>NC_053113.1:18501403-18828903 GCF_010015445.1 Perca fluviatilis | reverse complement strand
TGTGTGTGTGTGTGTGTGTGTGTGTGTGTGTGTGTGTGTGTGTGTGTGTGTGTGTGTGTGTGTGTGTGTGTGTGTGTGTGTGTGTGTGTGTGTGTGTGTCTGCATGCATGCAGTGGATTTGGTGTTGTGTAAGAGCAAGCTTTCTGCATGTCTATTGTTTGTGAATGAGGCTGTGGGAGTACAAGATGTGTGTCTGCCCATCTGCCTGCTTTTCAGTGCCTGACTTCAGAGAAAGCTGCCCTGGCCATAGCTCGCACTGAATCCTCCCCAAGTCCTGCATCAGATGTTTTCATCCCTTTAGCCTTTCATTATGTCCTATGTGCCTAACCCCCTGCATCTAACCTTCTCGTTCCCCTTCTCTTTCTCCCTCCATTTCCCTCGCTGTCTGTCTCTATCCTGTCCTCATGTGTCATGTCTTCATTCTGTGGGTCTCTCTCTCCCCAGGCTGCTTGTGGAGCCGGTCATAATTGGGTGGTGAACTGACAGTCAAACAATGTCAAATGTCACAGAATCACCATAAGGATTGCTGCTTGTTAGGAAATAAAGGGGAGGATTTTGTCTCGACTTGGCTGAACTTCCCTTTACTTTGCCTCCCATATGTAGGTTATTTGTGTATATGTGTGTGTGTGCCACAGAGATATGTCCCTGAATTCACCCAAGCCAGTGTGCTTCCCACAGCCAACCACAGTGGGTGGAGGGTTCAAACAAAGCCAAAGTTAAATGTGTTTTGCGGATGCATTTGAATTCAAATTTTACTCCAAGGTCACCAGACTGACTCAAAAATGTTCACACTTTCTGTGTCTGGTTGTGATCAAGATTGCATTATGTGTAGAGAATGTACAATTTCTCCTCTTATTTCTTAACTGTAAGACCACATACCTTCTGACTAAAATGACAATTTCATCAGCCTCAGCTCAAGATCAATATGTTGGCATGGTCATTGTTTGCATGCTGATGTCAACAAGCCCAAAGCACTGCCTATATGATGCATTTGTGGAAGATGGGCAGGTCGCATTTTGGAGCCCAGCTGCTCACGAATCCAAGCTACCGACTGTTTCTCGGCCATGCAGCAGACAGACAGCCATGCGCTGCACCGACTGCTCCGGCTCGGTCTGAAGTTCATGTGTTCAGCCACTCAGTGACTCCCCTGCAGAAAACTGTCTCTATACACCACCGAGAGCCTCCAATTACTGGCCTGGATTAGAATGAGGCAGTGAAGACACAATGTGGACATACAGAGTCTCCCAGGGTGTGGAAGGACAAAGATTTCACACGGAAAAAGGATGAACTGTCAAGGGGTTCTTTGGTTAGGTTTCTAACTGTAGCCTATAGAACCATAACTGAAAGTTCCCATTGTGAGAGATAGAAGATGCATGTCGACATACTTTTTTTTTTTTTTTCGAATTCTTCATAAAAGTATTCTTTATGGGTCACAAAGAGTACTTCTCAGTTCTATGTTCTGTGGCTCTGAAGGGAGTGTTTTGAAGCAAGACTATGTAGTGTTTGGAAGAAGAAACAAATGCATTGTTCCTCTTTTGGATGAAATGTCAACTTCATAAGCAATAAATCACACTCTTGCTCAATTTGATACACTCAGGGGTGCTGTTGCTCCAGCTTTACTTGGTCTAGTATGACCGTTAGCAAACGTTTACGTAAATATTGCTGTGTAACTATATTATGAAGTCAGCTCACTGACTTTGTGACTCTTCTCCCTTTACTGCTCATACAGTAGCTTTTAGCATTTAGAAATATCCCTTTATTGTCATCTGTGGCTGAAATGTGGTTCTATTTGATGGGAGGAGCTGTTTGGCCCAAATCACATTTTTATTGGATACATTCATGCTTATGCCAATTAGTTTAAAAGATAAGGATTAAAACTTTGAAAATGTATTTAAAAATCCATTTTATGTGTCCCTTGTTATTACACTTAAAAACAATAAAAAAAATAAAATACTGTGTTATGAACTGGAGTGCAGCTCGGGTCGCACATTTCTGTCCTTATCGATCCGAGCCCGACACAGTAAATGTAAGCAAAAGCACTGAGTTGAATATTTACCACCTGAAATTGCCCATGTGAAGTGTTAATGCGTTGTCAAGTACAGGCTGCATAACAACCCCCAGCACTGAACAAGAATAGCCCAACAAAGACAGTAGGTCCATCATTTGTATTTATTTTACACTATACTTGCACTAAAAAGAATTTGAGGCACCCTGTCAACAGGCCGAACCGAACATGATTTATAAATATTTGCCCGAACCCGGCCTGACTCGTCGGGACTCGGGTGTTAACTTTGAAAGACGTAGGGAGGTTCTACCGGATGATGCTACTAAATTGCATTACTGTAAATGTAGCATTCAGTGTGTTTGGAGCTTGAACCATATAGGGACTAAAATCAGGATATCTCTGCGCATCTGCTGCTTCAGTTTTGACCACTTTTTCTTATCTGTCTCGGTTGTGTCCCAATGAGAGTGCAATGCCTAATAGTAGGAGTGCCCCTTTAAGAACGGCTGCATCCTGCCTTCCTCTGCAGGACCTCAGAAATCAGAAATCACTTCAGTGGAAGTTGAAATTGGAATGTGTGTACAAAGCAATAGGCAACAGAAAAGAGGCAAAAAGCAAGAAGTTGAAAAGCTTGATATATAATGTAAAAAAAAAAAACTGCATAACTCAAATAAAAATGAGTGACCAGATTTCTTTTTTTTTCAGGATTAAGCCAGGCAACAGAAAACACCCAACACAGTCAAAAGCCTGTCAAAGGAAATGAAAAACAGCATTTTTCTGTCTCTTTCTCTGCCCTCCTTTCCCTTCCACTCCAGTTCAGAGGTAAACAAGGTGCCAGTCATAACATTCTACTGGCTCCATGCTGTCGTTTCACAGTGTGTCCCTAATAGTCCATTTAAAAGTGAGGCTCAGCCAACACCCCATGGCACTGTATTATTCCAAGTACACTGGCATGGCTGGCAGATTGTGGAACATGTTTCGGGACCACACTCCTCCCTTTCAGTCTGACAAAATAAATATGTGTGTTGTCTGACTCAGGCTGGTCCTTCTGGAGCTAATGTGATGTTATGCTGTTGTTCAGGCCAGGACATGAGCTATGAATTAGGTAAGTGTGTTTTTCAGCTGAGGATATGCCATCATTTATCTGGCATCTTTTTGTCATTCATCCTCTGTTTTGCAATCGGTTTATGTTCTGCTTTAGTTGGCAAAATTCACATGTAGCTGCATGCCTCATTTCATGTCACAAGTGTGTCTGAGGAGCAGAATGGCTCTTGTTTTCATCTCTCTCTCTCTCCCATATTTTGGCGTGAGGAATGAGGCAGCAGCAGGCTGTCATCTATCAGTATCTGCTCCATTGAGCTGATGGTGTGCCAGAGGAAGTTATAGGCAGGTCCACACTACCACCTGGTGGTTGGAAAAGATACTAACATGCAGCAGCTGTACATCAAAAGTATTGTTTAAAGCAGGGATGTTCAACATGGGGTCCTCAGAGTCAATGCAGGGGGTCCCCACAAATTAGTCTTAATTTTTGAAGTTGGTTCAACAATTTAGAAATCTTAACACGAATCTAACATATTAGCAAATATCAATCCCCACTGATGATAGGCTTACTGGCCTATAGGTAAGGTAGTCACTAAGATAGCCACACACAGATAAGAGTTAGTAATCCTAACAATTCACTGTGCCACGTGTTTTAACATTAAAACATGATTTATAAAACCATGACAACAATTATTAGGCTATTTTACTAGCTTAGTATTCTATGCAAAAAAAGGTATGTATAAAGGTTTTGGGCAGCTCTACATGTTATTGTAGGCCCAGTTTAATATGAAACTTCATTTCATACAATACATGTAGTAGGGGGGCCTTGCTCTCTTTCAATTAAGGGGTCCTAAAAAAAAAGTTGAAGACCCCTGGTTGAAAGCACTAAGTAACAGAGTTGGATGTTCACAGTAAGAGATCCTGACACTTAATTATACTTGCACTTTCCATTTTATTGGCTTTTTCTTTTACAAAAACAGGTATGAGAATGCATAGGCCGAGCCACACTCACACACAGTGGGCTCATCGATGACATCGTGGAAAAACAAAACAAATGGGCATCAGGAAGAGGCAACAATTTATTTAAAAAGATAAAAACAACACTGTTTGCAGCTATTCTCGTGAGTACATACATACTCATATGGTCTCTTACACACAAGACACGACCGAATGACAGACGATTGTCATTCAAGCAAGCACACGTCAAACACATACACACATATGCACACACATTAACTGGCACACGATGCAAACATGTGGGTGCAAAGGAATAACCATGGGATGCAGGGAATAATGCATCATATGACAGACACAAGTGAAAGAAATGCACATAACCATACAGTTACAATCAAGTAACACTATGTGCTTGGACTGTCTATCGATCCGGTTATAAAATCCACGGTAGCCAGCACAGATCACTATTAGCAGCACCCACGGACTCCTGTCTCACTACATCAATAGAGTGTGTTGATGGTACTGAATATAAGCCTTAACACATCTCTGATAAAATTTGCACAATGAGGCTAATCTAATGCTTCCTTCATGTGTGCAGTGAAACTGAAAAGTGTTCACATTGAGGATCACATCAATAATTCCAGTGAAGAAAAGCATCTGAGGCTGTTTGAGGGCCACACACTGTAGCAGTTTCTGCAAAATCACGTACAACGGCGCCTCGTGAGAAAGCGAGCATAGTTGATCTGCATATTTCGCCAAAACCGCCATTCCACTCCACAGGAGCCGGGCACGGCCACGCTCACTGCTGCACACGCCCATTAACCCAGTGAAGTGTTTGAAAAGATTTTCAAAGTGAGTTTAAATAGACTGCAGTGCAGGAATAATGACAACAGCTCCTGCTGGTAAAAATTAGTTAGCATTGTAGGCTAATCAATGTCCTTTAGGTTTGCAGCTTGTGGTGAAAATGCACACAATCAACAGGCTAGGTTCTCGCGTTATGGGATTACAGAGCGAAAGTTAATTCTGTGGTTAATAGGATAAATGCGGTGACAGCAAAACACTGTATTTGTCTGTAGAAATGTTTGACATAAAAAAAAAACAGATCCAAGCAGAGAGCAAGTACCTTTCCCTTCCATGACAAGAACATCCAACAGTACAGTAAGACACTGACAAACATTCATTTTTTTTCTCGATTTTTTTTTTTTTAAACTGGTTGTAATGCAGTTCAACTTTTTTCTAAAACAACTGAATAAGGGGAGGGAAACAAAATGGTTACTGGTCTGTATTGAATTAATGTGCCTTATAATGAGCATATTTCTGGCAACTTCACACACACTGGCTAAACAGGTTTCCAGAGTAAACTCGAGAGGATTGTCCTCGCCTGTAAAACTAGCCTGGATTCTCCAACTGACGAAAAAATAAAATAAAAAAAAAAAGAGATTAGGATTCTAGAGAAAGACATTGAAAAGTGCTATAAGAACAACATTGTTGTTTAAGCAAAGGTAACAACTAAAAAGGCAAATACCCTCTCTCCTGTACCATACTCCTGTATGTTTGCAGTTTGCCATTTCTGGGCAGACAAATGCAACACAACGATGTTATGTAGGCAGTTTATATCTATCAATACAACAATATGTTAAGCTTTGTTAATTTTATATATTTTAGTTCACAACATGGGTCAGTGTTTTAATCTTCCTTGCCGCCAGTGAAGTTATTATTCCAGTTTTTTTTTTTGTTTTTTTTACATTATAGTAGTTAGAACAGTAATTATATTCTGGTTTGGGGACTTTTTACCTGCCATCTAACTTTAGTCTTCTTCCACATACAGGTAACAAGAGTTCAATGTGAATATGTAGACTTCGCTTATTATAAGCAAGCAGCAATCAACCATGAACTTATTCTGTGTAAAAAGCTGTAAATGCATGTCAATTGTAATATGAGATCGCGACCAGTATTTGGGACTGCTGATAACGTTTAGGTGAGTGTGTCTACGTTCACGATGTGCAAAAGGTTCTCGCTAACGGCACCTGTAATCACACAATACCAGTGTACGACTCTACATCTCTCCAGTATTACCTTTGTTTGTGACCGATCAACCAGAGCGCCTCTTCCTCCTACAGCCATTGTACATCTCAGTCTACATTACATCATCCCTCAAGGCACGTCTCCCACTCACCTCCCTGCCAGTCGTCACCCTTTTTCCTCCATTAATCCCACCTCAACCAGCCTCAAGCAACGATTTCTTCTTCGCTAACTTGAAAGCCCCCCCTGGCAGATACTTCGGCTCACCTCAGAGGCTGGCATCTTTGTATTCTGGTCCTCTAATGATACTAATAAAATATTTTTTTAAACTATTCCATCAGCATGACAGCAAAAGCCTACTGCTGGAAGGGGGGGGGGGCTTACATCCACTAGGTGGTAAGGATTGAAATGACTGTACTTCTTTTATTAGTAGTATCGTTAGAGGCAGAATATACTGTAACTCTTTCTTCAGCACCCTGAATCTGTGCTCCCAGAAACAATGTATATAACCGAAGGGAAGAATCAAAATAAACATCGGACAACCATTTCTTTGCCATTGCTAAACCCGAGAACCCCAAACCAATGTGAGGAACTTCCCAATCCTCTTCCCTGTGCCAGAACCTTTGGTTATAAAACAAAAAACTACTCCCAACTTATTTTTCACAACCACTTGTGCCACTGAAACATAAAGGTCTTGCTGCGGTCTTGGTCCTCTTCTGGCAAGCAGGTTCATGTGCTGGCTGGTGTGCAGTTGGCTCTCCTTCTCTTTTCTCCGTCTCTGAACAGGGGCAGGGTTACATACACTGTCTACGTAGGGGAGGGGGGGGGGGGGCAAGACTTTAACCGTTTAGGAGGTAGACAACCAACTCGTAGGTGCACATCATGATGGCGGTGTTGGGGATCTGTCGTACCAGGTGCGTGGTGAGGCCGCGGTACAGGGCGCGGTAGCCCTCCTCTTTGGGCACTGTTGTCAGAGTCTGGAAGAAGGAGTTATACTTGGTGCCCTCCTCACGTAGCCTGGTGCGGATCACTTCTGCAAAGTAAATAACAAAGGAAAGGTTAACAAGGAAATAAACAGCCTAATATGAATTGGCTAATTGCTAGGCACAAACTCTTACCATGAGGATAAGCAATAGATGTGGCACAGGTCTTGGAGGTGGCAGCAGCAAGCATCATCCCGATAAAGTCTGAAGCATCTTTGGACGTCTCTTCTTCTTCGTCCATGTTCTGCGGCGCCTTGGCCTCTAAGAGGCGACGTTTGATGTTTTCATAGATCACAAAGTGGATCACAGTCTCTGAGATACCGGCGTAGGATGCCGACATACCCCTGTAAAAGCCGCGCAGGCCATCTGTCTGATACACCCGCCGCATGCACTGAAATGCACTCATCCTTCGCTCACCTCGATTCCTGAGAAAAGACCGTAAAGGTAAGTAAAAGAACTAACTTAAACACAATAACGAGTCAAGTCTCGAAACTTAATGTACAGATTCCTCGCAGACTCCTGGGTTACAGTAGCGCCCCGGCAGAAAATCCAATTTCTGCCCCAGCTCACGGTTTATGTTTGCATTTAAAAACACAAGTGTGCCTGAAAAGCAATGCTCTTGAAGGAGAAACAAGGACCCACAACAGCAGCCATCCTCTACAATCAATTCATTGATCACCTGACCCCAGTTTGTATGTAAATAACAAACATCGGGGTCCGTGTTATCAGGTCCTGTGTGTGGTAATGTTGTCCTTTGGGACTTATGTACAACAGAGTACAGTAAGCCTCGAGGGACAAAATGACCAAACTCAGGATAAACAGGGACCTGTCAGGATACGGTGTTTACAGGAGCACAGAGAAAAGGGGTTACACCTAGTAACCTGGTAACTGATTACTGCATGCTATTTGTGCAGGCGCTGTGGTGTTTGCAAAAAACAAAGCGGCTACAAGAAAAGTTAAACACTACACTGTAATGGTACACTTACTACCACTTCACATTAGGGCTGCTGCACGATATGAGGAAAATACCTAATTGCAATTATTTTGACTGATATTGCGATTGTGATATGATTAACAATATTGGAGGGAATGATCATTTTTGTATCATTATTCTCATTTTCACAAAAAAATACTGTGTATGTAAGTAAGTAAGTAAGTAAGTAAGTGTGTTTTTTTTTTGTATATTTTTTTTTTTTTTTTTTTATATATATATATATATATATATATATATATATATATATATATATATATATTTATTTTTTTGCACCCCCCTGATTTGGATATTGCACTAGTCCATATTGCGGTTTTGATAAAATTGCGATTAATTGTGCAGCCCTACTTCACATTGTTGCTGCTAATTTCTTTTCTACACTGATTGCCAACAGCTCTGCTCTGAGCTCATCCACCATCTCTGGTACTGATTATTCCTGAATGGAGCTAGGCTACGCTTCTCTGAGAACACCATCGGCCACACCGCTGGCAGCCTGCCACTACCACCGCGTAGGACAGAGAAGCAGGGGATAAAGATACACAGCCTCTTTCATTATTGAAAGACCAAACTCTGTTTTTCATCGCTCCAGAAGTGAGACGCTTTCGCTTCCGCCACGGTTTGTATTTCTGTAACGTCACTTGGCTGAGGCCAGTGCAGATTGTTGGCAGCGGGTAACCGGGTTAAGGTGTATACATGCAGCAGTATCCCGGTTTCATTTGGAGTACTCTAGGTACAATATTCAGGGTTCTCATAAATAGCAAAAGGGCTTATTATGGGGTTTACATGCTCAAACACATAAATGTGATTCTCTAAAAACTGGTTATTCATATTCATGTAAAAGCAATCAATGAGGGTTGTTCCTTTGTGGTTATGAGCATTTGCATTAATGAAAATATCATAGGGCGTATAATAACAGTTAGTCCCTCTCTTGGGAAGGGAACTTTGTGAAGCTCACACCCTTGTGTCATATTTACCTAGCATCTAGCTGCAGACGGGTCTTTATGAGCCATATTGGATTGGTTGCTGTGATGGCTGTAAAACCTGTGGAGGTAAAAAACAAAACAAAAAAACAACATGATTACATTTTGCTCAAAATCTAAAAATAACATTATCAGTCATAAGCGTCAAGCTGTCAGTGGTACAAGAACTGTCCGACAACTAACAGTCTGAGTAAGATGTAATATTCTTTTATGCTGCATTCATGTTGCTTAAGTTAAAGCAATGTCAAAATGTTATTTTAACAAAATAAAATGTGAAGTCACAAAAGGCAGCTTCGAGAGAGAGACAGAGAGCTAGCCGCTCTATAGACTATCCTGTGTGCTAATAGGGGAGCAACTGAATGGCATAAAAATAAAATGTGCAGACTGCTATGATAAAAAAAACCTGCTTCTAATCCAAGGGGGTATAGGACAGAAATGTGTGACAGAAAGAAAAGAACCAGACATAAAAAAGGAACACAGGTCTGTGGTGAGTACTCACGCACACCCAAGTAACTCCTCACAGATGCAGCTAGAGACCCCTGGTGAAGCTGGGGTCTCGTGCCCTTGCGAGAGGGGAGCTACGGTAGAGTTAAAGCCGAAAACAGACACAGGCTTGTGTGAGGCAAAATGATCGGCATGCAACCATTTTACTTCCCATTCCACCATCCCACAGGACTTTACACAGCATGCTCAAACTTTGTGAAAAATCCCTAGACATTACACTTGACACCAAGTTTTAAGAATTGCTTTGCACATGCATACATGTTACATGTGTACTAGGCCTACTTTATAGACATACAGCAAAGGTATATACTTCTACTACAAGACTCTAATACACAAATCTGTGTGTTGTGGTAGCTCCTTGTAGTGTTTCAGATGCCTATGAGTGTTAGCAGTTACACCAAAGAGAGTCCACTCCACCCCACACACATTTCTCACAATGTTTCATTTAAAAGTGATCACTTATAAAGATTACGGAAGTAGTATTGAAACTTGGTCTTCTTCTTTCCTCTCAAATTAATCATCTCACTACCCTTTTTTCTTGTGAGCCTTTGGAGGGGCCTGACCCCTAGGTTGGGAACCACTGAACTAAACTAGTACATGTATACATGTATACATACATACATGTATACATGTATACATACATGTATACATGTATACATACATACATACATACGCTAGTTCAAACTAGCTCCACCTCAAGATAATATAATTTATTGTTTCTGCAGAATGAACACTTTTACTTCCGATACACTGTGTGCATTTTACGGATAATGCTTCTGTACTTTTTAAGTAGGATTTTGAATTCCGGACTTTTACTTTGGCATTTCTACATTATTGGATTATGCAAATTTGGTCCCTATGGGAATAATATTCGCTAAGAGAAATTGGCCTGCAGATATATTGGTAAGGCTCTCAGCTTGGGGGTCATCTTTCTATCAAGCGGACATCCATTGTTAGCCATGGCAGACGCCAGCTCTAACCTCTGCTGTAGGTATCACGTATCATCGCTCAGACGAGATTAATCGCAGCACTGTCAACTCCTCACCACCTGTCAGTCCGGCTCAGTCAGTTCTGAAGAATTAGTGGATCGGCACTGGAGAGATATGCACTGACAAAGTTGACCTTGACTGGGTTGTGGAAAAGTCTGAGCCTGAACCTGTCAGATATACCCAAAAATACACACAGGCATACTGTACACACTGTAAGCGGTCCACCCACATTCTACAGCATTCCCAGCGGGATCAGAGTGACATGAGAGCAGATAACCAACCCTTGACATATAAAAAGGGTCAGAGAATAACGAAACTGTATTTAAAAAAGGTTACGTTTTTAAATAAGCTCTTTTGTTATTGCTGCATGGCAGCGAGCGTCAACCTGTCACCTCACGTATATAGTTACCTGCCATTCCAGCCGACACCATGTGCACCTGCGTGGAGTCTGGTTCCAACACACCGTTCAGTTTCTCTTTGGCAGTGGAGTAAGCAGCAAAATAGATTGCTCTGTTGAAAGTAAGACAAAAAGGTTTAAAGGGTTTCAATTATGTTACAACAGTACAACAAGTTATACAAGCCGTGTTTTTTGTGTTTTAGTGTAAATATAATTAGTCCCAGATAACTATGTGCCTCCAGTAGCGATATATACGTAGATTAATTAATTACACTAAATCACCACGTAAAACTGTCCCATGTCAGGTTCATATTAATGAGCTTTAAAAATGTGTGTGTAAAGCTGGGAGCAGAACCAACCGTCTCAGCAAATCAGCTTAGTTAAACAAAAAGGCTATTCAGAAAAAAAAAAAAAGCTCATTTATTTCACTAATTATCTTGTTTTCACTAATTTAAAAAAGGTCATAACGATCATGTTCATGCTCACGTCTAAATACAACAGCTTTTCACCCACTTCTACCAGCACAACGTGCAGTCTGGTTCATTTGCCAAATGTGCGGAGTCCGACTGTTAATGACGCTCAAAGCTCATCAGTCACGTTATTAGACAGCGTTTGTGTGTGCATTCATCTTGAAATCCGCGTCACAGTTCAGAAGGCCTTGTTGCCTTCACCTCCACTGCGTCAGTGTTCATTCATGGAAGATGCTAATAAAACACTCTACATGTGCTTAGCATTGGCACCTGGTTGCTGCAGCATTAGCCGCTGCCCGCTGCCATTAGCCCCCACTTTGCTCCTATCTGTTACTACAGAGGGTGATTAATGATCATGACTGTTATAGTATGTTATTACCTAACTGCATTCAGTTACAGTATTTCCACGAAATAGACCAAATGCTGTTTTTGATGCTGCTCTTGTTGCCACGTCTCAGTGCAGAAACTGCGGAGAAAGCCATGAAGATAATGGAGACCTAAATGACCATGTATCCCTAATGCTTCGTTGTTACCAGGTAACCTCAAGGAGGCCCTGTGGTGGTTACATAATAACACTGTTTCTTACAGCCATGTCTCCCTGAAAAACAGCCCATGTGTCCACAACTCACCTAAAATTGCACTGAGCCAATGCGTGTGCAGATCAAAGGTGACCATAGAATAAGAACAGTTGATATCAAAGCGGTGTATGGAACTGATAAGATAAGACGAATAAGGCGTTCATTCCGCACAACGCCCCTGGTGCGGAGATTAATCTATCCAGAGAGCATGCACGATACCAGGACACTGGAAGTGGCTCCCCTAAATGCAGTGCAGCAATTGTTAACGTTTTCGATTACACTTGCGCTTCTCCTGCTATGTCAGAGCAGACATTAGTGGATTTGTTAGGCTACTCTGTGGCAGTAGGGAGGTGGGGTTACCGCATGTAAAACTGCTGTCAATGCATAACATACGTCTGCTTTCTGTATTCTATATGTTTCTATATGTTAAATGTCAACATGCTGATATTCAGTAGTTAACATGCAAGCTGAGGTGCTTGAAGCACAGCTGTCACCGGAGTACACTGGAGGCTGACAAAAACACTAAATAGGAAGTTGAAAGTTGAAGCATTTCAGATGCTAGAAATGGAGAACGTTTGAAACAAATTGCTGACTCATTTTCTGTTTATTAACTAATCGAATTGTTGAACTTATCCTTTGCAGTTCTAAACACGATCCATCTGGATTTCATCTGCAGGGGAATAATGACAACGGAGACACAATTTGGAAGATTCACAAATCCACCAAACATTCAATTAGTCAAAGAGATGCTGTTATCTAACTATGCTGTTATGTTAACCATCACTTAACTAAGAATCACTTTACTTGAAGATAGCACCAATAGCTTCATAGTCTTTTAAGTCCTACTCAAAAGGAGGTACACATTAATATGAATATGATGAAAATGACAGCTGACAGATTACCTGGATGGTGCCACACCCACCAAGTTTGGCCCCAAACCCCTGAAGAGAGAGCGAGGCCCTTCTTTCTCCATTATCAACCTGAATACAAAACACACAAACACAGGAACATCTACATTATGACTCTACCACCGAGACAAGGTGCATGATTTATGGTCATTACTGGTGTACACAAAGATTTTCTAGCATTGTTGTCCGATTTCTGGTAGTCCAATATACAGTTGAAATTCCAATTAAAATTCCAAAGCTATCAGTTAACAATTCTAGATTTCTCTTTGGCCCACAGGGATGGTGAAGTCAGTTTTAAAATTAAGACCACGTTAAATAATATAATGACTTTAAAGAGGTCTGTGTGCCAATTAGAACCAGATACAAAAAGAAGCAAAGTTATAATAAATGTGGCCTAGGCAATAGGGGTGTAAATCACAGGCTTTATCACGATACAACATTCTACTGATTCTTTGGACAATGATACGATATTTTCTGATAGCACAAAGTCTGTCACGATACGATTTTGATTTGATTCAATTGAGGGGACTGCGATCAATAGGAGACAATATAAGCCAAGCCCATTAAACACAATCTGTTACATTTATATCAACTTACAAAAAGCAACTAAAATATAATTTTAAAATGTTATTACTGAGGCAGGCATTTAAATGAAAAACAAACTACTCCTTTTAATAAAAAGAATAAATATAAAGTGGGAATTTCAAAATAAAAAAGGTGCATCTTAAAAATGATTATACAGTATGTATGGATATTTTCACTTTGCATCGATGAGGACTGAATCTATACATCTATCCAGATCGATGTATGGTTACACCCCTAATAGGCAAGGCTGGTATTAAAATAGATTCCCAAAAAGAAATGATGAACAAACACATATCCAAGGAATAAGGAAAAGTTGTCCAGTTACAGCCATGACAGTCTTGCACTTTCCCATTTATTGGTGTTTGTGTACAGCTTACAAAAAGCAAATGTGCTCTTGTCTTCTTTGACTTTGTGTGCGTCGTCTTAAGACTGATGGGACACAATAGGCTAGGATGGCTGCAGTGTCCAGAGGCTGGTCAAATAAACATTTGCATGCAGCCTGGCTGACCGCACCAGTGCCTGCAACATGTCAAAAATGTAATGTGATTGGTGGTGGCTGCATGCTGCATATTCTTTAGACTACTTTCACAGCGCTGTAACACTACTAAGTTTTAGTTTGAGAAAAATACATTTAATCGAGTGATGATGCCACTAAATGAAAAGACCTCAGTCGGTTGTCCTTCTAGCATCTGGTTGCAACACTGTATTCAACAGCAGTCAAAAAATATGCCAACAGTCATTTAGTTAGGATTACACTGTCAGCCTACAGAACAAAGTGTGGGGGGTATTGGACATCAGTGTACGGGCTTATCTGCTAGCTTAGCTATAGGTTAGGTGCGACCGTCCAGCAAATAGACGGTACCGTAGGGGGATTTAACGTCACCGCGGCGCTCATTTTACACACACAGTTTAACAACAAAACTAAACGCTGAGTGAACATTACTAGCTACGTTTTTCATGTTGGTTTTGAGTGGTATGCACCCCCACTAACCTGGAAAACGGTTTTAAAACAGTAACGTTAATACAGCGTGTCGGAGGAATACAGTGTTCTCCTGCAACGGGAGTCAGAGGCAGAGGGGCCGTCACAGCAGCGTTAGCCAACATTAGCTTCTTGTCTCATCTGGGGTCTGATAAACCGTAAATTCATCAAAGTCAGCGTGCCCAACACTATTTTCCAATAAACTGTAGCTGTCAAATTTCACAGGACCCGCGTGAGTGCAGATTTCATGTTGTGGCTTTCGTTTATCACTTTTTGAGTGAAGTAGTACTCGCCCCTTTTGTTGTTTATTTGGTTGCTATGACTTCACGAGTGATGACGTCCTGTCACTGTTCCAGTTGCTCTGCTCACCCTAGGGGGGGAGAGAGAGCGAATGACAGTTCGCTTGAGTTCAGTAGAGCACACGGCTCTACGACTTTATCACTTTTCATAAACAGCTGAAGGAGCGGTGGTGCGTGGTGTACATAGCGGAAACCCTGTTGTGCGTCTGCCCTATTTCTGATACCGTGGCGCTGGAAATTTTACCGTGGCGCACCGCCACTATGCCATCAACATAGAGGAAACCCTGAAATATCTCACAAGATAAAGAAGTAATAATAGTTGGATTTGTGATATATAAAAAAAAAAATGTCCTGCTTGGCCGAAGCGATTGATGTGTGCTCTGTGTGTAGTTTTCCCAAAGGGTGAGGAGTTGGGTTTCAGGGAGTGGTTGGCCTTGCCAGGGGGAAGCTAGCCAGCACAAACAACAACAGCAACAACACGGTGTCTGTCGAAGAAGGAACTGAGACTCTGCAGTCTGTACTCTCTGGGAGAGCAGGGAGGAGGAACCAATAGCTACATACTGTACATGTTCCACTCATTTTTGTTCAAATTCAAATATTCACCCCAAGCTACCAATGTTTACTGACGTGTAAGTTTAGGCAACAGTGTCTGTAAAGTATTCAAAATATATACTGGATGCAAGTACGGATGCCCTCTGAAACCTGGTTCTGAATTGGAACCCGTTCTAAATTATTTTTATTTTTTTTACAGTCAGTTCTTTTCTCTGTACTTGAAGAAACCAGCGAGTGACATGAATGGATTGGTAAGATGGTTTTGGTCTAATGTATGGTCACGAGTGCAGCCTCTCCTCTCTCTGTCTCTTCTGTCTGTCTGAGAACTGTCAGTATGAAGCCTCACTGTGTGACCTAATTCGACATGAAAAATTGAGCAAAATCGTGTAGACTTTCTGGCTGAGGCGGCAGCCCCTCGCCCCTCTACCAGTGGCCAAATAAGCGGGACGATGAATGAGTGATAGTGACTTGATTTCTATGTACTACACTCTTTCTAAACTTCACACTGTGTTTTGATGTCGAGTATATTATTTAGATTTGTTTACAGGGAAACATTATCGAGTTTATATAGCTCTAGAAACTCTCATCAACAATATTTTTTTATATTTGAAAGATAAATACTTTTAATCCTGTTTTTTAAGAAATCCACTTTTTGTAGTAGTTCAAGTAACTATATGTGACTTTTAAATGTTTCTGAAACTGTAATGTTCCATCTGATGATCAGAAATTACCTGTAACAGCAAATGACACTAACGCTAGTGAAAAGAACGCTATCTGTATATAGTTTTTATTAAAGCTTCTGCACAGGTCCGATTTTTTCCACAAAGTCACAAACGGATTTAGGGCAGGTAGACGGCGCTACAGAGCACACATTCTGATGGGTGACAGATTTTGGCTTAACACTGGAAAGCCTGTGTTATTGTATCAAGCAAGGTAAAAAGGTACCAGGAGATTTTTTTTTTTATATATAGGCCTAATTGTATTTTTATTTTAATTTAGAAGTTATCTGATGTAGTTATGGCTGATACTGGGGCAGGACCATCACAGAAAAGAAGGAAATTAAATGAAGAACTAAAAGCTAAAAGGGAAATGTGAAAGACGACAGGCGAAATCCGAGACACACTTAGTCGGGCTTTCAACACAATTACGGGATTGTAACAGATTCAAAAACGTCCTCAAACTGGCCCTCAGGTATGTTATATCCAGAGGTGTCAAGTAACAAAGTACAAATACTTCGTTACCTTACTTAAGTAGAAATTTTGGGTATCTATACTTTACTGGAGTAATTATTTTACGGCATACTTTTTACTTCTACTCCTTACATTTTCACGCAATTATCTGTACTTTCTACTCCTTACATTTTAAAAATAGCCTTGTTACTCTTATTTCAGTTCGGCTTGTTTTCATTCCGGCTTGTCATCGTTCAAAAAACACACGCACAAAAAAAAAAAACCTATCCAGATAAATCGCGCCTTCCGGATAGAGTGAATTTGATTGTGGTTGGATGAGAAGTATAAACATATACCATTCTGACACCCTATTTGTTTGTACGTGATCCATCACACCTGCACAAACCCGGTGCTAATACGGCACCAGTGCCTTAACGACCGTTATCTACCGGACCGAATAGCAACGCAGATTTCGGTGCCTTATTTAGGGGCCATTTAAATGCCTGCGCTTCTCTCTGATGCTCCGAAAACGGACGTTAGAGGGAACTGAAACATCGCCGCACGGGACGCTAGTTAACACTACACTCGACAGCAGGTAATGTTAGCCTACCGTTAGCTAGCAGCTGGAGTAAACACGGTTAAAATGCTGACAGCTAAACGGTGTAAAAGTTTGTCTGTATTTCACTGGAGAGGATTCTAACACCAGACTGTAGCTGCCGTTGTCTGAAAAACACAGAAGAGATGTGTCACCTTTTTCAGCCCTTCTGAGTTTGCAGGTATGATTTTAATATAACATTATTATAGTCGTTATGGCCTTTAGAAAAATGTTTTTTTTTGTGGAGGTGGGGTAGTGCACTATAGGCCCCCATTGGGGCGGGCTAAGCTTTTGTCCTAAATGGCATTTTTTCCCCCTTACATTACTTTTACACTTTAAGTAGTTTTGAAACCAGTACTTTTACACTTTTACTTGAGTAAAAAGCTTGAGTTGATACTTCAACTTCTACAGAAGTCTTTTCAAAGCCTAGTATCTATACTTCTACTTGAGTAATGAATGTGAATACTTTTGACACCTCTGGTTATAGCCTATGTCTACTTCATTCATAAAATACCTTTAGATTGCGCGATGTGGTTGTACGTCAGTAGCAAACATTAGAGTGGCCATATTATGCTCATTTTCAGGTTCATAATTGTATTTTGAGGTTGTACCAGAATAGGTTTACATGGTTTCATTTTCAAAAAACACCATATTTTTCTTGTACGGGACATTCCTGCAGCTCCTCTTTTCACGCTGTGTGTTCAGGTCTCTTTTTTAGCTACAGAGTGAGACATCTCACTGCTGTAAAATCTTTGTTGGCAGTCGCACATGCGCAGTAGCTAGGTAAGGATCACTCAGTTCTTTTGTAGATTATGGTGAACTAGTGTGTGTTGTAGCAATGTTTTGCCAATCAGAACGAACTAGCATGCTAGCACTAGCATGCTACGGCTAGCCACCACGTTTCGGCTAGTGACGTAAAAAGCTGTGCCGATTTTGAACAGCTCACCCGGAGACTGAAGGCAGGACACATTCAGAAACCCGTATCTCACTCAAAACAGCATGGATGTTTTTTTTCCTAAGTTTGTATGCGTGTGGAAGCACCAGAGACACAAAATAACACCCCAAATCCCAGAAAAAGTGATTTTTTTCATTATATGGGCACTTTAAATTACCTCCCCCTTCCATTTAGCTCTGAAGTTTTATTCCTTTAAGTCTGTGTTTGTGTTGACCTACTATTTTCTTTTCACTTGTCCCCCTGTAGTTGTGTAAAGCGTCCTTGGGTTTCATGAAATGCGCTATATAAAGCTAAGTTATTAGTACGTTGGTTGCTACAACAATCTCTTAATGCTTTGGCTCGTGACAAAGTGACAGTGATACCCGGTTTAGCTCACGATACATCCAAAGTAGGCTAAGTTACCGTACGCAACACTGGAAATGCAACGATGCATCTGTAACGTATTGTCTTATTGTAAATGAATGATTATCTGTCTGAGCAAAAAATTCATCAAGACTATATGACCTCCACGTAATGCTAACTCCTAGACATTTACAACAGCAAGTGTGGTAAAAACACTACCACCTTTGTCCAAAGGGGCCGCTGAAATCAACACAAACTGAAAGTTACATATAGCCACTTTAAAGAAGGAACCAATAAGAGTATCAATAGCGCCGCACTGATAACAGTAGTAGTATTGCCATGGCAGTCCGACAGTGATAAATGCTGTCGAATACCCACTTGAGGCAGTGCAGGGGGCCTGGCGGAGACATGCGGGCCACACTCGCCCCATTGACAGTACTCAGCTGAACCTCAGACACATAGAGGGTGATGGAGGAGGACTGCAGACGGGTCTTCACTACTTCCAGTGGACAAGTCAGTATGGCTCCTACCGTGCCCCCACATCTGGCAGAAAGACATAGATGGAAAAGGTGGAGATGACATAGCAAACAAGTCTCAAGTAACAGAACAATACTGCACATTATCAACATAGTCAACAGTCAGGATGGGTGTGAAGTGTTAATATTCTTGCACAAATAAATTAGCCAATGATGTGGTTGGTGGAATTCTAAAGATCCCTGGCATGTGGACAAGAAATGACAATATGTGGGAACAGCGAGCTAGACAGGAATGGCTTGTGTTTCTTGGGGAATAACAACAAGCTCCTGTCCATTGCCACCCTACATTCAAAAATGCACAGATGTGTGTAATTTCATTTAAGAATGAACCAAATAGGAATCACATAATTGCAAATATGTTTTGAGAGTAGGGCCTACAATCACAACCATTGGGGTTATAGAAAAAGAAACATTTGTAGAGATGTTATGTTTCTCATTTTGCTGTCCCATTTGTCAGAATACACACATTGACAACTGTTAATTGTAAAACAAAATCATTGAAAGTTTTCATTTCCACAAATTTACAAAACTGTAAGCCAAGATCTGAAGACAACCATAACTTGTACGCCTTGTACAAACAATGTTCTAGATCCAGGGCATCAACTTATGACCAGCTCAGGTATTTCAGGTCTAAGTATTCTGCTCAGGTAACAAATGTAAAGATGACTGCTAAGCGAAAACACAAAAAAACATATCTATGTGGACTACATAAAATAAACAACCTGACAGGACTGTAGTGGGCAGGGCCAAACTAAAGTATATCAAAAACAAGAGCGACAGCGGTTATCTTTAGTTAGGGTTAATTTTCAATCAGCACCAAAGCCAAAATACAAAGTCCTTTTCAATATAGTTTTTGGCAGAGGTAGGCTAACCGGTGTCAGCCAGCTTCATATGCAACAAAGACTATCCTTAAAGGGTTTACATGTTTAGACTATTAAACTAGAATAAATCCTACTTTAAATTACTATAATTCTTAATCTATCCATTAATACATTTTAGTAGTTATCCCTCTATAATGTAGCCACACAACAGAATGAGAAATGCTCAAAGAGAACAGTGTTGGAGTCACTGCTGCTGTTACCAATTGTAAGTGAGGTGCTCATTTACCTCAAAGGAATTAATCATTGTAAACTTCAAGTCTCAACTCATTACCTTGATAGTCTACTCTGTATTCTGAGGCTGTATGTACAGTGAGTTGTGCAATTGCACCCGTTCTATAACGGTTTCAGACTGTGATTAATTCAATATAATTAATTTGACCAAAATGCATCCCCTTATTCTGAGTGACCTTTAGTGGCAGTTTTCCTACGTCTGTTTTGATGCACTAACGTTATGGCCGATACACTACGCAGACTGCTTCTTGAAATGAACACAATGTACACAGATGTGCCTAATGTTAAGTTTTAGCTATCGTGCAAAATGTCATACCTGGTACGAAGACTCACAACAGAACACTCTTCCACAAACCAGCCATTTCATTCATACATTGGAATGTCATTGTAACTTGTGACATTGAGGGCAACTCCTACGAGTGCACATGCATGCGCAAGATTAGTTAGCGGACATCTGACACAGCGATGCATACACGGATCTTCAGGTTAACAGTATGCACTAATTCAGCACCAATACAAACATCCCATGATGTGAAGCTACTGGTTAGCAACGAAAGTTAGCCGTGAGCGGGGAGCTAGCTAGCTAGCTCAGTTCTTGTATGTGACATGAGAATACACTCACCCTCCAGCAAACAGATGAACCAAGGTATCTCTTTGACTCATTATGTATCATATTCGGGAACCTTCCACGGGGCACCACACGGGGACAACGGGAGCGAACGTTAAGACACAGGAGAATAACGAACCCAGCCTAGAAAACAAATTAAACTCAGTACGCCGGTGTTGTGGTGGAGGTCAGTTGCGTGTGGTAAAAAACGAGGATACGTAACAGCCAACGTAGCTAGCTTGCGTTAGCTGCCAAAGCTAACGGCTTTTCGATGTTAGAGGTCGATATCAGAGCGACAGGTTTGCGTCGCCTCCTTTTGAAACGGGGTAATGCTTCACCATAGTGTGGGCATCTGATGTTCGTGAGTCAAAATATCTTGCAGAAATAACGACTATGGACGCGACTCGGCCTCACTCACGTACGTGCCTTGCCTCTCTGAAAGTACTGCAGGTCAGGTCGCAATGTTTATCGTCGAATGGGATGCCGCAAAACAGAGGCGGTGATTGGCTAAGGTGTCGCGTAAACCCGCCCCGCCGCCACTACTACTTACTAACACCTTTTTTTTTAAAGGGGAAAAAAGGGGGGGAACTACTTCACTAACTTTGCTTGGTTAGCTAGGTTACATCCATAAATTACACTAGAAAAGTAAACAATAATAATCACACAACACTACACAAGTACATTACTGTCTACTCTCAATAAACAGCTCATTGCCAATAGGCTATTCGATTATAAACACTTTGGCATATAGTACTTGACAGTTAATGTCGCAGCATGAACGCCCACTCCGACGACGTGCAAAGGGTGAAACAGTCTGAATTGAATGCTAGATACGTGCATTCCAAGCTAGGAAACTTTTGTCTTGCTAAAATGCTATCGCCCGAACAGGGACTTGAACCCTGGACCCTCAGATTAAAAGTCTGATGCTCTACCGACTGAGCTATCCGGGCTCATAAATGTATGATGTAAACAATATTTCACTTATCGATCTCATCATCCCATTGAAAGAAATTGTAGATGATTATTACCATGATCATTTATATCATTTACAGTATTAATTGACCAAGACTGGGTAAACGAATTGCTTTAAGATATGCCCAATGGTATATAGGTGAATGATCATCTCCTGTACCACTTACTGAATTCTGACAGGGGAATCCATAATGAAGCTGAGTACAATTTCCCAATCTGCATTCCTATTATGTAAGCTGATTTCTGCTTCATCGCTTAGCAGATACCATGGCCCATTTGCAAAATAACCGTCAAATTCATGTGAGTTAAATGTTATAGGTAGTACAAATATCTACGCACTAGGCTTTCCCATGGAACTATGTTATGTAACACTACTGGACTTGGATGAAATCTTTTTTTTTTTTTTAAAGAAAGGGCCGATTGTTGCAGCCTGTAACCAGCCCCTAAGTTTTATGTTTATCACGCTTGATATGATGAATTTAGACACTGGGAAAAATAAATGTTGCTACCCACATAGTTATTTGCCCTCAATCCATTTTGGTAAATGTGGGCCAAATATTTCATACAGAGGTTCTTTGTGCATTTACTATGGGCAACTTTATGTGTGTGTGTCTGTCTCTGTGTGTCTCTGTGTGTGTGTGTGTGTGTGTGTGTGTGTGTGTGTGTGTGTGTGTGTGTGTGTGTGTGTGTGTGTGTGTGTGTGTGTGTGTTGTGTGTGTGTGTGTGTGTGTGTGTGTGTGTAAGAGGAAAAAAAGAGGGAGGTGAATTGAGAGTTGAGACTCAACTGTACACAGAAAATGAGGTTTTCCAATTTGGACAGCAGAATAAAATCCATACGCCACTTCATTTTATAATTACAGATGCAATTTAAGCAGGCCAGATCATGTGCCATAATTTCTCATGTAGTCACGTTACTGTCTGAGTGTATGACAGGCAAAAAGGCAGTAAGTCTGCTGAGGTCAACAGCCTAGCCCTGGAACAATCTGATCCATTGCTCAAATTAATGCTTCAGTAGTACAATCACATCATATTCATCATAGATTAACATTAATGCACATGACATGTGCATTCATCTTCAGCCATTTTCCTCCATTTTTTAACATAAAATCTAAATGAAGGAAGTCTTTAAATCCAATATGCAGTGTTTTTGAAATATATTTGTGTTTTGTGTATTTCCCTGCATTACAAATGACACATTCATTTGTGATTTGAGGTGTAACGAGACTAAGAGTCTACAGCTATGCTAGTGGCTCTGTTTGGATGTACGTAGGTTGGGTGGTGCTTTGAGCTAAATGCTAACATCAAGATGCTATCATGCTCAAAGTGACAATGCTAACATCCTGGTGTTTAGAAGGTTATACAGCTTGCTCGGATTAATGTGTTAGCACACAAACATTTGCAAATGAACACAATACACAAAGTGCAGCTGAGGTTGATGGGAATGTCATTTGTTTTGCGTGTGCTTTGTCGTAAACCCAAGTAGCCTAGTGGACAAACAGAAATTCTGACCTGATGATGGCTCTAGATGAAAATGTAGATCACTTCATCAAAGGAGGGCATGAATGCGTCTACCAAATTTCATGGCAATCCATCCAATAGTTGAAGACATTTCCCACATATTAAAACAATTCAACATCATGGTGGTGCTTGAGTAAAATTAGGGGATCTTCAAAGTCATTCATCATCTGGGCAACATGGATATCTGTACAAAATGTAATGGCAACCCATCAAGTAGATGTTAAGATAGTTTTGAGAATACGGTAAAACGTTTACCTAATGGGTGTGCCGGAGGAAAGTCAATGGATCACTAAAGTAATTGGAATTCATCCTCTGGGCACCATGAACATCTGTACCAAATTTCATGGCAATCCATCCAGTAGTTTTCAAGACATTTCACTTACAGCCAAAAAGGGCAATCTGTTGGTGGCGCTAAAAGAACTACTTAAGAACCTTTTGGTTCTGAGTGATAATCAGCCTGGCCAGTGGATAGCGTGCAAAGTAATGATGAGACAGCCGAGCCAATATACTACCACTGCTCTAATGCTCTAATACACACTACGGTAGGTAAACTGTGATTCTCTCTTAGTGAGTGCTTATTACTTCTACCTTTATATAACCAGGCCTACTCTCATAGGCAGGTTATTTCTTGGAAGATGTTTGAAAGTTGTACTTGAAACAAGAGAAATGGTTTGTTGCGTCTCTCCAAACCTAACAAGATTTGTCAGTTCAAACATTTTTAGGGTACTGGGTATAGGCTGGAGACAAGTGTGTAATGCTTATGCAGGTCTTTGCTTTCTTGCATGTAGGAAGTACGTACTTGTACCAAAATCTCTTACCTTGTAGGGAAGTCAGGTTCCCAAGAATCTGTCTGTACACCAGCTATTTGTGAGTCTGTGTGACTATAGTTTACAAGACCTTGAAACTGGACAGTGTAACATTTGAAATACTGGGGAAATTAGTTGTTATTTATAAGGGAAATGGCAACAGGAACTCTAGGTACACATGAGCTGTCTGGGTGTCTGTTTGCAAAGTGTATTTTTGGTCCGCTTGCTTGTTGTTTGTTCTGGCTGTCGAGGCAGAGGCCAACATCATGGTGTCTTCCATGACTGTCTGGAAATAGTCAAGTAAAATGTTAGTTTGAACTTCAAGAGTAAAGATTCTTTCCGAGGCTTTTGGTTGGCCTCTCAGCACAAACAGAACGACAGGTCAAATTTAGCAGCCAAAGCATGTTTTGGACAATGTGGACATGCTGTACTACAGGATTGGGTTGTCTGTTTAAAAAAAATTGGAAATAATTAACATAATCGCTTACAAATGCTTAAGGCAAGACTTTATCACTATTGAAAGTAATAACACTCTTTTTTTTTATTCAATACACTCTGGGTTTTAGCCACTCCAGCCCTACTTGGTCTGGTATGACCAGTACATACTAGTGGCTAGTACTAGCAAGCTTCCACTAATTATTACTGTATAACAGATACTGATTCAGTTCAATGACTGTATGACTCTCCTCTACTTGTGCTCCTGTTAAAGGTTTTAGCACTTGGCATTATTGTCAGTTGTAGCCACAGTGGTTGTGGTTCAGCAAAAGTTATGAAGCGCTTTTTTTGTTACGTGCCATTTTCAACAGTTTCTTTTGAAGTTTATTATTGATATGCCAATAGCCTTGTACCTTTATATCTTAGCTAAAAAACCAAGTCAACAGTAACTGTACAAGTACATTTCTAAACACAGCTTACAAGGTGTGCGTCCCTTTGACTCAAATAAGGTAAGTTCCTGCTGCCTCTATTTTAGGGAGCGACAATGATTGTGTAAATGTGTGGCGACTATATGGCATGCCATTTAGGAAATTATTATATATATATATATTTGAAGTTTGAATATATGGAATGAACCTTGAATATATTGATTGAAAGTATGAATATATGGAATGAAAGTCTAAAAATATGGAATAAAAGTCTGATTATATGGATTGAAATTCTGAATATATGGAATGAAAGTCTAAATATATGGAATACAAGTCTGATTATATGGAATGAAAGTCTGAATATATTAAATACAAGTTTGAATATATGGAATGAAATGTATTAAATGAAATCTGACGTCATTGAGGTTAGGATTAATCTGAAGTGTGACACTATGAGCAAGTCAGCACGAAATCTAGTATCAGCAATTCTTAGTAATGAAGATATCATTAGCACCATGCCATGTTCAAAACCGTTTTACCAATGAAGAAATGTGTTCACTGTTTCATCATGGACTGAATGTAGTAAATGAATGTAGTAAATCTCACAGGACAGTCAATACAGAAAAAATCCTCAACCTCACAGGTGCCCCCCACACCAGCCCATACTACAATCTTCACCCTTTTGAGTGAACCTGGATTTCGTGCCGACTCGCTCAGTGTCACACTTTTGCAGCAACGTCCGTACGGATTATTTACATCGCAAACACAAGATGGAACCAGATTAAAATACATTAGTTTAAAAAACGTGCTAAGCGGAATGAAAAAAACCCCCCGGGTAAAACGTGTCCGTGTACACAAATCAATACATTAAATTACGTGACCGTTTCACGAACTGCTGTGAGACTGGGTTGTTCCACAAAAACTAGTCCATATTCACTACATTAATTTATCTAGTCACGTCTTCTGTGGCCTATCAAGCTAGATTGAAAAATCACTTTATGTCCACCATCTCTTAAAGGTGCACTATGCTTTCCTGCATGGTTTCAGCGCAATTTAATTTTTGTCTCAAATCTTGGCATCTCTCCTTGATCCGCTAGCTGCCTGTCCCCTGAATACACCGTGAAAAAGCCCAGTCTCGGGAGACAACACAGGGGTCGTAAACGTCAATCAAACACTAGAGGCACAGGATAGGCACCAAAATACAACAAACACGTTCCAGCCAATCACCAACAAGATGGTTGGGGAAGGGGTGGGCAGGGGTTAGTGACATTGACATATATAAAATGGACCAATAGACCCCGTTGCTGTGGACGGAGACCAGTGAAGGATATTAGAAGCACTTTTCCGGTGATGGCCAGCTTTACTGCGCAGCCTCCAACTGACAGAGACAACGTAGATGTGACGTGAGCAGCGTGTCTGAAAGTTGTAAGTCTTCTGATAGCTGTGCCAAGAGAAATCTCAATCATTCCCAATCTTACAGAGACGGAGAGTGTAGGTATATGTAAGGAGATAACATAAGCACAGGCTAATTATTGCTAACTAACATGCTAGTTAACATTAGTAATTAAACCTAAACAGCTAATGTAAGTCGAAACTGCCTGCGAGCTTCTCCTGTACTATACGGTAATTCCTCTACTTTGCGACAGTAAGTCACTTGGTTATGATACAATCGTTAGCCTATTTTTACAAAAACCCATAATGCCATAATGTGAGATACAAGGTAATGGAGCCTTTTATACATTGTCGTGTTTCTTTAGAAATAAACAATGGACAAATAGAGTCTTTAAACGCTTCAGATGTAAAGTTATTCGCAGTCAAGTGACGTAAAAAAAAAATGGTGGTCAGCGGAATGCTAACAGGAGGTGATGGCCAGGTAGCAACAAAGTGGCGCCATAGATGGCTTGAGTTCTGAAGCGAAGCTTACCCCCTTGGTTAGTGACAGTTAGTCAGTTAGTCATAGCAGTTACGGAAACATGGGGGGAGGGGCGAGCTTGCTCTATTTTGTTTTGAATTTACTTGGAACGTCAACAGGAAAGCAATGTAAATAATATGCAGGAAAGCATAGTGCACCTTTAATATAATAACTTTTTAATTAAAAAGCCCCATTATTTTATTTTCAAACATTAACCTTTTACCACCCACTTCTCTGTTTGCAGGAGGCTAGCACCATGTACAACTTTCATGTACTTTTGTGTTTTTAATCATTGTGGTAATTTTCGAAAATAATTCCCCATAATAAAAATATTAAATCTAGGTACATTTAACGGCCATGTGAGGCTGTAAATACACATTACGGTGCTTTAAACACATGAACATCAGCATGCTAATAATGTTTACCGTGTTCACCGTCTTAGTTTAGCATGTTAGCATGCATTTGGTAATTAGCACTACAACAATGTAGTTTTGCAGGTATTTGGGCATAAACTTAAGTATTGGACAAAGTCAAATTTAGACCAGTATTGAGAGGTAATATGGTACAAGACGTTCTGTATAAAGCTGTGTTACCTTTCTTACTAAAATGGAAGGAGTCTCTGTCTGTCTGTTTGTCTGTCTGTCCTTCGGTTTTCTATACAGCCGTTTATCCAATGGACTTCACACTTGGTGTGTGTATTGGAGTGTAGTGGATGCAACCATGCGTAGTGTCGAGTGGGAAGATGTTTGGATGATTGGTTCTCGATAAGCAGCAATACCGGAGTCCAAGCACTCGGCCCGTTCCGAACGGACGCTTTGACCGATCACTGCACTAGTCAGTTTAGTGTTGTGGTTATGCCATAAGTTGACTTTGTGGAAGTGAAATTAAACACCCAAGGACATTTTCTGTTGCAGTTGCAAAAAAGATAGTGAATGATAGTAGGATAACAACAAATTTTTTTTTTTTTTTTTTTGCCACCTCCATTCATTTACTATGAGATGAAACTTGTGATTATTTGAAGAAGAATCAAGGCAGCTATACTAGGCATGCACTCACTGCAGGCTGTTAAAATTGACGCAAATCTCATGATGCTCACACACACACACACACACACACACACACACACACACACACACACACACACACACACACACACACACACACACACACACACACACACACACACACACACACACACACACATGCCAAGCATGATTTGGATTCTCTCAAAATTAATAACACAGCATTAGCATTGGATTTAATTTATAATTTAATATATAAACGGCACACTTTAGTATATAATGCAAAGATATTACACACTCTTACACTTCTTAAAGTTATCAGTTGAAGTCTTGCACATGGCAACAAAAATACATACACACGCACATGCACAGACATGCCATTCCCAATCACCCACACCATCCTTGTCATCCCTGTCCCATGACTTCTATTGGTGCAGAGTAGAGTTGAAGGAAAAAGGTTAAGTTAAGTGGTTGCACGTTTAGCAGCTCGGCTCATATGACTGCCGTACCTTCAGATATTACTGCAGCAGAGGAGGGAGGAGGCTATAGACAATGATCCACTGATGGCCTGAGAGCTTCCTCTGGGATGCCTTATCCAATCATCAAAAATCACAGACTTAGCCAAGTTTGTTCCAGTACCCAAATTCAGATGCAAGAACCACAGCAAATGCCACATTAGGGCCAATAAGGGGCAACGTAATTTCTTACATGGCTTGTCACCTGCATTTCCAAACATTTAGCTCTCATTGCTGTTAGTTGTTTGAGCACCTCCAAGAGCTTTCTTATATTAAGATATTAGTTGAAGTCAAATCAATTCATTCATAGAGCACATTTAAAAATAATTGTTGTAGGAGACAAAGTTGCAAGCTCATTTGTTTAGCTGTCTGGCACAACTCTTCACAACTTTACTGCTTTGGTTCACTCGTACTGCTCTTGCGTCATTTTTGGCTACAGCAGCTGTTCTAAAAACACATTGTACACTACCTGCTCAGCACCAAACAGCAGACAGTTAGTGTGCAGCGTGCAGCTGTTCAACGCAGCTCGTTCTTCGGAGGTAGGACCATTAAATTAGCAAAATCGCTGATGTATCCATCCAATTGCCCAACCCTAGTGTAGCATTAGAATGTTAATTTAGAATTTGAATGTCAACGTTATGAATGAAGGTTCAAACTATTCAGTACAGCCCTATCGTGGTACATTTAGCATGCCATATTTCCTTTAGGAGTTGGTAAAGACCAAAAACAGAGCTTAAAGATATTTAATATTTGACATTTATCAGGTGGACAGAAACACAACTTCGAATGAATGGTAATCTTGCTTTGGAACTGCTGGATGTGTAAATAAGCAACTATTTGCTAACTAGTTCATCAACTTAAAAGGTGATGATGTCAATTTTGTGTTCACAACTTGTTTCTGCCCCAGAGTAGCTAAAAATGCTACCCCCATGACACAATAGAAAGAAGAGAATAGAAGCAGATGAGCTTTTCTGTATGATCCATCAGTCACTATCTGGGCTTGCAGCCCAGCATTCACCTGCTGCTCTGCATCAATAACTTTTAGCCAACAAATTGTGCTAATTAGAAGCTTTTTTGTAGACTAGGAGCTGATTTTCAGCAAATCAATTACTTACGGTAATTTTATAAAATGAAGTTGCACTTTCAAAAGTGTGTGAGATGAGAGTGAATTGTCAGAACTAAACTAAACAAGAGTGTGATTTATACTTTTCTTCCATTTTTTCACTGTCAAAATACATGTAAAACTCATACTTAATGTTTCTTGCTAGTGATGTCAGAAATAATTTAAAAAAATATACAAATTAGTGTTGTAAACTGAATACAAGTAATGAATTGACTGATGTGTACATATAGCAGACAATGGGCGAAAAAAGTTGATATTAAGAATTGGCTTTGGCATCCTTTTACCGTTCAACCATGTGAGCTGACTAAGAATGCATCGACACACTGCGTTGTTCTGTTGGTGACCGAGCACCCTTATCAGCTTGTTTTTTTTAAATCTTTTGAGTCATGTCTCAGTGTCTTGCTCTGACTGAGGCTGAATGGGAGTAAACTTGGTGCCTCTTTGCTAACCACATGAGCAGACAGCAGGATGACACTGATTAGTAGCAGCCAGACGGCATCGCTACAGGACTGTCAGCAGTAGTCTGGAAAAGTTCAGGCTGTTAACTTACTTTATATTTTCAGAATCATAAATTTAAAGCTGCACTTTTGCAAATCCAAAAGACTGCAAAAGATATTTCTAAACAAACTAAACTTCCTTAAAATCATCAACATATCTATTTGTTGAATGTATAGAGTTGTATTTGTTGAATGTATAGAGAGTTAACAACTAACAAAGTCAAATTCCTTGTGTATGTAAGTACTTGGCCAATAAAACTGATTCTGATTCTGAACATCAGTAAAATGGGATGAGTCCCGGCTGTATTAATTTCTAGCTCATAATGCCATGACAACTCTAAGAGAAATTCTGCTCCCTCAGGCGTTTACTGACATGAACGATTCTAAGATCTATTTGGCAGCAGAGTGCAGATCTAATACCTTTCCAAACTTGCAATAAAGTCAGTGGTTGAAGTGTTTATGTAAATGTATTTCCCTCCCAACCTCTACAAGATCATGTCAGTGATGTACGGATAGCATCAGAGCAACAACAGAAAGGGTTCAGGCCAGGGTTCCGATCGCTGAGTGAATTTTGCGTGATGCTAGAAGGATGTAATTTTGCGCCCTCTGTGTTCAGACTGTAACGTAGCAATTGTGATGTGTTCTCTAACATTACAGCTAATACTGTACACCAGATGTTGTTATAAATGAATGGACAGGTGCTTGATTTTGAAGTAACCAGTGTTTGACTGCAGTCTCATTAATGCCCACGTTGGTAGTACTGTATGTGGTTTGCAGATGGGATGAAAAATACTTGCTGCTGACAGCTATGGTAAAAACAATTGCAAGCATGGCTATCAGCAACATGTAGGCTACATGAAAAGGACTAAGGTGGTCCTCGGCTATAGAAATTCTTAGTCGACTAATACTCATATAATTTTGTTAACTAATGGATTAGTTGATTTAATTGGCAGATTTGTAAAACTGAGTCTCTCCACAAAGAATCATGCAAAAGCACCACTTTAAATCTTGTGTTTACCAGAAATTTGCTCATACATTTTTTGGGAATATGTCATTCAGCATGAAAAGGCATAAAAAATTACTAATCGCGTAAAGAAATCGTATCTAGTCGACTAAGACTAAAACGTGAGACTAGAAAGCATAAAGAAAACACATGGGTACAAGGATAGAATTGTGTTTTGATTTGACATCCCCTCCATAATTAAAACATTGTGGTTTATAGTAGCCTATCGTTTTATTTTTCAAACGAAACCACATATACAAAAAAGTATTCTGTTGCAGAGTCTATTTTCTTCTCATTTACAATCAAAAGTATTTGAATACTGATAGTTCATGAGAGGAGGCCCTAAAGGCAACATGTGCATTGCTGTCACTCGTCCAGCAGATGGGGCAGTGAGTTGGGATTTTGGCTGGGCTGGCTGTCCACGAACCAACCCCCCAGACCGGCTTTTTCCACAAATGTCAAGTTAAAAAGAGAAAGCTAAAGTTATACCGGAAAACAACACATGTGGCTTTCAAAATAAAAGCACATTAATTTAACATCTAATGTTTTATGTCCATTTCTCACAACAGTGAAAGCAGATCTACACCTAAAAGACTCACCTTCAATTGGCTCAGTGCTCTGTTAAGCTTGATCAATATGGTTGCCACCTATTTTCTAATTATTTGTTTTATAACGTTACTCTCAGACATGTTATCAGGTTTAATTCGTGAATTAGTAGGTTATACACTGTTTGTTTTGGGCCCAGCAGACATCGGAAAGGGTCAATATGGAAAAAAGATAAGCAAATGCCTATAACAAAGATTGTTTTCCTTTTTGTTGCAATGTCTGAAGGGCACAAAAAGCTATAGGTATTTAATTTTGATGGTCAACGATGCAATGGATGGAATTTATCCTTTATCATGTCTAGAGTAGTTGCTTTACTTTTATGCCATCTCTGAAAATATTATGTAATATGCAAAACGTGGCAGCATAATGATATTGCAGGCAGCTATATATTTTTTAAAGTTGCCACAGGAAGTAGTGCTGCGTGTTGTGGGTGACTTGACACCGGTCTTCTCGCTCCTCTGTCGGCAGTTGCTCGTATCGGAGACAACGAAGCGCTGGATTCAAGTGTTTAATCCGGTTGTCTGATTTAAGACACTCGGTTCCTGCAGGTAGGATTACATGTAAGAAATTCTATTTTGTGGATCAGTTTGGGCGTTCAGGCATATGCATTTAGTGTTTGTTTGTTTGGTCATCTTCTGTAGTGAGTACGACTGTTGAAGTGGCATTTTAATTTCTTGACTCATCGGTTGCTCGCTCGGTGGAGAGCAACACAAAGCTATCGTTACACACATCAGCACGGTAACATGTTTCGAGTCCCGCACATGGAAGCAACAAGTAGAGAAAAGTAAAGTTAGGACAAGTCCAAAATAACACACGACACACACTCCATGTGCAGTGTTCTCCATAAGCCAGTCAGTGGCATTGTTTAGCTAACTTAACGTTACACGATTAATGAACGTTAGTAGCTAGCTAACTGTTAGCCAACTAGTTATCGGAGTCATAACCTTATACTTTTCTCCAGTAACGTTAAGCTACGCGCAGTTCAAGAAATTGTCTACATTTTGACATTCAGTTTTGCTTTTCTTATTGACAAACGCGTCGCGTCAGTCCAGAGTGAGAATTGTTAGAATCCACTCTTGATGTCGGCATTCAAACAATATGGAAAGTAGCACGTCATTAAATAATAATACAAATTCGCCGTATGGCGACAGCCAACACTGTGACAGCTATGGATTTAAGTTGATATTTCATTTCAATAAGTAGCCTATCTTTTGTGGGGTTGCATGACAAACCACCCAGTATCTCCCTTATTCGCTGAAGGTATGTGATATTTGACTGGCTTATATACTTTTACTGATAAGTAACACAGCATTATATGCCAGCATTTTGAATGTGTTTGTTGTGACGCGTCCTGTAAGGTTTGGGTGCGCAGCCAGTGAAACTGGTCAGGAGGGGCATATTTGTTGGTCCAGTTCTGCCTAAAGCATCGTTTTACTGTACCTTGGTTAGACGTAGGCTTCGAAACTCTGGGCTGGGAGTATTTTTAGACCGCCTAATGGTAGGTTATTGTGTAGGGCTTCATTTACTGCAGTTTTAGGTTGTTCCTCCCCCATGTTTCCGCTTAGTTTCTAGCCCTTGCACGGACTATTCATGGACATGTACGTATGTATGACTGCTGGGTTTGTGGTGGAAATTATACAGGCTGTCACAGTGCTGTACATGTGTGTGACACTTAGAGCTGGTGATAAGGAGAAAATCAAATGTCCCGATATTTTTTACCAAATACCTCGATATCGATATTGTGGCGATATTGTAGGGTTGACAATTGGTGCTTTCACATAAAAATTCACACATTGAGATTTTTGATAAATAATCATCAGTTATGTTGATAACTATGTGGGTAAAGGCAAATAATAGAACAGCTAGAACAGTCTGGTGTGTTCGGGAAAATTACATCACTCTACTGTAATGCAGCCTTTAAAACCAGGAAAAGACAACACTTGTGTCATATCAGGATATTACGATATCCAAAATGTAAGACAATATCTAGCCTCATATATCGATATGGATATACTGCCCTTGTGACACTGGAAACCTGAGACATTTTATAGTCATTATGATAATAATTTTGGGTATAATATATTAACTGGATTGAGCTTTCAACCAGTTGTCCGAAGATAATAGATTTCTAATGGCATTAAATTGAGAAAAAGAAAAAGATTCTAAAATTGTTACCACACTGTTATATACATTTCCCCCAATTGTCCCTTGTATGTAAATGTATTTTTCTTCTTCTTGTCCAGACTGCAGGGATGGGCCGTGATCTGGATGGCTGACGGACCGCGACCAGGACCAATCACATAATAAGATGCTGGCTCGTAACCGCTTCCTCCTCCTGGTAGTGGTGGGCGGGGCCGCGCTGGCCATCCTCAGCCTGAGCCTCCAGTTCTGTAAGTGCAGGTTTTAATGTTTGTGCTCACTTTGACTGCTTTACGTATTCATTCTTGCTCTAAAGCCGAGGCCCAGCGTTCCGATTTTAATGTGAAAAAAACTATTCTGTGTAGTAGAAAAGTTGCTCATTCCTTCTGTTTGCATGTGTGTTTGTGTTCATGTGTACATATCCTTTCATTGGCTTTCCATTCAAGAGACCCCATTCATACCAAAACAAAGCACAATCCTCTGTAGGCTTCTTATAAATATCCAGCACCAGCAAGTGGGGCTCTGGATGCTCTGAAACCCTCGGGGGAGACTGTGAAATGCCTAGGTGTACGCGTTTGTGTCTTTCCCCCATCAAGTCATTGTTCAGCATCTCCTGTAAGTATTGTCTAGACAGTGTATCCCTGCCAGCCACAGTGAATGCAAGGAAACCACCGCTCAGTAAATGGAGACGGTCTCTCTTGAACTGCAAGTCTCACAGGCGTGATTGGAAAAACAGTGGGTGATGAAGCAGGCGGGGCATGCAGTACAAATGGAAATTTGTATTCTGATGTAAAATGTGCAAGATCAAGCTACTTTGTACTGGATTCCTAAAAATAAAAACCAATGCAGTGAAAGTGTTTGTGGTGATTGTAAGCTTGTGTCCGGAAAAGCATTTAGGATAAGACTCGTATAAATCACGCTCTCTCAAACACATGGAATCACAGTGAAAGTCCAGTTTTATGTAAAGCACTTTGAATTGCCCTGTTGCTGAAATGTGTTATACGAATAAAGCTGCCTTGCCTTGCCTGTGACAGAGCTGGTATTTTGGACCGCATGTTTTCCAAAATGTTGTGTGCTTCATCAGCTGTGTAATGTGTAAGCTTGGCATACTGAAAAATGGCATTTCTTCTTCATTATCTCTCTGTTGCTTTTAAATGTCATGCAAAATCAGAGGTGTAAAAAATAAATAAATAGCAAGAGCAAGTAGGGTCTTACTCATCATACTTGTCTAGTGTGTGCACTTTGCAACCCCAAATACACACTTGCTTTCCCAGCCATCGCTCTCTCCCTCCTCCTCCACTACATAATAATGTGTGCTTGACCGCCCAAGAGGAGGTTGCTGTGCAATTTATGATGAATGTCTCCCTATCAAACCCACTCTAATCTCCTGCCCTGTAATCTTCTCCTGTTGTAAAACTCTCAGAGGCAGCAAAAGACGCTACGATGAGATAACTGGAAGTGTGTAGGTATTTGCATACATGCCCTTCTTTCAGAGTTGATGCTGTCTCCTGTTCCCCCTAACATTAGTGTAACTGATAAGGCGTTTAAAAAAAAAAAAAACTAAGTTTACTTTTTGATCAGTGGTACTGCTGGAGAAAAGCCTCTGTTATCATTTATTCATCACACATACTGTTGAGAAGGATTCGAGCATGGGATGAAAGCGTATGGGATTTCTCGTTATGTTTAATAGATGATCAGCTTCTATGTTTTTTCTCGTTTCTGTTCATTTAAAAAAAAAAAAATACTCCACGGTCTGCATTTCAGTCTGTAGTCTGTGTCTCTGTAATATCTTCTGTTCCCCCCCCCCCTCCCCGCTCTTAGGAAAAACCCATTCATGTATTATTATTGTTTGTGGACCATTATCATGAGAGACTGAGTGATGGATGATGATGGATGGTGGAGTAAAATGCCTCTCTCTGGCTCCAGGCTACCTCAAATTAAAACCGGGACGGCTGCGAACATGGCAGCAAAGGGCACAGTCGCCACGCTGATTGAGGCATGGGGGACTCCCAGAGGAAAGTGATGACTGAGCTCAGAGACACTCCAGAGAGGACAACTGCATGAGAAATAATCAAGGTGGCTGAAGCACAGAGAAAGGGAACTATTTTGAGATGTTAGCAGTAGTGAGGGTACAGGTGAAGCAGAGCTTGATGGGAGTTAAGTGCTCCGTGAGTGCTGGTAGATTCACAGTGAGAGGGAAATGTCACGGGAGGATATAAAAGGAGAAATAGAAAGGTAGGTTGCATTTTAGCAAAGAGAGAGGTTTAACCACTGTATTAAAAAGAGCTGGAATAAAATAATGGCACGTTTGAGGGAGAAGAGACACAAAAGTCTACACTCAAGACCCATAAAGTATGTACCTCAAACGAAATGCTGTCCAGACAGTTTGATAGCAGTGTGACTTTTCCAAAACCATACCACCAGCAAGCGTCGTTAAGTGTTAAATAGGCAGAGCTCCAAGCACTTGGCAAATTCTTTCCTCCGCATTCCTCCCATTCTTACTTTCTACAGTGTCAGCACCCACTGTTAAATCAGACCAAATGCCCCTGTGCTGTCTGAGACAGAGACTGTGCTGTCAGAGATGAGATGGGAGCGTGACTGAAATCTGACAACTATATCTTGACAACTACAACACATTTTAGGTACACACATTCATGGTCTCCAGATGATGATTATCTAGTGCCATCAGGTTCAACATTTTCATGTCCAATACTTTTGTTTATGATCAAATGCCTGCAAAACTATTTACTACTATTACTACGACTACTATCATTCCCATCACCCACAACTGTACTTTGTAATGATGATCATGGTAAACAAACCTGCTAAACATCAGCATACAAGCTTTATCAATGTATGCATTTTGGTATGCTGATTTAGCATTTACTTCACATGTAGCTTTACATACACTAGCATGGCTATACATGTCTTGTTTCTCTGTATCTAAACTACAGGTGTGAAAGGGAAGTAACACACACATTTACATCTACTAGCAATTTAGAGTCTCTAGATCACCTAATAAGCATTTTCTGCACTGTTGGAGTAAACTGAACCATATAGAGGAAATCCACACAGATAAGGTGAGAACCATAGACTGTATACCAGTATGGTGAGAACACACAGGAAGAACCTCCACACAGGAGTGATGGGGCCTGCTATGAGGTGATGATGCTTATCAGTGTGACACTGTGACCCTTTAAATAAATGTAGACAAAATGATATATCCGATCACACTCCCTATGAGAAGATACTCCATATGAAAGGATTCAGATCAGCACGGTCTCATCAGTACACTTTCCACTAAGCATTAGTGCTTAATTAAATGCCATGGAGAATGTTAAACTGTGCTCCCATACGGTTTGCACCCCTGCGGATTATTTATAAAGCTGCATAGCTCTGCCTCCTCCAGTTGTAAATAGTTTTTGATTAGTTTCCTGTGAGCAAGAGATAACAAGAGATTATATTCATGGGCATGTGACTGAGTGATGTGTAAAATCGTTCATTTGAGAACTAGAAGGTCTATAATGATGGACGGCTGCAGGTAACCATCCACACACAGTACTTAGTCATGTCAATATTTGTTAGTTTCTCCACTGGGTTTTGGTTACCACAGTGCTACCACCACACAACACTTTAGAGTCAGGTAAATGGGCACACTGAATACAATATCCTCCTGCTGACACACATTTGTTTGGGGGAGAGAGAGAGAGAGGGAGATCACCCCCTAAAAGTCAAGCTGTGTCTATGTGCATAATGATGGGCTACCCAACACCGGTGGAAGATTTAAGGGTGATGCGATGTACTATGCTTAGCTCTGAAATGAGATTCATGTTTGTGTGTGTTTGTAGTGGAGCGTTAAATTCAAGAGAAATGTGAAAACTTTAGTAATTTTCAAACTGAGTTGTCAGCTTTGTTTAAAAGCCCTCTCAGGCAGCCTCCTTTTGTGTTTGTAAGATTTAATGTTGGCGGACAGAAATTTGGAAACACATTTCAAGTCCTAATTGCTTATTAACTCCACCCACTGTGTGCGTGCGTGCGCGCCATTGCTGCTGTGTATGCACTTGGTAGTCTTGGGCAGTGAGTTACAAAAGCCCCATTGTGTAGGTAACTGGCTGAGTTGGCCTCCAAAAGTTTGGTTAGTTCAGGCGCGTGTGTGTAGCTGGGGGTGGGAGGTGGCAGTGTATGGGGCACACAGCGTAGAGGGGGACAGGTTGTGGTAATGAATGAGCTGCACTGTGCGTGGCTGAACTTCAAGCTACCAAGCAGTCGGCAAAATGGTCTCTGCTGTCACCGCACACCTTCTCCTCTTCCTCGTGAGTGGTGAGTTTATGCAGAAATATTATAGAATTTTTTTTTTTATTGAAGACCTCACTACTTAACATTTAGAAATAGGAAGATCTTCACATGGATTTTACCACTTCTTTAAGTTAAAGATACCTTGCTGGGCTGTTCTAGATGTAGCTCCCAGTGCCAAACTGTTAGTAGCCTAAACCTCAACAGAATTTGACTGGACCTTGGCTTTGTTGAGCATTCATCATGTCTTTGTTCTGACTTGATACTTCGCTTTTGTGCCCAGCTGATAAAGTTTGCCAGTGTTGATTATGAAGTTTACTCCCCTTAAGCACTTTAACTATTAGATGTTTTATGAATAGCCATGATTGAGTTCCCGTATTTATCTGCTATACTCTTACAAGATAATTCAAATTAAAGGCCTGTTTAGTACCTTTGCGTAGCCTTTTCAACAACTTGTGCTTCAAGTCTGTTGGCTATTTAGATGAAGTGCTACAATAATGTTCCAATGTTGGAGAGAGAGAGAGAGAGAGAGAGAGAGAGAGAGGTGAGATCTGGCTGTTAAAGTGAAAGTCTGCATCCTGTAGATGGAGGGTGCCTGGCTCAGTCAGACAGCTGCTTTACAGTTCATCTCATTTAGTGCTTTTAATGTTTACGAATCTCAAACATTTCCTTCGCCTTTGCATTTTGTTGACGTGTTGTATAACAATTTGTGGTGCTCCATGTGGGTTGATTAAGTGATGCAATCACTGTTTCAGGGCTGCAATAAAACATTATTTTCAGCGTTGATTAATCTGTTGATCTTCCCAATTATTTTGTCAATCGTCTTGTCTATGAAATTTCAGAAAATAGAGGAAAATGGCCAAATTGTTTTGTCCAATGCTCCAAAACACAAGGATATTAAATAAGCTAAAATGGAAGACAAAGAAGAGCAGCACATCAGCACACTGGAAAAGCTTGTTTTTTTCAGACCAAAGGTCCAAAGCCCAACAATATTTCATTTACAATTATATAAAACAGAGACGCAAAAAGGGGTACTGTTGAGTCGGCATCATACCCACAGGGTTTCAACATTGAGTGCTATCTCAAAAACATCCTGGCAGCTTATTTATAGAGCAAACATATGTGGATATTTGCACAAAATGTCTTGTCTGCAACTCTTTAAACTTTATGAGCTCAGCTGGAGAGAAGAGGAAATGGAAAACTGTGTGCCTGTGTGAATGCAAGAGGGAGCGACAGTGTAACCCTTACACACTACACACAACTGGGTATACACCTACACTTGTGTAGATAATTTAAGTCTGAGGGTTGTTATAGCAACAAGAAACCATTAGCTCTTTGTGCTTTATGGTGGGGCAGGCAGGGCCTCTCTTCTTTCTCTGCAGCAGGATGGAATATTTGCAAAGTTGACTTGCCGTGTGTGTGTGTGTGTGTGTGTGTGTGTGTGTGTGTGTGTGTGTGTGTGTGTGTGTGTGTGTGTGTGTGTGTGTGTGTGTGTGTGTGTGTGTTTTGGATTTCCCTCTTGCCAAATGGCCATATGGGTTCAACTTCTTTTTCTTGAGAGTTGGATCTTTGTGAATGGGCCTTCCAGTTCCCACAACATCTCTGCTCTTATTGGACAATTTCTGCCAGTGGTCACAGGTCATTGGTGTCCAGGCAACGTACTGGTAGCAGTGAGGGGTTTTGGGCTCTACAGAGATGTTGACATGGACACTTTCTCACCGCTCTGTCAGTTGGCTTTTTGTCCCATTTAGGAATTATTTCCTATAAATCTTTATTAAATCTGTACATTATATCCTTATATTATCAGTTGCCAAAATTACTCTCCCATCTTTTGAGCCATGCTAGCGGTATGGTTCTAGGGATGGCAATGTTGGTCTGTTAGTCGGTTCCCCACTTCGGCCTAAACTGGAATATCTCAACAAATATGGAATGAATTGCCATTCAATTTTATACAGACACTCATGGCCCCAAGATGATGAATGCTTTGACTTTTTCCTTTAGCACTATTATAAAGTTGACATTTTTGTCTTTTAGTGATATATCTTAACAACTATTGTATAGATTGCCATGAAATGGTCCCCAGTGGATGAATCCAAATGACTTGCCTGACATTTCATCTAACGGCATCATCAGGTCAAGGTTTTCACTTATTCAGTGAACTATCTCCTGAAGAGATTGACACAGATTTTGTTCAGGCATTCATGGTTCCCAGAGGATGTGTCGTAATGACTTAGGTGATCCCCTGAAATATTCATTTAGCCTCACAATGACATTGACATTTGTGGTTTTAAGTGAAATCTCTTCACAATTGTTGGTTGGATTGCCATAAAATACATGATTGTTTATGACCATATACCTGCAAAAACTAAACAACTCTCCCATCAGCCCCAGCTGTGCTTGGTGTTTAGTGCTTATTAGCAAATGTTTGCGTGCTGACGTACTATACTAAGATAGCGAACATGGTAGACATCACCTGCTTAACATCAGCACGTTGGCATGCACATGGAGAGACACCTGTTGAAGAAGAAAGCCAAGTTTCTTTGTTAAAACGTTTGCAGTGGCTGTATGTCGCTGTTGTCCAGAATGTGTGTTGTGTTCTACTTGCCTCTTCATTATTCTCATGTTTATAATACTTAGAAGAGGAAGTGATTGGGTGCGGGGTACCACAAACCAACATGCCAATCATCAACTAATAGCCTTGATAAGGCCAGATCCAATGGGCCTTGATTTTTCTGTCCTTTTCATTTTTTTTATTTGGCCTCCACTCTTCCCTTTTGTTTTTTTTTACTTTCTTAATATTCTTAACCCTAACTTTCATTCTCATTTTCTACAGGGAACCTGATCCCCACCACTCCCATACTGGAGGAGCGACCCTTCCAGGCTGCAGATGGAGGTGTTGGGGTGGCGCTGGGGAAGAGCAGAAAGAGAGTGTTCCCGGTGCCTCAGACCCAGGAGCCCAACCCCATATCTGAGGCTTACAGCTATTGCAACACTCCCAACCGCACTGAACAGGCCTGGGAGGGTGAGGCCTGCACAGTGACAAATACAATCGAATCCATGTAAAGACTGCAAGCCTGTGGATGTAATACATGATTTCAAGCTGAACGACTTAAATACGAACTAATCTAAGATGTTAATTCTTGCGAATTTGTCAGCAGAAAGTGTCACAGCGTCACTGTTTCAGAGCATAAAAAAACAAATTTAGAACAGTTCTCCCATGGCTGGAATCACCCAGTTTGATGGACAGCGTATAAATACTTAATATAGGAATAATGTCAGATTTAGTGTGTCAGGACTCGGGGGATGTGTTAATTGTGCCAAAGTCATTTCTACTAGATTGCATCATCCATAATGCTGATAAATTTTTTTTTTTTTTCTCTGGACAGCACATACCTTGGAAAAAGCATGCTTTTTAAATCTTTTTTTTTTTTTTTTTTTTCAAACCCAAAAAAAAACCTTCTTACCTACTTCAAACAAGTTGTACCAGCCTCCGCTAATTGAATTTTACTCTGTTTATCTCTGGATGGCAGTTTTCTCCCCACAGAAGAAAAAAAATCCATTCCGTCTTTTAGATTTAGATTAGAAGTTATTGAAAATCAATCACAACCAAGTTTTTTTTCTTCAGGTGGTGTTATTCTCTCTGTGACATGATCATTTTCAATGGTTCTTACTTTCTCCTATCTTCTTAATTTACTGTTAAACACACACATCCACAGCCCACAGTCCATTCTTTGCACTCACACGCAATGAACAAATTTGTTTGTCTCTCGTGCTGCTGCTGTGGCATGGCTGTGAGATTTGTTAAACCAACATTTGCTTTTGTAAAACGTGAAGAAAGCTACTACCCTTGGTCAATCTCCTGAGTTGAGCACTTTTCGTTTTTTAATTTGAATGATTTAGTTTTTATAGAATTAGTTCCTTTGGTACATTTTAAAACCTGCAGGTGATTTTTATGGCCAATTCAATTCAATTCAATTTTATTTATAGTATCAAATCATAACATAAGTTATCTCGAGACACTTTACAGATAGAGTAGGTCTAGACCACACTCTATAATTTCCAAAGCCCCAACAATTCCAACAATTCCAGTAATTCCCTCAAGAGCAAGCAGTGCGACAGTGGCGAGGAAAAACTCCCTCTTGGGAAGAAAAGCACACTTGGTGATAGCAGAAACATCCAATCACCAAGTGTGTATACTGTATAGCTAACTAGTTAGCAATCATTTATCTATTAGCACATTTAGCAGATACAGACAAACAATAGCAGTTGTGTTTCTGTCCACTGGATGAATCAAAGTCCAGTATTCACTCACTTTTTAGCAGTTTTTTTCTTCACCAACTCCTGAGACAATTAATGAGAAAAAAAAAAAAAAGCTAGTAACTTTGTCTGTGTAGCGTTATGTACTGGGCACAGTACAATGGGTTTGTCAGAGCTTTAAAACTGAAAAATACATGCCTGCTGCGTATCAAAATCACACTGAAGAGAGTGATAAGAACCAAACCAGTAAAGTTGTGGGTCATTAAATCAAAACAATGAGCTGAAAGACATTAAAAAGCTTTGTCGAACTAAGGGAAACTGCAGAGTCTCTGTAGGTTTATCACTATTAGTAACAACTTTAACAGTACACACAATCATTTGATACATTGGTGATATAAACATATTGAATATAGCAGCTTTAATTTCCCACCTTTATATTCATGGAACAGTGATTTCTACCTTTCTTTTAAGGTATTTATCCATTACATCTTTAGGGGTTGTACTGTAGTTCTATCCTTTCTTGTCTTTCTCACACAAGTCTACATTTGTTAAATTTTTTTACCAGCATAGTTAGTTCTTTAATTATCTAACTGCAGTCTTAATATTGAATAGTTTTGAATAGTTGAATGTGCACAAAGTTTTGGACATAGCTCAAACACATCTGAAATATTATAGTCCAGGGGTTTATTAATACATTAACAACAAAAGATGCAAAACAGGAGGGAGGAGTAAATGATGCCTATAGGCTAGATGTGTGCTGACTCAGATATAATTAGAAAAGTCGATCCAAAGGAGAATAGTTGAAAGCAATACAGAATGCCTGAGAGCCTTACTGCAATATATTCCATTATGTTTTTATATTTGGATTGTAATCTATGTTTCTCTTTACATAAAGATATTTGCAGCATACATTGATTCAGAAAAAGGTAGAAATGGGTGCATACAAATTTACCAGAATGCAGAAAATGTGTTTTAATGCTAAAAATTTTCAATAAATCATTTTAGTTCTTTAGGTGTTATTGGAATAAATAACACTTCAAAAAATCTTTTTTAGAAAACATCTCAACATAAATCTCTAAATTGAAAAAGGCTGTTGCTGCAATTTTGCGTGCGTGCATGCGTGTGTGTTGTAGTAGTAAAGAGAGAATGGGAGAAGGAAGTTTGTGTGAGGTGGACCTGGTCACCACAGACCCAAATCTTGTCAGCTGTTGCTACTGTCATATGCTGCACTGTCTCTTCATGTGGCACATTATGTTTGGCACATTGTAGGCCTAATGGCCTAACTTCTTATATAACAAGGTAATACAATGTGTAATCAAGTGATGATTAACAGTAATGTAAATGCTAAATGCCCTAATACCTGTTGATACTACAACGTAAGTGAAGACACAAGTGAGCAATGCAGTTTCACCACAGAAAAACAAGAAGTGGGTTGAAAGTATATAAGGAGCTTTTCATTTACAAGAGGAGCTTGTGAGCTTTCAATGCAAAGTATAGGCTCTTAACCTTGCAGTTTTGCACCTATGATGTAAGACTCCATTTCTTTGCACAACTCTTCAGAAAGTGTGTGTATGTATGTAATATATATAACTTCATCTGATATTAATATAGCAGTTCTCTACTCAACTTGCCACATTGGAAAACTGTGGATGATGATGAGCGTCTCCTTTGACAGGTCACAGTCCTGCTGACTACAAGTTGCTGTCTGTCCAGGTGATGATTCGCCATGGTGACCGCTACCCACTCTACTACATCCCCAAGACCAAACGGCCCGCCATCGACTGCACCTTGTCCATCAGCAGGTACATACACGCTTACTGGAAAATTAAATAGAAGAATATGTAGCATGTAACATTTTTACGTTATGGTCAAGTCTTTAGTTCTGGTATATTACTGTAGACGTACAGTATGTGGCGTTCATCCCTGTAGTGTCCCTCCATTTATGCAGTGTCCTTCCAGTCATGTCCAGTCGAACGACGAATGCCGTGCTTGAGCTATGTTACTGGTTACTGCCTACACAGCGTTTGTCGTTCGACTGGTCGTGACTGTTTTCCCAAGATGGCGCCTGCCTGTATACCGAACGGTACTACTAAACTATCTTTTTAATAAACTATCTGTACACTGACAAAGTTCTCAATGCTTCGGTTTACATGTAGGGACCCTCATTATACTACCGTGGAAGTGTGGTGCTATATTTTGAGCCTTGTTAGTAAAGAAAATAGCAAAGAAATAGCGATTTTGCATGCCCCGACGACTAGCGTTATAAGCTAATTAGCGCTTTGCGCTAAAACTGGTCACATTCGATTAGCATGAAAACATATCCCAGAGAACGGTCGACTCGGTACCCATGTGTTATTAAACCCTAGGTTAATTTTGCGCCGGAATTGTCCTTTAAACAACACATCTGTTGCCTTTGACAAAAAACAACAACAAAAACACAAAAATGAGTATAAAGGCCCGGACACATAGAGCCGATAATCGGCCGTTGGACAGTCTGGCGAGGTCAGTGACTCGAGTCTGTTCAGTGTGTTCCGTGCTGTCGTCCGTCCTTCTTTTTGGCCGATTTGACATGTATAATCGACGGGGCGGGCACTGCCGGCAGTCGGACTCAAATGACCCATCTGATTGGTAGAGTGCTAACCCGGAAACTGGGAGCAGAATGAGCGTGACTATAGTCTCTCAAAATCTGACGAAAATCTTTTAAACTGACCTTTGTCGATCTGAAATGAAGACAGATTCAGCAAATGCATGGCCTATTTCTCGCTTAAAATGTTTTCAGAAACACGTTTCGGTGAACTATTTTAGTACAATATGAGATCGTATTCTGAACAAGCCTCCATGACAGTCTGGGCAACAATACAGATTAGCACCGCCTGCTGTTATGGAGACGTATTACGTCTCGTCTCTTTGGTGTGTTCCGAAGCATTTTTTTTACCAACTCGGGGAGACTGATCAGTCCAACTCCCTTTTCTGCCAATGGTCGGCCGTCTGGTTGGCGTGTAAGCAGCTTAAGGGGAAACCCATTGAACAAACACCTTAACTTAACCAACTTAGAAAACAAGAAAATGCAGGGCAATGCTGCAAGTTCATGAAGGGATCATGGATACCTTTAGGTATAATGCAATCTAAAACCATCACTGTGCAATTACAAAGAAAAACAAATACTATTGTGGAGGTTATAGTGTTCAATTTTTGTGCAATACCATGTCAGACACTAGTTAATACAAGTCTTTGGTCTTTTTTGCTTTTTTAGCCAGAATTTAATTTAATTTATTAGTTTATTTCACAGGGTCACAGTTAGCCTTAATGCAAATTTGAATCTGTGGTCTGCCGGGTTCCAAATGATAAAAGGCATCCTAAAACATTTATAAAAATTACATTTGCTACAAAGTACATAGAAACCAACAACATGTATAAGGCAAAACAAGCACTTTGCTAAATCTGCTAAAAGGTTTTCTGGATGGATGTATATGACAAAGAAAGGAAAGGAAGGGGGTTAAAACCAAACAAACTTGTGATATTGTGACATTTATTTTTATTAGATTTATATACATAATTTAATTGCATTATAGTGATGTTTATGGTATGTTGCCTCATTATGATTCAGTTAATGAATACTATAAAGAGGACAAACAAAGAAAATGAAAAGCTTAATGAGGAGTATTCTTCTACGTTTCATTTGTTTCTAGAGTCTTAGATAAAGGCTTTATTCCCACAGTTTCAATTAATCCAGGTCAGAGTTAAGGGCACAAAATGCCACAGGGATTTAAGCTGGCTTTCCGAGCAGAGTCCCAGCTACCTCTTTGTAATGCCTAATGAGGAGACCTGCTGGAAGGCGGGAGAGAGTGAGGCACCAATTACTGCAACAGCTTCCCAAATCCTCCTACAAAAACGTCTGGCTTGATAGCAGCTGTCAGAAAATGAGCTCAGTGTTTTAAATAGAAGGTAGTTTTAGATTCTTTTTTTTTTTTTAGGTATTTGTGAGGCTTACAAAAAACTAATTTGTTTTACGTTTGAAATCAGGATCTGTATAGGCATTACACTCAAGAATTCAACAATTCCCTTGGTTTCCCAGAGTTATTGCACGTGTCAGCAGTAGCAGGTGGGTTTGTTTTTGCTTCTTCTGTTCTGCTGTTCTTTGGTGCACATGGATACACACATGTAAATGCAAACACGTTTACATGTGTGTGAGGTCTGTTGAAGCAGAGTTGCTGCCGGTCTTATCTCATTTGATTTGAGCAACAGTTCTGCCGCTCAGTTAGCTAAAAAATGTGGGTGGAAAATACACACAAGATGAAATTTATATCATCTTCTTTAATTCATTATGCACCATTATCTCATCTGCATCTTTCTCTCTCTTTTTTTCCTTTACTGTTAGCATTCTAGCTCTGCTCACGTTGCTGCTCTTTCAAGAGGGCTAGATGAGAGTTCCTGATAGGAAGTTATTAAAAGCCAGCATGCCTCTGCACTTGAGCTTCAGAAGAAGTCTAAGATCAGCACCTTCAAACCCAGTTTCTCTGTGTACAATAACCTTTATGCAATCGTCATGTGGATAGACACGTTCTATGGTAACAAACTGCTATTTTTGAATCCAGAATATTTAGTTTGGTCAGATGTTTTTTTTGATGTGTGCACACATCCTCTTGGATGATTTATTTGGACCACGTGGTCAATAAAGTCCCTGTGACCAATCCCCTGTTTTTGGGCTGTGTACCTGAGTTCAGATTTAGCCAATGTCTAATTTTTCACAAAGCTTGCAATGCAACCACATCAGCGCCTTTGCACATCTGGACCGAGCGAGCCCGCTGTAATCTTTTGAGCTGGCACGGTGACACACAGTAGCATTTCAGATTGATAGGAAGCAGATGATCTGCTATGCACATTCAATTATTTAGATATTTTCAATACCAGTGATCTTTGAACTTAAGCTGAAAGTAGGCCATCTAGCACACAAGCCTCTTATTATTGGAGGCTGGGTTCCATTCCGAAATTGCGTGCGTGCGCACGTGTGCTGGCACCAGTGTGTGGTGGCTGTCGTAAACCGTGGAAAACCATGTGGAAACCACAAATATGGCATTTCTGTTTGCTCCATGTATTCCTTTGAGCAACATTTGTTCTCTTTAGTGAAGCAGAAGCTTCAGCGGATTTTAAAATCACCTGCTTCATGGACACCATTAATGTGTTTTTTTACATTGCACTTTGTTGCATTTTGTTTTTATGGACACATAAAAACACACCTCAAGCATAAAAATGTTCTTGCAATATTTTTTTCTTTTTTACTGTGAAAGGTTTCAGTCGGCATCCATTCTCGGGACAAATTACTCTGCAAGTCACGGGTACTTATCAACTCCAGCTCCGATTGACACATGACACCCAGATGTACACTGTAATTTCCGCCCCTTTTCTGGTTGGCTGGCGATGCTATGACGCCAGTCTGAAGGTCTGAGACTCTTTGTCAGCTCAGCCACAAATTTCGTGCAAGCAGAGCTAGAAAATCGTTCCAAATTAGTCAGCACCAAGTTTGAAAGAGACTGACACAGTAACATATTTGGAGAAGAAGCAACCACCGTGGCATTTTCACTGGCCTCCATGCTGCATTCTACAGTTTAATAACCCTGTTTTCCAGCGCGTTCATGACGTTGAACTAGACCCAACCTTATAGAGCCATTAGCATTGCTGTAGACTCTGTAGTCTCGAAGATAAGTGCTGCTATTAAACGCAACTGAGTTAAGTTTTATGGGGGAATGACAGTAGAACATCTCTAGTAAAAGCTCAGAAATGTTGATATCACTGAGCCACCACACCGAGGCCGAATAAATTCAGCTGCAAAGTGTGTTCGGATTATTTGTGGTTTGAATGTGCTTGTTTTGCAAGGAGATTGAATATTGAAAGCTTATCAAGTAGGTAGTTTTAGAACTAGATAGAAGGCTGTTTTTATTTAGACCAGGTTGTAATTACAGGGATCTGAACTAGCATATGCCCAGGCCTGGATCCTTAGAGAGAGCTCAGTTGTGTGTGTGTGTGTGTTGGCGTGTGTGTGTTGGCACCAGCTTGCCGACCCACTGTCTCCGTCTGCGGTTAACTGAGCTCTTTTCAGCAGGGAACGTCTCCTCTCTCTTTCATCTTCCACCAATACAGTCGTCAGTGTTTTGTCTTTCTGCATCCCATTTACTTTCATTTCTGTCTTGCACTCTCCTCCAGTTTAGACCACATCGTCTCATTTCCTTTTCTGTTTATTCCTCCCCCTCATTTGTAAAACCTCTTTTTTGTCATCTCTCCATTTCTACCTCCCTCCTCCCTAATCTCTTTCCCTGTCCTATCCAGTGATAATAATCCCCGCTTAATGTAATTGGGCTCTGTAATCTTTGGTTAGCAACAATCATCCTAATAGACAGCCTGGCTGGCTCTGTGTCCACACTGGTGTCCCTGTCCGCTGACGTCTAGTCGCCCACTGTAGCCAATTAAATCTAGATTGCCCCAAACTCTCCTCAGCAAACGGATTTGCTGATGACAGAGCAGAATGGAGCGCTGGTTGGCACAATATCTCACTCATTTCACCACTCCCATGTGTTCATGTGCCTTGTTGTGCATATATTACTGTGTAAGTGAATATTAGAGTGCAGAGAGAGGCAAGTGGATAGATGGTGACAAGAGCTGCTGATGCAACGTGACAGCAAAAGAAAACAATGCCCTCAAAAACAGAAAATATAGGCTAGTGTTTTCAAAAGAGATCTAAAACCAGAGTATTGCTAAGCTTTTTATTTTGACAGAAAAAAGGATATTGTGTAGTAAGGAATGTAGCTATATGATTTTCCGTGGTGGCTGTAGATTATGTTAACCGTGGTCAGTCAGTTATAATAATGACAATCGTGATTTAAGGGTTATGACAGAAGGTCCTTTTTTTTATGCCGTCTTCCTGAACCAGTCCATGATCACTATGGAAACTGTGTGTGTGTGTCTGTGTGTGTGTGTGTGTGTTCCTTTTAATCTGAGCAAGCTGAACAGCAGCTCCCACAGATTTGTTATATTAAACTGTAATCTTCAATCTATTCTAATCTATCAGATCACCGACTGCTCCTCTTGCTGCCCTTATCCGTGTGTGTAGTGTGTTGTGTGTGTGTGTGTGCGTGCGTGTTCCAAGGCAACACATTCTTTCATCTTTTTATATCTCCATCTCCCATATTCCCTCCCACACATATTGAACTGTGCTTTAGTCTTGCAGGGTTGTGTTAGAGAGACACCTGGTGGCAGTTACATACTGAATATGGAAATGCATAACTAACTGATTGGATAATGTTTTCTTGACTGATTGAATAATTGTTAAATAAAGTAGTGACGCATGACAATAATAGTTTTCCATAGCCCAGGTTGACCTGATTAAATGTTTGAATTTTTTGGTAAGACAAACAAGCAATTTGAGATTCATAACCTAAAGATATTCAGGTTACAGAGATTTTAAATTCAGAAAAACAGAGAATCTTCACATTTGAGAAGCTGGAGCCAGAGAATGTTCGGTAACAATTGATTAATTAACTTACAGTTTGAGAAGCATGGCCATGACATGTGTAATCGTATGAGAAGTAGTGCTCGTTATGGGGCTGCAACTACCAATTCATTTTAAGGTCCAAGGTAAAAAAAAAATATTTTGTCCCACCAATGGTCCATAACTCAAAAGATATTCAGTTTACATTTATTTCAATGAGACAAAAGCATGGCATATGCAAAAGTGGATTGACTAGTGATCCTAAAAACTGAAGCAGCTTAATGGAGTTTCGCCAATGCTTATTTCTTTACTCACACTTGCATTGTTCCTACTGTAAAATCTCAAAATGTGGGCCATTCATAAAAAAGTACACAACTTACTGGTGGAGGCTTTGTTTAAGCAAAATCAATTTTTTTGTTGCTGTAAAGCTACTTCTTTTTTGGATCATAATTGTATTTTAAACCAAAATCATTTTCTAAAATGTATTTATGCCTCATTCCATCCTGGGACGATCAGACCGCTGCTTTGTTGTTGTCCGAGGTAAAAGCTGTGGCTTTAACAGGAAGCTCCCTAGTGTCTGTGTGGTGCCGTGTGACTGTGTTTGCCTGTCTGTCGATTATTTTGCATAACTGTATGGGTTACAGTGGATTATTCTGCTTATACCATGGCGATACAGTATGACTATTTTTCAAGTGGCACCATGTTTTTCTGCCTTGGAGTAGATCTTATTATTACAACGAATGGCTACAGCCGTAACAGCAGAAATGAGCAGCCATCTAGCCATTAATATAAATTTGGTACACTGATAAAGCGCTTATCTGAAAATGATACAAACCCACTGTGGATCAGGTCTTTCTCTTACCTCTTGTCATCCCTCACCACCCTCAGGACGCCTTCCCACCCCCTGCTGAACTCCTTCATCCGTCACATGGGCCAGGGAGGTCGCGGCCACTGGGAGTCTACGCTGGCCTCTGTTCCCCGTCTGCCCAACCACAGTGCCTGTGAGACGGGAGAACTCACGCAGACAGGTAGGCCAGGAACCAGACGTTTGTCTTTTCATCATCAACCAGAGCTGAACTTTTCATAGTACTACGTGTTCATTTATACCTGCGTACAATCCGCTTCAAATGTTGCTTTAGAGATTTCATTCCAACCAGTGTGGTATTGATTGAATCTACAATTGGCCTATTTTTTTGTATTAGAGCCTTTTGTGCCTCTTGACACACTTTGTTGACAAGCATTTATCAAGTACAAATGTCAAACAAACCATCTCGTTTCTATTCTTTTCCAGGTGTGGTGCAACACCTGCGCAACGGGCAGCTCCTCCACCAAGCCTACAAGCGTCACAATCTCCTCCCCTCCGACTGGTCGCCCCGCCAGGTGTGGGTTGAGACCACAGGTAAGAGCCGCACTCTCCAGAGCGGACTGGCCTTCCTCTACGGCTTCCTCCAGGACTTTGATTGGACGAAACTGACCACACGGCACCAGTGGAGCACGTTGTTCTGCGGCTCGGCCTGCGACTGCCCCACCAGAAACAGATACCTGGAGGAAGAGCAGAGGAGGCAGTATCGCCTCAGAGTAAGTGATACCGAACTCGAGAGGACTTACGCCGATATGGCACGCACTTTGGGTCTGCTCACCCGCCAGCTCCGAGCCGCAAACCCCATAGACTCCCTGCTGTGCCACTTGTGCCACGGCATTTCTTTCCCTTGTGTTCCAATGGGAGATGGCACCAGCGGATGTCTGACAATGGCACAGTTTGCTGTGATTCGTCGACAGCAGCTAGATGATGAGGTGGATCGGAGAAGAGTGGGGCTGTACCGTAAATATGCCATCCTGGCCATGTACCCCTACCTCAACCGAACTGCTGCCAAGATGGAGCGTGTTGCCAAGGACAATGAGGCTGGCCGACAGCATCGTGCAGGGGGTGAGGAGGTCTTCACCCTGTCTTCAGCCCACGACGTTACCATGGCCCCGTTGCTAAGCGCCCTGGGACTGGAGGAGGCACGCTTCCCTCGTTTTGCAGCCAGAGTAGTCTTTGAACTGTGGAAGAGTCCCCCAGCCATGCAAGGACAACTGAAGAAGAGGGCTGGCAAAGGTGAGAAGTCTAAGGCGAAAGACGGGGAGCTGTTCATCAGGGTGCTGTACAATGGCGAGGATGTGACATTTCACACCACCTTCTGTCGCTCCCACGACCGCCACGCAAGCCAGCCCCTCTGCCCTCTGAAGAACTTCCTGTCTTTTGTCAGGAGAGACATGTTCAGTGTTGTCAACGCTACTTCCTACCAGGAGGCCTGCTACAGGCGCCCTGGTTGACAGATTGACAGGACGGTGACTGAGTAAGGATGCAGAGCTGGCAGATGGTACTTCTCTTGTTGTTATTTTTCACTTTTGAAAATGATGCACTTTTATGCTGCTTAGTGTCCTAAAATTCCACATCTAGTAGTCATTTACATTCCTGAGCACAAAGTGAGTGGCAAACACACACACACACACACACACACACACACACACACACACACACACACACACACACACAGTACTGTACATAATATCTTTGTAATATCCTTTTTTTTTTTTTTACCTTTTTACAAACTTCTTTTTTTAAAATACTGAACAGCATGTTTTGTGAAACATAAGAAATAGGTAATTCAAGGGAAGTTGTATGGCACTTAGCCACTTTATTCCTACATTCCATAATACCATGGAATTGTAAAATTCCAGTATTCCCAAATTCTTGCAAGAAAATGGAATATTGAAGCTGGAAATATGATGTTGGATTAATCATTCCTTAGAAATATTTTGTGTATAATTAATCTTTTCAATGAAAATTACACTTTGGGCTAGTTTTGGCCACATTACGCAACATCACTCATTTGTCACATAGCATTTCTTTGGGTTTTAATGTTTATTCATTGCAGTAGGCAATCTGTTTAATGATGAGGGTTATTTCTGCTTTGACACATTGATGTGGGGCTTATTTCTTCTTTGTTTTAGTAAAATTGACTGCGGTACTTTGAAAATGACAAGTGATTGGTGTTTTCTTTCCTTACATTTATTTACAACTACAGAACATCTGTATTTATATGAATTGGTGATATAACAGATCGCATTCCACTTTTTGTTTTTGCTTGTAGCAAACTGAATCTAATAAAGGTTTATTATGAGCAGATGTTTTTATATCAGTTGTTGATAAATGTTTTTCTGATGGTATTTTGGTATAAAGAATATATGCCTATGTGGTGTGTGTATGTATATATGACTGAACATTTTTCAGTGGGGCATCTCTTACATGAATCTACCACTAGATGGCACATTAGCTCCACATATCCTCATTCAAACCTAGTCTAACCCATCTGTTATCAGTTATCCACTTTGTCAACAGTGCTGCAGGAGCACAGCACACAGTCAATACATTTATATAAATGTAAAACCCTTGAGTGCCTATTCCCCCACCACTAGACAAGTCATGTGTCATCATCATTAGGCACATAATACAACGCTGACAAGATATCAATTGTACAGCTCATTTTCGAAAGTGCCTCACCGTGCTCACACAGTTTTTTTCTTTCAGAATCCTCAGAATCAGGAGAGTATTGACGGGAAAAACGCAATAACAAGAGTGAGTCAGGTAAATTACATTTGCAGTATATGGATGTTATATTTGTCCTGGCAGTATACGGCTATTTTCTAGTGAATAAACCGGTACGCAATTGCAGGGGCAACAGTTTTCATTTTGTTACGCTATGAAGGCAGGTGTGCTGGATTTTTTTTTGTGGAATTTTTGAGATATGTTAATTGTATAAATTGCATGAAGAATTCGTTAGATTATACCAAAAGTGTACTTGATGTGGATTAATTTAATTGTATTGTTGGACAGACGTAACACTACAATTGTGTCAAGTATGAAAATATTTGAATGTAGACCAGTGGATTAAAAATCACATTCCCTTCTGTTGCTGAGTCACACCATAAACTTCAGTTAACATCTCAATCCCAAAGTTGAGGCAAAGCGCATAAATCAATGCAAATTTATTCGCAAACTTTCCCCGGTCAGGTCCAAACCTTCTCCCGGGCCATTTCCCATGTTATGCCATGACGTCAGGGTTGTTAATGGTAGGAGCTAACCTTCCCCTGCCGACCTGATTCCTCCCACTCTTGTCCTGCCCTCTCCCACCAACGCCTTGCACTGCAGGCCCTGACACCCCTCTGCCACCCACGCCTCTGATGTCATCCTGCCAGGCCGAGATGAAGCAGCAATTTCCTCCCATCGCAAACCGCTCAATCTTTGATGTTGTTACGCTCCCTCGGCTATACACCGGTGTCTCTCAGAGTACGTGTGTGTATGATAAGGGTAAAGACGGATCTGTGTGTGTGTGTGTGTGTGTGTGTGTAAGTAAGAGATGATGGGAAGACACATGACTGACAGCTCAGACAGTAGGAGAGAAGCATTGTGGTCAATGCTGAGAAGAAGCAAAGATGGAAGAGAGGGAGAGGTTGTGGTTATGGTTCGACAACCGCATGGAATTAGCCCCGGACTCTCTTCTCTCCAAAACCACATTTAAACCCACAGGTCGGAAGAATTAAAGAGAGCGAGATTAGATTTCATGTTGTGAAGAGGTTTTGCAGTAGGAACAACGGCTACCAGACTCGGCGCGGAAGAAGCCAAGTGTTGACCAGAGGGAGCAGCTCGGGTTCAGGCTAATGCCACCACTAAAATGACTCTGGATTCCCATGGTGGGCTCTCCTGGCTCCATTCCACTATAAGTCATAATAAATGAGCCAGTTAGAGTATGTGTGAGTGATATATAGGCTTCACTCCCATGGCTATGATCTTGCCATATACAGTGCAGATGGTTCAACAATTCAACACTACATCCAGCAACATTGGCTCTCTTGCATAGATCTCAAACAAATGAAACTATTTGGGAACCTGTTACTATTATTTTGTGTATCCTGATGCCACCTGCATGAAGACTTCATTTGATAAATATTTCCAGATTTTGGGAAATATACTTTCTTGATTATATTTAGCCTGATCACTCTCACATCTGTACAGTAAATGAATGAATGAATAGTTAATTTTGGTTGTACATTATAAGGAACAAAGTAGGCTACAACAAATTGTGCGAATATGCAACTACCAAAAAAGTAATAGGCTGAAGCCCAAGGCTTATTTTTGCTTAACCTATACACTTTCTTAAAATAACCCAGAATATAACGAGTTACAGCCAGGAGCTGCTTAGCTTAGTTTAGCACAGAGAGTGGAAACAGCTAGCCTGACTCCGTCCAATAGTAACAAAATCCACCCACCAACACCTCAAAAGCTCACAAATTAACACGAATTGCTAACCTGTCGGCCAAGAAGTAGTGCAGGACTTAACCCCCCTTAAAAACCACAACTTTGTCACTTTTACTCTTCAGTTTTTGTATGGATAAAGCAAAAAAGATCCAACAAGAACATTAAAGCTGCGAGCAGCGATGGACGGGCCCTCGCGCCTCTGCGCGCGTCGGGCTTACCGGCGGACGCCGCTCCTTGCGACCGTGCATTTGCGCGGCACTCAGACACCGCAAATCTTCACCAATGAAAAGGGAACACCCCGCCGAGTTCAACGATACCTCACACAAGATTCTACCTTAGATGGGTCAGCATTTATTAAAGGGGGCAGGCCAAACCATCACCAATGAAGAAGGAAGTCTCTGCAGAGTTCATTGATACCTCACACAAGGGTCTATCTTAAACGGTTCAAATTTTAAGAAAGGGGGCGGGGCTTAAGCATAGGGGGCCGTCAAACCATCACCATTGAAGATAGAAGTCTATGCTGAGTTCAATGATACCTCACACAAGGGTATACCTTAAAAAGTTCAAATTGTATGAAAGGTGGCGTGGCTTAAGCATAGGGGGCGGGTCGAACCATGACCAATTAAAAACGAAGTCTCTGCTGAGTTCAATGAGACCTCACACAAGACTCTACCTTAAACGGTTCAAATGTTATGAAAGGGGGCGTGGCCTGAGTAAGTGGGCGTGGTCATATTATAAGGGGCGGCTCAGTATCACATGTAGACCACACATTCTGAGTTTCACTCAAGTTACAACAACTTCTTTGTTCATCGCTAAACACTCAAAATGGCCGCCACGCCACGCCCACACCGTCTGACGAAAAGTTTTTCTTTTAATAACTTTTCATCGTTAAGGTGTTGGGATGGTACAGACCAAGTTTGAAGTTGATCGGATGAAATCTGTAGGAGGAGTTCGTTAAAGTATAGCAACTTGACTTTTAGGCCTACTTCCTGTTGCCACTAGGGGGCGCTATGACTTTAAGTAAATATCGGCCTTTATTTGTCCTCAGGGTTGGACTCTTATGAATCCTGAAAAGTTTTGAGGTAATCGGACAGTGTACACTCGAGCTACACCCACTTCCTGTTTCGGCGGCGAAACGCACAAAATGGCCGCCCTGCCCCGCCACGGCCTATGACGAAAAGTTTTTCTTTTAACAACTTTTCATCTTTAACTTCTTAAGATGGTACAGACCGAGTTTGAAGTTGATCGGATGAAATCTCTAGGAGGACTTGGTTAAAGTACGACATGTGGAAATGTCCAAAATCGCACAAATTTCGAACATTTAATTCAAAATGGCGGACTTCCTGTTGGGTTTAGGGTATGGCTCTAATTAAGTTTTTTGTACATCTTGACATGTTTCATATGTGTACCAAGTTTCGTGAGTCTACGTTAAACGCACTGCAGGGGCTCAATTTTCTTAACATTCTAGGGGGCGATAGCGAGCCATTTTTGTGCGCCTATTCCCGAAACCCTTAAAATACGTACATTTTCACCAGACTTGATGCGACCGCCAAATTTGGTGAGTTTTTGAATATATTAAGCCCCTCAAAAAGCCAATTCATTTGACGGGAAAATAATAATAGAAAGAAAGAAACAATAATTCCTTCAGTTTCAATAGGGCCTTCGCTGCTGTCGCTGTCGGCGCTCGGGCCCTAAAGAAACAATAATTCCTTCAGTTTCAATAGGGCCTTCGCCGCTGTCACTGTCGGCGCTCGGGCCCTAATAATTATGATTAATAAAGAGCGATGCTGTTATTATAGATGCTGGTAGGTGGATTAATTACAGTTAGCCTCTGATTCCGGTCTTTAAGATAAGCTACGCTAACTGGATGCTGACTGTAGCTTCATATTTAGCACACAGACATGAGATATGGTATTGATTTTCTCAATCACTTGGTAAGAAAGTGAATAAGCATGTTTTACAAAATGTCAAACTATTGCCTTAAAGCTTCAAACTACAAAAAGTGTGTGCGTGCGTGCGTCCTGTCTGTCGGTGTCTAGACTGTGCCACTGGTGGTTTTCTCAGATGCTACCATGCATGTATGTGTCTCCGTGTGGGTGTGCGTACTGCACGTCCAGTGTGAATGCGGGTTGCGTTTAATGCTGGATGCACTTACCTGTGATTTATTGAGATTGCGAGTTCTCGTTAGCTAAAACAATCAGGATTTATGAGTCTCTCTGTGCTGTAAGTGACGGGCCAGAGGCTTCGCCCCACACAGACACACACAGCCGGGCTAATTGAGTTTGGTTATTACTGTCTCGTTCCTCTATCAAGGGCTCGTTCAGTCGGTCATCCATCACAACACACATATACACACACACTCAATAAAACCAGTTTGTGCATTTTCTTCTTCCTGCACACAGTCTTTGAACACTTTTTCTTAAGGTGTGTCTGGCTGCCATTTTTGCCATTCGTGTGTGTGCGTGTGTGTGTGTGTGTGTGTGTGTGTGTCACCCTGGTTGCCATATACCAGCATGCACATAGACACCCTGATGTCTCTAGCCCGTCTTTGGTGATATTTGTGTCTATATTGTCTATATGTGTTCGTCTTCTATCTTTAGATGCTGCACACACTGAATGTCTGAGTGTGTCTCTAAAATGAATTAGTAGTGTGTGTGTGTTTGTGTGTGCCATCTTGTAAGACTCTCCCCCCCCCCTCCATATCACTCGAGAGGGAAAATGAGACGGACAGACGAATGGAAAAGACATACATACCAAACACAGAGGAGTGATAGAGATGCATACAAATGTACAGCAAGTCAACGACGGGTAGTCAGAGATGGCGCGAAGGAGGAGGGGAAGGGGGGAGAAAAGCGTTTGGTAAGTGGGTCAGGCCTGTCTGCCATCCCAGGCACATACACACAGTGTGCAGCCCCCAGAGAGAGACCCAGACTGTACAACATGCTGCTGAGAGGAGAGATGAGAGGAAAATGTAATGAAGTACAAGGTTGCAGATAGATCGGAGGAAAGGGGATGAAAAGCAAGAGGGACTGATGTGTTTCGCTCTGATCTGAAAGGGTCCGTTCAGTCAAATCACACAAAAACACATGTTCTCGATGACATCTAGTGGCATGTAGCCATGGTGATAGTTTGGCTTTTATCTGTCAGTTTTGAAAGCCGTCTTCTCATAAGACAATGTCCGGAGAATCAGGTCCGGACATTGTCCCAAGTTGCCCTTTCACAAATGGAGCACACAACAGAACATCGTCTTTTTCCGACGCGTTCTCACTTACTGGGAATACTCTTTTCGGTTGAGGCGAGGGTCTCTTGCTGTTCCTTGAATTTGTACAATTCCAGCGTTTGCCCTTACTGACAGAACTTCCCTAATCTTGTCATCTCTCTAGTTAGACGTTTTTGTTGGTGTCTTTGTGTAAATTACCCTTTTTCTCCACCCTCAGATGTTTGTATTCTTCCGGTTTCATGCCAGCCGCATGATAGAAATGTCATCACCACGCCAACTCGCTTGCTATGAATTCTCTGGACACTGACTTGCTCTATTCACACTTTGGGCTCAATCGGACATTTCACAGACTTTGTACTAGGTAGCTGGCAGCGTAAAGTCTGTTTAATGTCCAGTCCAACTGATTTGGACATTTGCATTCTCACTTACAGCTTCAATGTCTAGATAAGTTCAGGGTTGCAGTGCACGTGTGAAAGGAACTTAAAGGAATACGCCACCGTTTGTTGAAATAGGGTTATTCACCTATAGTCTCCTCTATATTTATATAGGTGGGCAAACGCATTTTTGACTCATTGCATGGATTGTCTTAGTCCGCCGCCGACGCCGCTAGCTTAGCTTAGCGTAATGATTGGAATCCTTTGTTGCCGTTAGCATATTGTGAGTAAAAGTGATCCCAACAACAACAAAAACAAAACCTAATTACTTCTTGTGGCCTGCGTATTCACAACAAGTAAAAATAGCAATGCAGATTAAGACTAGACTATTTCCTTAGGACTATATTGGGTGGAAGTAGGCTACAGCCGAAGCACTGCTACTCAGGCACAGAGATGTGTGTGCTGTTTTACAATCCTGTATGGACCCCACACTGCTCTGTTCTGCTGATACATTTTGCATTCAAGTATGAAATATCAAACATTTATTTTAAAGGAGGGAGGCTGACTATGGCTACGTTCACACCGCATGTCTTAATGCCTAAATCAGATTTTTTGCTCAGATCAGATTTTTTATTTGGCCGTTCACATTACCTTTTAAAATGTGGCCTATATCAGATTTCTTGCGGTTTTGAAATGATCCGCATGCGCATAAGAACAATAACAATGACATCAGACGCAGCACACTGTTGCACTAAAGTTAGAGAGGTTATGGAGGAAGTAAGCATTTTCACTTTTATTTCAAAACGTTTGTGTAATAGCATTAATGAGCTGAGGAGGAGAAGAATGAAGAGAAAGAGAGCCAAATTGGCTATTTTGGACTTTTGTGCCAAAGTTTCCTCTCGCACGCGCTCACACGCTCCACCTCCCCGACGGTGTGGGCGAGGCGGGCCGGTGGTGTGCCCAACCCCGAGGGACCGGGATCCCACCTCAGCCGGCCCTCACTTTCATTGCGCCACGGGGTGAACCTCTGACTCGAGCGCGCGTTAAACTCCTTGGTCCGTATTTACAGACGGGTCGGGTGGGTTGCCGACTTCTCCTTTTTACGTGAGCCGATCCCCGCGATGTGTGACGACATGGAAGTGGCCTGAATCTGATTTGTAAAAATCTGATCTGGGCTAGATTTGAGTGTTCACACTATTTCTGAAGAAGTCTGACCTGGTCACTTGACCGGATCGGATTTAGGCCACTTTTGCCTGCAGTCTGAACGTAGCCTATGTGTATGTGTTACACCTACAGTATCAATACAATATTGCGACTTACAGTAAGCATCCATCTGAACTTTTTGTTGTGTTATTACAATAACTCCTTTTCGTTCATGCAATTTTATTAGAGAACATTTCTGAGTGACGTACAGTGGTCTTACAGGTGGAAGGGTAGTTGGGTTTGACCTGTGATAGAGGTCCTGCGTTAGACTCTGACCCACAATGCTGAATGAGCTCCGGGCCTGCTGCTGTGCAAGTTCGCACCAGTCATTTTTATGGTACGCTGCTGCGTGATGAAAGGACTCGGTGAGTTTGTTTGCTGGACTGCAACTGCATCAAAGAAAAAAAGAACGAGTCAGGTTGTCACTGAAGTGAGAACCTCTCCATGGCTGCTTGGCTTGAACAGATGAAAGGGTTAATCTCATTTGACAACACACAACAATGAGTAATGACTCCAAAGCCTTTTGCTCCCTCCTTCACTTGCAGCATTTTTCCTGAAGCATGTCCTTATTTATTGTACAGCCTCTGCTACACTTTGCCTTGTTTGCTCCCATTGTATGCGCAGCAGCCTGCTGCTAACCGTCTCTGTGTGCGCCTAGGTAAACACGTTTTGGGAACAGTAGCTAATCCATCACGGGCTTCACGCTGAAATGTTTCTCCCCCCCCCCCCAGGGCCCTGCAGTGCTGCGGTATCAGGTGGAAGGGTACCACTTCCTGTCTTTGTGGGCAGGTTCCTGTCCGAGGGGGGACAATCTCCCAAATGGCCCCCGGTGGGTTGAGCATACAACCCATGGGCGACACTACCTGTTCCACCACAGCCCTGGACGGCGCCACTCTGGGCCTGGTGGAAGGGCGTGTGCATGTGTATATGTTAGTATGCATCTTGTGTTTACGAGCAACAAGAAAGCTGATTTCTGTTGCCGAGAATACGATTTCAAGAGTTTCACAAACATTTGCAGTCCTGCTATTATGATTGCAGAAATGTACCAAAGATGAGGTGTCACATTTTTATTTGATAAGATTTGACTGCATGACTGTGAGCCATGAAGGGTGTATATACACACACACACACACACACACACACACACACACACACACACACACACACACACACACACACACACACACACACACAGGTGTAGTGTTCCTTGGTGAGCTGAACAGATTTTAAATTGAATCTCTCTTGTCCACGCTGTGGGTGACCTTCCCATTCGGAGCTGAGGAGTGTTCCAGAAAGCCAATACAGCCGCTGTGATTTCTTTCTCACAGAGTCAGACAGTGACAAGCAGGGAGAGAGATCCAAAGAGACAGGAGTGAGATGCCTAACTCAGATTCTTTGCACGTTCCTTGTTCGTTTTCTGACCTCGTGCGTGATTCGAAAGGTGGCACCGAAGAAATGGAATCAAAATCTTAATAGGTTATTAGTCATGTATTACATGGGAAATAGATATTTAAAGTTTAAACTTGAAAAATAATACGCTATTGTGTATTTGTGTGTCTTTCTGATGATCGGTGAGAATAATTAAGGTTTCGCTACAAATAAAGCGCTTGTCCGATCGTTGACATCGAAATTGGTCCTGTGCTGTGTCCGAAAAACCTTTGTAACTTTTCTGAAATCGACTATCTGATAACTATGCTTACTTCATGCAGCAAACGGTCCATGGAGGTGATTTGTAGGCAGGAGTTGAACCTCTCTTAAGCTATCTTTTTCAATCTTTGCACAACTGCAGTCACCTTTTGTGGTGTGCCATTATTTTGTAAGATTAATTGTGTATTGCCACTCGTTATGAAGACATGCTGCCCACCCCACCTTTGTGTTGCCATTCATGACAGCTGTAAACATTTTCTGACACTGTGTTTGAACTAGTTAGTTTCAAGCATATCCACCCCGCCTTTAAGCATTTAAAGGACAATGCAGAGTGACTCAGACACATGAGGCTCTAACACCAATATGGCCCGGGAAAAACACATCCCACATCCCACATCCCACAAGAACTCTCACCTCGGCGGATAACAGCCTCACCACAGATGGCTTTCTCAACAACAGCGCAGAGACAAAAGTTCACATCTACTACCGCTGTGGGTGGATAGGAGGATGAATACATCGGCATCAAAACTAAGGCCCAGAAGACAAGATTAATGTAGTAAAACAAAGATTGCCAAAGCTGTGCTACAGAACATAAAGGCAAAGGAGAGCATGTTGTAAATGGAGTGCTGTGCTGAAGACAAAACGGTGGATTTGATGTCTACATTACTATTTAATTTTAGTTTCGGTTACGTTTTTCAAGGAGAAAGAAGTATCACATTACACCAACAGTGTACAATGTTGAAATAGAAAGCCACAAAATGAAAGTGAATTAAATGCGTATAAATCCATTGAAGGTCATGTAAAAGAGAGAACAAAGTGAGAACTCTCAAAAGCAATAATCTCCCATCAAACTACCAGGCTAATGGGGCCCGAACTATTTTAGAAAAAGAAGAGACAGCACCTTAATGAGTGCCACTCACCAATAGACAGCACCGCCTTTGCTCTGAAATATTTTCCAAGTTACATGCTTGTAATCACCGCTGATTATTGTTTCTGCCTCTTGGACAAAATACCTCAATGTATTCCTTGTTTCTGCTGTTGACTTTTCAGGCTCCTAAAATATACTTAATATTACATTGCCAATAGTTATATTTCTTTGTTTGTTTTTCCTTTATGTTTGGTGAGACTTTGTAAAATCTAGGATATAGCCATATGTTATTTTATGGTGAATATTACCAGGCCTGGTCACAGCAGAAAGTGGCACAGCAAAATTCATTTGCATGTCTTTAATAATTAGTTCTAGAAGTATGGTGATGTAGTGACTACAAGCAGGGCTGGTTGGTAAAATACTGTAGCTGGCAAGCAAACTGCTAACATGCTAGCAAGCAGTAGCTCATAACAATAGTTCCTTGAGCTTCTTTCTATTTTCTCTGTGCTGTACTTTTACTCCCCCTGTCCTTTTGTTCTCAGGATTGTACATTATGTCATTCAGTATGGAGTTTCATGGAAGAGGGAAGAATAGTTCTCCGAACTAATTAACCCGTTAAAATTCTAAGGGGGCTTTCGTAAATAGCCACTCTGAGAGCGCACTCTGGCACAAATTGGACTGTTCGTAAATACCGAGCTCTGTTGGGATATACTGTTTGGTTATTCAAAGAACCACACGCTCTGAGCTGTAATTCATGTGGATTTACTTTGCCCCCGCAAGCGAATCCACCAATTGCAGCAGTAGCCTACTTTTATCTCACTTTGCTTTTTAAAATGCTGGTGTGACCAGGCCTTCAGTGTGTAGATTATTGTACATTTCTTGTTACAGCCGTGCAGTGATGCTGGTATTGTTTTCATCTTGAGAGATGGTATGTATGTGTCATCATGGCGAAATGTGGTCCTGGAAAACCCAAACGTAGTGGCATAGGCGTAATTTACAGGGGGGATTGGGGGGGTTACAACCCCTCCCCCCCCAAAAAAAAACAAAAACTTGCAGATGCAGAAAAGGCACAAATTTATGCATACAAATTCACCAGAATGCAGAAAATGAAGTGTTTGACGGTCAAAATTTCAATTTTGCTCAAAAGTGAAGATCTTAACACCCCCAATGTTGAACCCAAAGTTACGCCCTTGTGTACTGGGAACTACCACAGAGGCCGTTTTGAGTACTTTGCCAGGTGTTTATATTTCTCTTTGTCTGTGGTCAGATTTTGTCACCGCGATAGTGTAACAGCCTTGTAGTAATAGTTGAGATCAAAATGAAGGCAAAGGTCGAAATTGGGTGTGGTCCGAGCAAGGGCGCTGGAATCAGGGGGATAGGAAGTAGGGCTTTGACTCCGAACTTCGTTATTCGAATATAATTCGAATATTTAAAAAAATAATGATATTCGAACGAATATTAGGCATCCCTTAATATTCGAACCTGTTATGGGCATTATTTTTTGTAAATGTGTTTGCTTGTAAACGTTTTCAATTCAGATTCCAAGGCTTTTTCACGCATTTCAAAATGTACCTACACGTCGCGACGACGCACGTCGCTCGGCAGTGGCTTGGTAGCGTTGCATTTCCCCCGACTCATTTCCTGGTTCTCCTCCATAAACAACATGAAATCAAGGAGAGGGTTAACTTTTCCTGCTACAGATTTACCACTGTGGTCAGAAAGAACAGGGGAGACACTTTGTTCCTCACTACTTACTCTGAAGCTACCGGTAATCACCGTCACTCTCTCACTCTAACACACACTCCCCACACACACACACACACACACACACACACACACACACACACACACACACACACACACACACACACACACACACTCGCCGGCTCGACGCACACACCAGCTCACAAACATCAGACCACTTACGTAGGTTACGGTGAAAGCTCCGAACTTCCTGTCGAAAGCATACTGTTTGTGTTTAATCCAGGTTCTGACTTTTAAGAAAAAAAAACAGTCGCGGCAGTGTGTTTTTCGTCTGAAAACATCATTGCCTGCCTATTGACATTGACTGATACACTGCCCTCTGGTGGACAGAACATATAGCATACAACTTAAGTTTGATACCAATATAGGTCTTACTGAAGGCATTTAATGGTCAAAATATTATTAATAAATATTCAAATATATTTGAATAAAAATAAGTGTGCAATTATGGATGAAGAACCAAATGGCAAATGCAGTGAAGGAGGCGAATAGAGAGAAAGTGAGATGAAATAATGGCACAGCTCTGCATGGCTTGTTTCACCCCCTAAAATAAATTCTGATGCTCTTTTCTATTGTTGATTGCCAATGAGAAGCGCCATGGGTATAAAATCAATACGTCTCAATTCTGCCAGTGAGCTTGGCTTTACAGCAGAAATCTATAGCACTGTTTTGAATTATTATTACAAATCCATTGCTCTTGTTTTTCCCTGTCCCTGCTAAAAGGGGTGGGGAGGTTGTCGAAACAATGAGAGCAAATCAATGGGTACAGCAAACAAAGCACACCCTGCGGAGCCCCAAGCATAGGTCAAGCCAAAAAAAAAAAATCTGTATTATGATTAGTATGATTCAATAGTTCCTTCTGTTTGCTCCTCAGATAGGTTTACACTCTATCCTGAGAGAAAAAAAGAGATGGAGGAATGTTTCCATCTATCTTTCAAGAGGTAAAGAAGTCATCATCCCCGATAGATGTGTCCTGACCCTGTCGTCTCCTGATGGTGAGTCATCCACTCTGGTCACAAGCACACACACACACACACACACACACACACACACACACACCCACAGAAACACACACTTCCATGTCCCCTCATCTTCTGTCCTCCCACAGTTTACTGCCCCATCATAACAAATCACTGATTAGACATAACACCATTAACATTGACATACACACTGTGCTAATATCACGGGTGAATTAAGAGCATAGGAAGGTGATGTTGAATGTACATGTCCAAACACACGCTGGAGTTAACACTGCACACATGTAGCCTTGTTAATAGGGACATGAAAAGATTTGGACTTTATTTAAACTTAACTGACTTAAAGGCATTAGGCTCAAGTGGACAGAGTTTGTGGGTAGCAGTATACCTGTGGCCAGATTGAAAATGTATATGCGCACACTCAAGACTGTGAATGTCCAGTAAATAGTTTTCACACTGTTTTTTCACAATTTTTCGTCCTTAAATATGGCTACGTGTAGCAGAACTTCTGACTAGCTAGCAGTCATTAACTTTGTTAATAATAAAATTTAGAGACCAGATCCAGTTGAGGCAAGTTATTCTAAATCTAATCAGTTATTCATGCCTATTGCTTAAAGAAAAAGTAATCACATTAGTTTATGATTTCCTGAACAGCAAAAAAAAGTAGCTATGTTAAATTAGCTACTTGTTACAAAATCAAAATGTGTTAACTCTTTGAATAATGTTTTCCGTAGCGCTGCTGTCCGCAGTGTTGCTAACTTGGCGACTTTCTCACTAGATTTAGCGATTTTACAGACCATTTAAGCAACTTTATTTCTAAAAAAGCAACTAGCAACAAATTTAGCGACTTCAGACCATCAGGGGAAAAGTGAGTTATATTATATTGTTATTCATTCCCATGCATGCTGCTCAGAGTAATCACAGCACACGGTCTCTCTCCCTATCTTCTAGCGCTGTGAGCAGCAGGCAGTCAGCTGACACATCCACAAAGCTTTATGTATGATGTCATCTGACAACTTTCAGTGACTTTTGGAGCTAGTTCTAGCTACTTTCATTGAAAAAGATGAGATTAGCCTTACTTTAGGATAATTTATGGTTAGGGGGATCTCAGAGATAACAGGTTGGGGTTAGGATAAAGTTGTTCTGAGATATATCGCAGAATAATTCAGTTTGTGATTAAAGCTAAAATTGGCTTTAGTTTAAGGAAAAATTGACTTTACTACAAGATCGGACCAGTCTCTTCACTAAAGACAGAGATGAAAATTGATATCAACTCTGCCACCTAAACAGCAAACAAGCCGACCTTCAAAATGTCACTGTAAAGGAGTGATGACACTGGGGTTGTTAGCTGTAATATTATTACTTAATGACACATACACAACTCATTATTGAAAAAGTTTCTGGATAAAGTTACTAAGTAAGGCGATATTGCCCAACACCGAGCAGATCCAGCAGTTTACAAAGACACACAGACTAGTATTCTGGGAAATCTTAAGAAGCAGAGGACAGCTGAAGTCTCTGTTTGACAGATGCCCTGGCTCTCAGAGGAGCAGAATTAAATAGCTGACATAGTGTGGATGGAGGACTTTCATGCCCTTTCCCTTCTTTTTCTCACACACACACACACACACACACACACACACACACACACACACACACACACACACACACACACACACACACACACACACACACTCTGTTCACAGAGCTAGCTGTCTGACAGAACATAAACACGTATTAGCCGTATCATCTCTCATCGACACTTAATGCCGCAGCGCCGGGTGTTAACACGCCACAAGCCGTGCTAATACACTGTGGCAAGGGCCGTTTTAAGTAGCACCACTAATGTACATGTAGACACACATACACCACACAAAATGTGCAAAAACGACACACACTACAAAGTAGGGAGGCCCCCAAATTACACAGAAAAAGTTACGAGCTGACCTCTGGGACATTTGGGACACACTTTTGGTATCTTGTATGCTTTACTAATGGAAGAATGGATATTATATAATAAACAGTACACAAGTGTAGCTAAGCTACTTCCTCCAGATGGATACAGTGTGTCTCTGCTTTCTTATCCTATTTCCCCATATCCATTAATTGCGTAGTAACTAGGGTTGGAAGGGTTTCACAAGATTTTGTCCACAGAGGTTACACACACACACACACACACACACACACACACACACCTTCAACAACTGATTTATCTATGGCTCAGATGGCTAAGTACCTTAGTAACCACATGACACAGTATCATGAGTTTATGGACGTGTATCTACTCAGCTGGGATCGAAAAGGCTTATTATGTGTGTGTGTGTGTGTGTGTGTGTGTGTGTGTGTGTGTTTGTGTGTGTGTGTGTGTAACCTCTGTGGACCTCCAGCAGCAGTGTAACTCAGCCTTGTCAAGTCATGATGGAATCTATAACTGATAGATCTACAGTAGATTTCTTTTGCAATAAAAACCAAGGCTGACTTTTTTCTTATTCTTTTTTGATACACTCTTACACAATCTATTTATCTTACTCACTTTATCTTTGGCCTCTTTGTGTTTGTTGACCTTGCTGAATTCCTCCGCTTCTGATCCAGTCTCTTCTCTAATCTCGTGGCTTCTTTTTCTATCGATCGCCCCCTCTCTTTCTGCCACTGTTCCACACACAGTTTGTCATCTCTGTATTTACAGTTTGTGTTTTACTTTTAGCTTTCCAACACCCCTCTCCCTGTCAGTTCCTCCCCTCTTCCTGATCACAGGGTTGTACTGGTGTTAATTGGATGATTTCATAATGGGATACCGTTGCATTTTAATCCCAATCTGCCTTCATGGATTTTTGCTGATTGGAGGCAGGGAAACTGATTGATTCACTTGCTTTCAGTGCCAGAATTTGTAGAATATCTTTACATCAGGACGAGTAAAGACAGATGACCCAATGTTGGTATTTAAAAATAACAAAAAGTTATTTGAAAAAGTTATGAATTAAAAATCTTGTGTGCATTGTTTCAGGCCATCACAGTTGGACTGCAACTAACTACATATCTGTACCAATATTAAAAGGCCCTGAAAGACTTGTGCTTAGAACCGTGCTTAAGCATTAAAAATGTCCATATTTGTGCTTTTTCTGCACTCTTCTGAAGGTGCAAAGAGCCATTTCACCGGCTATAAATCAGAATTTTGCTGGCCTACAGTTGTTTAAAGTCACACTTTGCTGCAATGATGTAGAAGTGTACTCTAGGGTGTGTCAGTAAAGCATGACATCAGTGTGGGGTGTTGTTACAGGTGCAACAGTGAGACAGACTTGACATTTTGTATGAAAAGGGGCTATTGAAACACTGCTTTTCAGCCTGCTACTAAGATGCTCTTTGACGTGGGCGACACTTTTCAGCAACATTACCTACTGACTAGATTTCATGTCAATCACTTGACGGTTCTCACGTTGACTGACTTGTTAAACTTCCACAGGCCCCTGCAGATCTTAAGAGAATTGATTATAGAAAGTTGGCGGTAGTAATTATAAGTTTGCCCTCCTCTCCATAGAAAGTTGCAGGTCTAGTTGGTCCAGTCATCTCTGATGGAGGGATAAAAGAGGAGGAGGGGGGAGGAGGAGGAGGAGGAGGAGAAAGGCTTGATCTCAGCATACAGGAGAAATAGATGACTAACCAAATAGGAGGGCCCAGCCAGCCGTGACCACAATCAATGGGCTTTTTCTAAGTGTCTTCGATTTAGACTCACACTCCTCTCTCCACTGCAATCTCTTTCTCCATCTCTCTCTCTCTCTCTCTCTATATATATATATATATATATATATATATATATAAGTGATACATTTATATATATATACATATATATATATGTGTTTATATACCTTCTTGGCCCTCTCTCAATCTCTCTCTTTTCAACTTTCTCTTTTCTCTTTTCGTCTCTCCCTCCATCCTTTTTGTTTTTGTCTCCTTCTGTTCTCTCCTTCTTTTCTCTTTTCCTGCCTCTTCATCCTTCTCTCCTTTACCCAATTTCTTTCTCCTGTCATTCTCTGCCTCTTTCCCCAAAACATACATTTTCTCTTTCTTTCCATTAGTCCAGTTTTTTTCATAATTTCTTCCTCCCCCCCTCCTCCTCCTCTGTCTCTCTTCAGGCCCCCCTCACTCTCTTCCTGGGCTGCTATTGATTGAGTCCTCACAGCTTCATTAGGATTCTCCCGTTCACCTTGTTGGATGCAGCCCCGGGGCAGTGATCCAGCGGGGCTCTTGAGAGAAGCACGCCCTGGTTACATGTCAACGCTTCCCATATTTCACTTTTAGCGGACTTACTTTTGCTTATCTGCTCATTCCAGGCGGCTGAAAGTGCGCTTCAAGGATGTTCCCCCCTGTCCTGGGGTTTACTGTCATGAAGATGTGTCATAGGCAAACTCGAGGTGAAGACTTAATTTAGGAGTTTATGCGTGTGTTGGGGGTGCTTTGCATTCATTGTGCTTCAACAATTTCAAGTTCAGAGATCTTTTTTTTCTTTTCACTCATATGTTCTTCAGAACTTGAACTTTTGACCTAGGCCTTTGATCTGGTATTTTGTAGACAGGGCTTTAAATCGACACCCGTCAACCCGCCAAATGCGGGTAAAAATTAACTTTGGCGGGTAACATTGTAAAGTTACTAGCCAATTTGGCCGATGATGAATGAAGTAAACAACAGCGCATCTGTTCGAATCGGCTGTTTTCCGCCAAGAAATTTGGACGGTTTTGTGTGTGTTTGGCTTGGAAAAGTAATCTTTATCTGGCAACACTGCTTGTAGTACTAATCATACATTTCCCATGAACACTATATGATGTGTCATACAACCATTGGCTAAGTGCCCAGCATGTGTGGTATCTACGCTGAAACGGAGCAGACGAACGGAACAGCGCGCAGCAAACCAGAGGAGCTGAAATTAAGTAGTAAAGTTAGTTAGGGAAAAACCAACAAATATTTGGCCTGTGGAATATCTGATTGGTTGGTAACTTTTGGAATCTACTAGCTGTGTTGGCTGTCGATCAAAAAAGTTGAAAAGCCCTGTTTATAGATATACCGTAACTATGGCTGCCCGCTGCTCCTAGTAAGGATGGGTTACATGAGTTTGGTTGTTTTCTCACTTGTTTTACTGGCAAAGGTGTTGTACTATTCGATACAGATATACTATACAACATACACTGAACTTTACAACATAATTACTATACAGTACATTGTACACTATAATGGAAGAAAAACTAATTATTATGAACAAATCATTTAAAAAAGTTCAGTCAATTCAGTTAAATGAGCGTCATTTATTTTATTTTGTCTATTTGATAATTATTATTTACATATTAGTTTTTTTAATTGTTTCTATTGTAATCAAAATAAAAAAGAATTGACAATTCAATATAAAAGGTCCACCTTATAAGATAACATACCATATTTCACGTAAAAGAGCCCTCACGCCCAATATAGCAGCAGATTATGAATCTTTACAGTAACTCTTCTATAGCTCACACGATTTCTAATGGAAATAATTTCCAATATGACGTCTACATACTTACTGAGCACTTAACAGCAGGGAGGATAACAACACTCACCCTGTCTTAACACTAAATCCAAATATAGGTTTCTATTAGTGCTGTTGCTGTGAATTCCCTCATTTCCCCCCTCCTTGAATTTCGGTCTTGAGCTTTTCCACCCTTTCGGCTAATGTTTTAGGCAGACGATTAGTCACGACTTTGCCTAAATATGTCAGTTTGTGGCAGAGTGACACAAAGCAGGAGCAGGGGAGAGAGTGTTAGTGTGGGAGTCAAACACAGATAAAGTGGAGACCCACATGTCAAGGATACACCCACTGATAACACACTGATAACCCAGACATAGCCTCCGAACATACACACCTCCAATGCTATCCTTCTATGTATGTAAACACAGTTGCATTAAGACATTCGTACACATGCAAAGTTTCTTGTCAAGTGACGATGAGATGACATTCTGACATAAAAATATCATTGCTCTGTTTTTTTTTTTTTTTTACGAAATAACTCAATTTCATCCACTGACTCAAGACATCACGCAGACCCTGTGTTTGAGTTGTAGGTTTGATATGTGCCACTGTATGTTTTCACTGGGCAGCTGCCATCTTCCTTTATGTGCTCTGTAAACCACAGGATGATTTATCACGGGGCTGATACATTTGTATGTAAGAAAAAATAGTTTTGGGACTCTGGGTTGAGCCCATGCACAATACTGCACAAAGAAAGAGAAGAGAGTATGGCGTTGATAAAATGCTGTACAACCATACTGTAAATGCAAATGTCCTCTCTTAAGGTTAACAGGCCAGTTAGTGGTGTTTATGATACTGTTAAACCTACTTATTTTTCTTTAATTCTTTATTCACCCAGCATATTGGTTTTATTAATTGGTTCACTTACTCGTTGAAAAAAACATTACTGTAAAAGTGCACGAGTTAGTCAAAACTAGTCTATATCCACGACCTTCCACTTCTGGGATTGCTCTGTTGCCGACCAAAAATCCGCCGGATTTCACTTATACAGGCCGTGCTTTTACTTGTTTGGACATTTTACACCGGTCGATATATGAGGACTATGGTTAACCTTTTCTCAGATCTCTGCAGGGTAAATCCAGACAGCCAGCTAGACTATCTGTCCAATCTGAGTTTTCTGTTGCACGACTAAAACAACTTTTGAACGTACACGTTCCACCAAACAAGTTCCTTCCCGAGGCTATTTTGCAGAGGCGCTGCCGAAGATGATTGTGATTGGTTTAAAGAAATTCCAATAAACCAGTGCCCGTTTTTCTCCCATCCCAGAATACTGTGTGGACTAGCCAGACCCTCTTCCGCAGCGCTGTGGAGGAAGGTCTGGCATAGCGAGACTAGCCAAAACGCTAGTTTTCATCTATGGTCCCTGTAAAGATGTTCCATAATCACCATAAGAAACTAAATCAAAACATAAAGCTGCACTAAACAACGTTTTTTTATATTATCTATGGATCAAATGACTATGTGTAATGTGACAGTGGTCACTCAAAGTGACAGACCCACAGAGATTTACATTTATATCCCAACTGTGTAGTTTTCCTCAGCCATCTGAGCTGTTTAGCTTGTTTTAGGGCATCTGTTTTCATCAAAAAAAATCTCTCTTACATCCGCAAACATACAAAGTTGGCAAAACATGATGTAATGAATGCTGGATGTGTAAACATGCTTCGGTTTTTTAAGGTGATATCAGATGTTGCTGTTTCTGCTTGTTCTGCCAAAAAAGAAAGTAGCCAAAAACAAATCAGTGCAGTCCACCATACAGAGCAGTAATACATCACAGTGTTAACACATGTAGACAGAATGACACTGTGCAGGATTATCAACTAATTCAAGAGACACAGAAGCATACAACACATAGATTAAATAACAGAAAACCAACACATAAATCACACTGGAGCAATGGCCCAGCACATTTTTCCACGATAAAAAAGCACATATATATATATATATAATTAGAAAAATATGATATAAATATGATTAAATTGATGAGACAGTCTTTTCATCCCAACAAGAATAACATATGGAAACAGATTCGTTGTGCTTTTTGAAAAAAATTAAAACGGTCAAATGTAAAAGAGACTATCATCTCTTCAGTCTAAACACATTGGTATCTGCCTTTAAAACCCATATTAAACAAACCCTTGTATGTCTACATGTTCCCAGACATGTGTATGTGTGCATACGAAGTGCTGTTCAATGTTAAGTGCCCCCGCCACCCCCCACCCCCCACCTCCTCTACTCCTCTACCCTCCCTTCCTTATGGCTGTAGGAAGTGTAGAGGAGCTGGGAGGGCTGGTTCAGTTCTTCAGCAGACAACCTGTTTATTTAGCCTGACATTCCTCCACTGTTCCCCGAACAGGAGAACCCGCTACTCTGCCTAGTCTCATCCTGACTCACGTCGGCCCCGTCAGTGCCAATGACATCTGAAATATGTGTGTAGGGAGAGGGTGCGCTTACTTTGTGTATAGAGGAACGTAATGCACATGTATAGGAATATTGTCTGTCTCCATTCATGTGTCACTTAATGTCTGGCAAGTCATCATTATCATCATCAGATCTTTGTTAGTGTACATTATGGTTTTTATGAGCATGTCGGCATTTGATGAGCGGCTGCAGGAAGCCATTACACTTGACGACAGATTGCATTTGCAAGTCGCCCTCCTCGCGATGTGCTTCAACACTGAAAGAAGAACCAAAGCAGCGGTTTTGGCTGGTCTGTCCTGTCTCACCACACTTGGAGTTTATTTACCCTTCACTTCTCATTAGCCCACTGACTTTCGCCTGCGCGCAGTGGCCATTTCAGATCATTGAGTAGCCACAGTCCACAGGGGCCTCTAATGAGTCATTGGAGTTTCTGTCGATACTGCTCACGTGTACGCCTTTATTTGCCTCTGTTTAGGATTTCCTCTAATTGATATTGAGTGCTGACTCGCAGTTCGGTTAGCATGTGTTGAACTGCTTGTCACTCAAAATTAGCTGTCTTTACGAGGCAGCTTGAGCGCTGATGTGTGCACGTCCTTATGGTGTGGTTAGCGACACAATTTACGATTAATTTTCTTTACCCAGACGTTTGGCTGTGGCTGTACATTCCCCTACCCTTTTGGGTCAATTTTCCATCTCTTTTATCCCTTCTGGAAAGCTCAGTAACATATTTCAGTCCCACGTTGGGTTCAGAGCCAGAGTATTGGCTTACTCATTAGAAAAAGCTCCAACTCTGTTCCTAAAAATCCCCCTCTTCGTGCTTATTTATTACTGATACTATGTGTATAAATGTGCGTGTAATGCCTGCGGGCATGTGATTCAAATCTGCCATGTGCTGTAGGTATGTGAATGTGTGTCGGTGCAGCATGTGTTTCTCTCTCTCCATGACCAGTTGCTTCTGGCCTGTCTCACTCATTACCCTGTCATAACAAGCACTCCGCCGCTGTATTTCACCTTACATATAGCCAACACACACACACACACACACACACATATGCACCAAGGTCCAGCTTACACATTCTGACTTTTCCTCACCCCATTAGGCTGCAGAAGAGAAGAGACAGAAATAAGGAGCAAGAGACCCAGACAAAGTAGAGAGACAGAGAAACAAAGTAAGACAGCGCAGGGCTTTCAAAGCCTATGTTTTACGTTTAACGATTTTCTAGGTCATGCTGTAGCGATGCAACCCGCTAAGTTGTCCTGTGCTTTGAAAAACACTAGGTCCAAAGTGCCAAGTCGGATCTTTCAGCCGAGACAGATAGAGAGGAAAAGAGAGGAACAGTGTGGATGTGTGCATGTCAGGGAAAGTCTGTGTATGAGTTCACTTTAACTCCCACTCTACTTTTCACACACACAGGCATGCATGGATGAATGCACAGACACAGACACACACACACACACACACACACACACACACACACACACACACACACACACACACACACACACACACACACACACACACACACACACACACACACACACCCTGTCTTTCCCAGCCAAAGAGGTCAAGGAGTATCTACTGTGTGTAGTGTGTGTGAAAAACCCAAAGGTCTGCTGTGATTTTACAGGGAATGCCTTTCAGACTTGTAACTCAGTCTGCCTCCGACTCCTTACAGCAACCGTCCGATTCCGTCATGCGTGGCCCGGGACACACGAGCAGCTGCTGGATGAGAGGCTTTGGCAGCTGTCCTTCTCAGGCCAGGGACGCTCACAATGGGAATTGACTGCGGGGAACGTGATAGCGACCTTGTCTTATTACACTAATGCAGCCTCGGCGTACACAGGATGGATAGCCTGTCCGCAGTGGCTGCCGTTCAGACTGGAGAGCACTGCTAAACGCATATCCTGTAATGCTTTTTATATTTGTTACCGCTTTTGTGGCTCAGAGTTATAGTGTGGTTATTGTGCGCGGCCCCAGACATGAAGGCAAAACGCAGTCTGGCCCCAAGGTCGGCCACATGGCTATATCCCATTAGGTATGTTATACTGTATATGTATACTGATTGGGGAGAGTTAAATACTACCAAGCATTCCCCAGGTTAGACAGACATGTAACATTTTAAAGGTTAAGTTACTCTTGAGGTTTGGCATTGCTATGCAAGCTACCAAGGAGTCTCCTACTGTTAAAAAAACAACAATCAATGAAATACATCTGGCAAATCATAACTGTTAATGATAATTATCAAGATACATACTTGTGGTTTGAAAAATTACAATGTATATCTAGTGATTTTTTTAAGAGCTTCAGGTGCTAGAAATAGCAAGACTAAAAGTCTACAGCCATGCTGATGGCTCTGTGAGGCTGTACTTAGCTAACTGTTAATGTCATCATGCTAACATGCTCGCTATGACAATGCTAACATACTGATGTTTAACTTCTATAATGTTTACCATGTTCACCATCTTAGTTTAGTGTGTTAACATGCACATTTGCTAAATTGCACTAAAACACAAAGTACAGCTGGAGCTGATGGGAATGTCACTAGTTTTGCAGATATTTGGTCATAAATCATGACATTGGACAGATTGATCTGATGATAGCACTAGAGCAGTGGTCTTCAACGTTTTTTTTAGCCAAGGACCCCCTACTACATCGCAAAATGTTTATTAAATTGTATAAAATGAATTTGCATATTAAACTACAATAACATGTAAGGCAGCCTAAACCCTTTATACATTCCTTTTTGTTGCATAGATTACTAAGCTATATTAACATAATAATTGCTGGCATGTTTTTATAAATAATGTTTTAATGTTAAACATATTGCACAGTGAATCCTTAACTATATCTGTGGATGGCTATCTTAGTGACTACCTTGTCTATAGGCCAATACGCCTATCATAAATGTTTTTTCACAAATAGGCTGATTTATATTTGCTAATAATATGTTGGATTCATGTTAACACATTTAAATTTTCTTGGAAACTTAAAATAAATAAATAACAATAATCGAATGGCCCCCCCTGCAGTAAGTCTGAGGACCCCCTGTTGAAGATCTCTGCGTTAGAGAAAAAGTCATCGGATCACCAAAATGATTACAGTTCAATATGATGGATAAAGAAATTTCTGCACCAACTTTCAGGGCAATCCATTCAATAGCTGTGGAGACATTCTATTTTAAACCACATGCCATCCTCATGATGGCGCTAGAGGAAGTCAGAATTCACCAACGTGAGTGGGAGACATCCTCGAGGGGCACAGAGTGTCTCTACAAAATCTTGTGCCAATCCTTCATGTAGATGTTGAGATATTTTATTGGATAAGTGAAAGACTTTGACCTGCTGGTTCCCTAAATGAAAAGTCAGGGGATCACCAAAGTTACTAGGATTCATCCTCTGGGGATGTGAAATATCTGACCGACCGACCGACATTGCCATCCCTAGAGCCATGCCTCTAGCATGAATGTATTTGGTGTGGTGCAAAAAGCTGAGGAAGATAAATTCACTCCATTCTGGAACACAAATACTTTTTTGTATTTCCCAAAAAAAGAAAGCAAATGCGTGTTGAATTCAAACCTCATTAAATGAGAAATTTTACCGTGGCAGCTGTGTCATTTTCTGTTGTCAGAAACTCGGTTTAGGCGTTCTCGCCATCTGACAGGAGCCCGGGTCAGCGCGGGTTGAGGCTGTAGCCCCGGGGCCCGGATGCCAATGTGAATACGTAACCTGCTTCGCCCCTGGGCCGCGCTGACTTGACGGGCCCGGTGTGAAAACAACATATTCCATCCAGCCCACAGCTAGATAGATCTATCAACCTCAACCAGAGTTTGGTCTTGGCAGCGGCAGTGACAGACGTTTCATACTTCATCACTGTCAGTCAGACATTGATGGATGAAGAGCTAAATTGCTGTGATTAAATGAACTGTTAAATCATTAGGAGTGAATAGTGTAAGAAGAAGTAGATAAGAGCCAGTGGTGGCAGACGCACATGAAAATGAAAAAAAAAAACAGCAGAAGCAACTTTAGAAATATAACTGTTAACAAAAAGGAGGCATTAACAAATAATTCTAATAAGACCTAAAAGATGTCCTCCTCTATTGACTGATAATCATCCCTCCTCACACCTGTACAGCAATCCTCCGTCCCCTCCTTCTCCTCTCCTTATTTCTTCTTTTCATTTTATTCCCACTTTTTTTCGCCATTGAGAGCGAGCAAGAACAGGAAGCAGATCCTCTCAAATTAAACTCCACATTCTCCTCTCTCGCCTTTTGCTCCCCTGGAATTCACCACCTCGTTCCAATCATAACTACAGGAAAGAGAGGTTTGAGGCAGGAGGTGATGGATGGCTTTCCAGGGCCATGTTTGTACAGTGCATAGCTGGAGCTGCTGATGGGAGGGGGAAGCAACCAGCCGCCGCGGATGAAAACAGATACAGAGAAGCGGTAATAAGAATAGCAAAGTTTAAGAGATTTTATGAAAAGACCTGCTGACAGCGACAACATTGCTATGTATGTGTGCGTAAACCGGCGGATGTTTTAAGTGACTAAACGTGAGATGTAGTCCCACCAGATCTGTTGCTTGGCTGGAGGACACGTTGTGGTATAGAGAGAAGTGAGGATGTAAGTGGTGTGTGTTCTGTGTTTGAATCAGTTCCAGCTCAGGGTTATCCATCTCTCAGCTCTAGGCCAAGTGACGGGCCAGTAGGGCTCTAATGCCTCAGCCAGATGTGTCTGTAGCTCCTGGTGTTCACCTTTACCTTTACCCTCATTTGACATGTTTTTTCTCTGTCAGTTCAGCTGCATTCAGTGACACTTTATTGGCTTAACTGTGTTTCACAGTATTGCCGAGCGGTATAAAATCTGCAAAAAAAAAGAAAGCCTGCAGGACGGAATGTATATATCAATCATTAAAATGTCAATCTGACACATTTTCATATTAACAAACATAGTTTTACTGAAATGATGGTTACATTACAATATGTCCTATCTTTAAAAGAACAGCAGTAATCTCATCCAGTAATGCAACACCCTACTCCGTAATTACATTATTGTGATTATGTTATAATCGCACTTTAAATGATTGACAACACATGCCAAAAATATTCTGTTGGTTTGACACCTCAATCATTCACTTACTTTTTTTTACCCTCATAATCGATTAATATGTCAATTTTTTTCTCCAATAATCAATTAATCATTGGGTTTATAAAATGACAGAAAATCGTAAAAACCCAAATATATTTTGTGTAATATCATAGAAAGGTGACTAAAAACAGCATATATTTACACTTAAGGTGCCGAAACCTTTTGGAACACGTTTTCTTATTTTGACTGTAAAATGCCATCCAGTACATATCTTGGTTACAATTATTTAATAACTAATCAAAATGTTGAATACACTCAAATAAAATATTGGCATCAACCTTGAAAATTCTGTATTGTTTAGGCTGTGTAATTTGCATATTGATCTGGATCTGCATCAAACACACTGGAAGCAAACAGTTGCCCAACGACTTCCCCCAACAATTTCAGTGACTTTGTGCCAGACAGCGATTTCATTTGTATTTGTAATCTTGGAGTCAAAGAAACCTACAAAAGAGGGATCCTAGAAAATACGATACTGGTCTCGTCCTCCACAGACATTCACCCACAGCAGGTGGAAGAAGACCAAACTTCCTGTCTCATCAATCCTGCAGCGCTTTTTTGTTTTCAGTTTAGCGGCACATTACTGTGGAGCCGCCAGGGGAGTTTTGTTAAAAAAAACACCTTCACCTGAAATCCCACAATGACTCGCTTGTGTTCCATAGAACATTTGTGCTCAGTGGTTCTGCATGTAATGAAATGCAGTACTGCCATCTTGCAATATAAAGAAATATTGTAAAAAGCTCTTAGATCTCCACCAAAAACCTCTATTTCTGTGGCCGAACCTTCCCTCAAATGTAATTTAAATCCGTTCACAAGTTTTTTAAATATCCTGCTGACCCGCTGACAAACAAACAAACAGAGCAAAACCTAACCTCCTTGGTGATAGGTTGGATATTTCAGCCTACATGTTTCAAATGTATTTTATATCTTGTATGTAGGGTACTTGGCAAAGATAAAAACCTGTTATCAACTTTCTCCTTCAAAAGCCAGCAACGGCATCTGTCTCTTCCTGTCTAGCCAGGGTGCAAAGGTGGAGGACAAAGAGCAAAGTGAGGAAGTTGACAGTCGGGTCTTTATATAGTCAGGAATGAATGAATAATCAGGGGTTGTGAGGTCAGAGCTCAGGAAAGGACTACAGGGATTATCCCTACATTTGAACTTGTCATCGTAAACCTCAGCCCATATAAGTCCTGCATTAGTCACACAGCTAAAACAATGGGGCTATAATGAAAGACTTTTAGGCTTTGGTGTTTTGTGGAGCCCCATTTGGGAATAGTGTTAGCATTTTAATTGCCTTTCATGTTAAAATGCTTTTATGAGTATTGGCTGTTTTGTCCCTATGTGTGTGAGGAGTGTATAGATTGAGGCCGGGTGGTGTGTAGATGGGTTTCATATAGCGCATGTGGTCAAAACAACTTTATGAAGAGAAACAGCTATTGATTTGAGCAGCAGGCAGCCATATGATATCGTTAATGACACACACGCACACACACACACACACACACACACACACACACACACACACACACACACACACACACACACTCACACACTCACTCACTCAGTCACTCACACACACACACACTCACACACACACACACACACACACACACACACACACACACACACACACACACACACACACACACACACACACACACACACACTCACACTAAGAGACAAATTTTTCTGCAAGATAGGTTTTTGTAGGATGGTTAGGGCTGTCATAGTCTATATCCACGACGTTCCACTTCCGGGATTGTTCAGGTGCGCCCCGGAAATTCCGCCGGATGTCTTTCATTTCGGCCGGATGTTCCTTACCTTCCGCTTTCTTTGTGTTGGCATTTTAAACTCGGGTGGATTTATGAGGACTGTGGTTAACTGCTCCTCAGATCTCTGCAGGGTAAACCCAGACAGCTAGCTAGATTATCTGTCCAATCTGAGTTTTTTGTTGCACAACTAAAACAACTTTTGAACGTACACACGTTCCACCAAAACAAGTTCCTTTCCGAGGCTATTTTGCCGAGGTGCCCGTTGCTCTGTCCGGCTCTTAGCACCGTCCAAGGCAATTGTGATTGGTTTAAAGAAATGCCAATAAAACAGAGCACGTTTTTCTCCCATCCCGGAATGGTGTGTGGACTTGCTAGACCCTCTTCCGCAGCGCTGTGGAGGAAGGTCTAGCAATGCAAGACTAGGGCTGTCATTGTATTGATTTGTATCATAATACAAACATTTATGAAGTCATTCAACCCATCATGATTATCGCCATACATTTTTTTTTATTGTTGTAGTCTACTCTTTTTAGCATATAGTCTAAATGTCTATCTTTATCCCAGTGTTTTCATTACAATTAAGAGGCCAACTTTGCAGGAATATTGGTCTGCATCAGAGCCTGTGAGCAGAGCGTGGGCAAATTTTGGATGAAGTGCAGAGTGGATGTTTTAAAAAGTTGTAGCGTCGCCTTATCTCCTGTTCCATCTCGCTCCGTTACCGCTCACACCACGAGTACGATGTGACTGCGTCAACATTGTAACCGCGGTAACCGCGACAGCCCTAAGGATGGTTGTAATTTGTTTGTATTTTGAATTGGTGGCAGTGCACTGATAAATGGGTTTACCTTAACAGATATGACACACATATCCAATTAGATACAGTATGAGGAAATGCTCACATTCATCAACAAAGCATATTTTAACTGTAACAAATGGGAAGCACAGACAGGTAATGTGTCTGTAGCTTCATATTAATGTACAGATGTGAGAGTGGTATCAGTCCTGTTAAACTTTCAGCAAGAAAGCGAGTAAGCACATTTCCAAACCCTAAACTTCAGTCTTCAACAGCATGCAGTCTATTGATGGTCTATTGTACTGATTTTTACTGATAATCATTTGAGCATGTGCTCAACATACAGTATGTGATAAGTAAACTAAATGGATATGGGCTTTAATAGTCTGTAAACATGAGAGTCACTACTGACCCTTTACAGAAATGATACGCTAAAAGTCAGCAGCAGACAAAATTACATTAACGCTTATATTCTACACCTCAGTTCTCAGTGACAGGACCTGTTAGCTTTTCTATTGTCTCCAAAGCTCCGTTGTAGAGGAACTGTGCCGAGAAACACCAGTTGGCTTGTTTTAGCACACAGGGAAGAATTGCACTCCTGAAAAACACTTTAGCTTGAGTTTCTTGCAGTGTGGATGCACGATTAAGCCACAGCACACCTCAACTTTATAAAAACACCTCAGAACTATATGCAGAGGACAGGAAATATCATCAAGGAGTTTTCTTTCCTTCTGCACATCATTTTTTTCTTCTATTGTGTCTCCCTCTATGCGATGCACTTCCTCTGCTCTCCGAATGAGATTCTCGAGGTCTTGATTTGATCTCCAGGCCTTCATTTCTCTCCCCTCCGTCTCCCTGAGGTGCATTGTCTCCCATCTGCTAACTCAGCTCTTTAAGTTGCTGTGCAGCCTCCCCTACTCCCCATAATTCACAAAGTTTGCTTTAAAAACCCACACACACACTTATTGCCTCTGTGCTCAACCTTGGGAATAGACTTAGGGAACAGGGAAGTACAGACGGAGAGAAGGTGGGAGGGGAGGGGGGGGGGGGGTGGGAGGAAAGGATGACTGTTCTCCTGTTCTCTCCCTTGGTTCATAATTACCTGGTGAGCGAGGTGTGTGTATGTGTGGTGCGACCCGTTGGGGTGGTCCTGTAGCCTCTGTGCAGATTAAATGCTGATGCAGAGTGGAGACAGCTGGGCAGAGTGGAACTCAGGTCATTAAGGTTCTACTGGCAAGAGCAAAAACAACTATCCACACACATACACACAAACACACACACACACACACACACACACGTACCACCCCTCTCAATGAGCCTTTTATTTTGGAAAACAAACAGAGGAGGCTAAAAAATTAAAAAAGAAAAACAGTGCTGGTGACAGGCCCTCTATGGGGTCTTGGGATAGAGGGATGAGGAGAAAACGAGAGGGGGGGTGGGGGGTGTCTTGAAAAGCTAGACAGTCGGAGATGTGTGTATTTGTTCAAGCGAGAGCTCTCGAGTGGGTCCAAGACAAAGTGGGGGATTATGGGAGATCAGAAGGAACCCTCACGCCACCCCACCCGCTGTCCTGCTCCACTTGTCCCGCCAACAACCCCCCCCCCCAGCTCCATCTCTCCCCTGTCAGCATGAACATCCAGCATGCCCAGGGGTCCCGCAGGAACTATGGGCCTTTGTGCTACGAGGATACACTTAGGAAACTGACCCCATGCTAAAACACCCTGGTGTATCATTTCTAAAAGGACACTTAAACCATCTGTCTAAAGTACAATGTTTGTTGGAGACTTTCAGCAATGCTTCCTAAACTTTTCTATATGAAGGACTACCAGTGTTTGACAACAGACTCCCATTTGGTCAGATGGCACCCTAAAGAAACCCATTTAATGTGGGCTGGAACTGAATGGTACAAAGAAGAAGTGCAGGAACACAAATCACTTCTGTGCTTGATTGTGGGGCATATAACAATTATCATTTTTTGTCAAGATGATCGGCAGTTTGACTGAGTATGTTCCAGTTTTGGCTAGTTGGTGTTGTGTTGTGATTGTGAGGTGAAATTTTACAGCGTAAGGAGTCATAAGGAATGATGCTAATTGTTTTCTCTCTTTTCCAGTGGCTATTTGGGTTGAATTTACAAATGGAAATGGGATGACTGACATGACGTAGGGGGAGTTCAAAAACTGCCACGAAGTGACGAGCAAATGGTAAAATTTAACAACGTCATAATGCAGTTCATCATGTGTCGGTGCAGAACCACAGCTCACCTGAAGACCACCTCACTCTTCTCATTCTCCTCATTCTGAAGTTTTCCCTCTTCTCCCAAGCTCTCTGAGGAGTTGACAAGTTGTCCTTGTTGCCCTCTTCTCTTCATCCACCGTCCTACCCACATTCCATTTTTCCTGTTGCTTTGCCTTTTAAACGCAAGCTTAGGGAGAACTGTTTTTAAAGATATGTCCATTTGTATTGTGGTGCAGGGGCACTCAAGACTTTGTGCTCTTTTGGGATTTGCTTTGTTGCTGTTTTCCTCTTTCACTATGTGATAGTTTCTAGCTGTCAAGAAAGTAAATCTATGCATGCAATTTGTTCAGATTTATTTGAACCCAGCACATACAGCCAAATCCTAAACAACTTTGTTGAGTTAATAGTGGTGCCTCGGCTACAACACTTGTGACTAACTAACATTATTGGGTTACACTTTACTTGAAGGTATCTACATAAGAGTGACGTGACACTGTCATGAACGTGTCATAAACATTATAAACAAGTCATAAATGTTTATGACATAACGCTTCTTTTAGTAAGTGTCTTTCGCCGTAGCCTACGTAAGTGGCCTGGTGTTTATACTTGTGTGTGTGTGTGTGTGTGTGGGGGGGGTGTGTGGTAGAGGGAGAAGTGAGAGAGTGACGGCGATTAGCTTCGGTGCGAGTAGTGACTCTAGAGTCATAAACAAAGTGTCTCCCCTGTTCTTTCTGACCACGGTGAGACATCTGTAGCAGGAAAAGTTAACCCTCTCCTTGATTTCATGTTGTTTATGGAGAAGGAGAACCAGGAAATGAGTCGGGGGAAATGCAACGCTACCAAGCAAGCAACGGCCGAGCGACGTGCGTCGCTGCGACGTGCGTCGCTGCGACGTGTAGTTACATTTTTTGAGAGGTGCACGTCAGGCTACGGCGTAGGGTCTGGCGTAGGCGCAGAGGGGTCTGTGCGGGGGGTACGCCGTCGATTCTACCCACAACCATAAAACGGCCTTTAGGGTTCATGTGTTCATGACAGTGTCATGTCACTCTTATGTAGATACCTTCAAGTAAAGTGTTACCCATTATTGTGAGGGGAGTAAGTGGAAAACAGCCTTACCTTCATCCATAAATGTTTCCATGTATCTTCCAAATTCAAAATGCCTCCACGCATTATTTCTCAGTTGGTACATTTTTCACACGCTCCAAAGGTAGCAAGAATTTTTAGTCAAATTGACAGCCTGTAGAATTCAATACTCCTAAACCATTCTGTTCCCAGCTTTGGATGTTGTTTCACTGAGCAACAAACTAAAAAATAAGGTCATTCAAATTCCAGGATTTTCACGTACAGACCTTGAAGATTCTGGATCCCCTCGAAACAACCCCTGATTGTCCCCAGGCTCCGCTTTGGGAACCACCGCCTTAAAGATTTACCCCCCCCCAAAGGGCGAATGTTGTAAGCTGCGAGGCTGGATGCAGTTTTCCATGTGTGAAAAGACGATTATGTCGGGAACTTTCTTAAGAGGAGTCATCTCGGGCCGTGGAGTCAGTAAGGTGACTGAGGTGCGCCACTGCGGCAGCTGTCAGGAGACATGAAACAAACGCCCCTCCGGCAGGCCTCCCTCCCAACTCAATTTCATTAAATCTGTGATTTGTTTCTGTTTGTGTGCCGCAGCAATGGAAGGGAGGAGGGAGTGAGGGCACTGGGAATGAAAAAAAAGAGGGAGAGATAAATGAATGAGTGAGAGTGAAGCAAAGTATGTGTGAGAGAAACAGAAGGCATTGGAGGAGCGATTAGTGCGGTAGTATCCATCATTGGAGCTGCGCTGCGCTGGTCGATTGCCACAGACACTGAGGAATACTTCATCTGGTCCCAGTGAGAGGGAATTTACACGCGCACACACACACACACACACACACACACACACACACACACACACACACACACACACACACACACACACACACACACACACACACACACACACACAGATATCCATTTATTATTCTGTAGTGCGAAACTCCAACCACAGCCCTCCTACTTTTTTTTTTCCAACCCACTATTACCTCCCTCTATCTTTACTTTTTTCAGTCCAGCTTTAACTATTTCCATCTTTTGTCCAAATCTCTTGACTTTTTTGCAGTGTTTTAGTATTTCTACACTTTTCTACCCTCTGAGCCTCTTTCAAGCCTGTCCTCATCTCTCTCTTTCTCTCTGAAAGCCTGTCTACAGTAACACCACTTGCCATCTCCATTTATTATGCCGACATTCATATTGCATCGGCCGGAGTGTGTGTTTCTACAGGGGCGTGGGTCTTGTGTGTGTCTATGCAAGCCTGCACACATCTGTATGTCAGTGTGCATGCATGCTTACAAGTCTTCATAGATGCATGTGTCTGAGTTGACAGCTGGAGACAGATGTGTGTGTGCACGGTCATAAATATCATTAAAATTACAGCGCAGCACTTTGCACGGCTCACTCAGGCTATGAAAACAAAGGCAAAACAGACTCAACCCCTGATCTTTATTTCATGACAGAACTGTGTGTGTTTGTGCATGCGAATATGTGATCTACCTTATTCTATGAATCAGACATTTTTCCCATGTTTTTAGAGACTGTGTGCAGTGTGTGTGTGTGTGTGTGAGTCATGGCATGGGAACAATTTGGAGTGTGTGTTCAGCTGAACCCTCTGGTGAAAACGGAAGGATCAGGGAAGTTTGAACCCATTAGCGAAGAGAGTAACAACAGAGTCAGAGAGATATATTTGTGTCCTTACTGTTTTTAATGGAGCTGTATAATGGTTCAATCAATTGGTGTCTGTGACTATATGATATAGTAATTCAAGCCCAAACAAAACACAAACTTATGATACCCATTTAGTGATCACTGTAAGGTACATTACTCACCAATATAATGTTTTTTTTTAGAAAAGAATTTGTGCTTAATGAGCGTACTGTATGTTCTTAATGCAAATTTAGATCATTTGCCACCATGACAAGAATAAAATTGTTAAATCTAAATTATAATGGCATATTTTGCATGGTCAAATTTAAAGGTCTTAAATATCCAGAAACATCAGCTATCAGCAGTTTCAATGCAAAATTTTTTTTTGAAACAACTTCAAATCAATCAAAAAATTTAATTTGCTGTCTTGCTTTGCCTGCTTAGATGTTTCTGCTAAATAGTCATGCCAAAAGTAACTGAAGGATACTAAATCCAGGGTGCGAACTACGGGGGAGCTAGGGGGAGCTCGGCTCCCCTTAATAAGACATGGGCTCCCCTGAAAACGTGATTTGTGAAATTTTGGGGGGTCTCTAAAAATATTGACAATGTGTCATTTTGACGTGCAATTTCAGTTTTGTGTAATGTGATCATCGTGGATTATAATGTGTAAAACTTCAAAAATATAATCCATGCGTGATGGTGATTTAAACCCAATTCACTTCAATAAAGAAAACTATACATGCTATTCTTGTTATGAGCATCAAGGCGGTGGCCCGCTGCGGTGCAAATCCAACTCATGTTTAGTAGGCTACATGTTAACTCAAAGATTCGTAGAAAAATATAAACATTGGAGGCCATTAATCGGCGCGCAAAGTCCTTGAAATCCATTCGGCAGTAAGCATCATATAGCCATGGCAAAAAGAAAACAAGGCAGTTTAATTAATTTTGGTTTTACTAAGAAACTGTGTAGCGATGACGTTAATAGCACGACTAATTCACCTGCTGCAAGCCCTGTTAGCACACCTCCCACCGGGGTGACAACGCAAGAAGAAGCTGAAGAAATAATGTCCTCTCTGGCTGAAGATGATCCTAACCCCTCTCGCTCCTCTCTCCCGTTAAATTGGAACAGCCAGCAGTGGAGAGCCTGGAAGAGCCCATATACATGGCTGTTTGTTAAGGATGGAAGCTTGGGGTGCGTCGCTAAGGTCTAATTGAACGGAGGAATTCTGGTATTCTTCGGTAGCCTGAGTAACTTTCACCGTTGTTCATGTGAAATCTCAAAAACAGCCTGATGCTTTGTTTATATATTTGTGGCTGGCTGTTTGCCCTATCTATTCCTGTCGATAAAGTATGATAGGGTAAATCCTGTAGTGCATACACTTGTAGCTGTTATGTATCTTTGTAAGTCATTGTAAGTTGCAAACCCCCCCTGGACGAAAAAAGTGGGCTCCCCCGAAGGCCACGGTATAGTTCGAACACTGACTAAAGAGAAAGAAAGGCAAAAACTGGAAGATGAAATCAATCAATTGCTCACACAGAGTGTATATTTCCAAGTGAAGAAAACAAAAAGATAGAAAAAGTTTGTTTGTTCGCTGGCGTCAGCGGTGGCATCTGAGAAGGATTTATATCCCAACGGGGGCCAAGCCTGGCAGAAGGGAGATGACAGAGGCTCGGTGGCGCTTTGGGGGCTCAGCGCCACGCATAAATCACCCACCTGGAAGAGCTACAAAGACTGGCATTGGTTGTGGCACCGTGCCACCGGCCAACAAGCCGTTTGTGTGGAAATGAGGGGAAACAGGCTTGCTGATAATCTCAAAGATATCAGACATAACTTTCTCAGAGCGCGCCACACTACAATGCACACTGCAGAACTTTGCAGGAGTTCCGACAGAGGGAAGTGAAGGAAGCAAGAAAAAAAGGAATGAGGGGTTAAAAGGATACAAAAGCTAAATAGTTGTTTGGAAAAAGAGGAAGAAGAATGGAAAAAAAGAGATGTTTGAATCACAAGGGTGTTGGGGTGTTGGTTATACCTCAGCCCTGTGAATAAGGTCAGAGACATATGTCACGCTAGACCAATGGACAACAATATAAAGATCTCACCTTCATGTCCAAGTGTGTGTCCAGTTTAGTAAGACAGTGTAAGGAGTGCATGTGTGTTCACTGAACTTTGTACCGGTCCCGTGAGTGGAGGCCTGGGGAGGGAAAGTTGGATGTACGTAGCTACTCCACCCAGTGTGTTACAGAGTTTTCCACCTTCCAGAGACCTGGGAACAAGACTCAGCATGTACACATGTGGAAGACGTCAAACCCACCAGCACAGCTTTGGCAAAAAAAAATAAACACTCAACACACATTGATTTTAGTGTGCTTGCCTGATTATTAAGGGCCAGTCCACTTATTTTCTCATTTGCTAACTAACTTAATTTTTCATAGAAAATGTAATGATCCCAGTGCGGAATCTGGGTTCCTGTTTCCTGTTAAGTGTACTGTCTGTGCTACCAACATTGCCATCTTGAGTTCAGCTTGCTTCACATTTTCGGCCTCTGTCTGTTCTTTCATGATGAAGGATGAAATTGGCTGTATGCCCTTATGTGCCTCTTCTGCGCGATGGTGCCGCTGTGTTTTAATGTGCAGGGTAATGTCATTTTCCCCAGATTTCTTTGCGGGAACACCACCTTCCCCTGCCATTTTTATCTGCTCGCTTTCGGGTCTGAACTTTCCGCGAAGCTTGTGCAGAGATCAACTGCGCAACTGGATAGGCTGCCAGGTTGAGGTGACAAACGGGTTGAAAATTGTATGGTGTGTGGATTGTGTGAATAGGATGCGCTTCATACAAGATCTGGCAACTGGTCAACATTAGACAAACATATTGGTCCGATTATTTATAAAGGAGTTTGGGCCATGCACATTACGGGAGTTTCCCGGGAGAAATAACAGGCTCCCAGGGTCTGGGAGATAGGTCTAAAAAACGGGAGAAACACAGTAAAAACGGGAGTGTTGGCAGCTATGCACTAACTCCTCTTTAGCTGCTAAATGCTCCGCTACGTATGCTAGCTAGTTGCTACCTCTGTTTGTGGGCTGGGTGGTGCTGGGAAGGTAGCGTATAGTGGCTTTTTAGGAGCTCTTGCTTGCTGAAAACAGCTGCCTACTGCATCTGGAAACAAGGTTGATGAAAGTGGTGAGAGTAAATCAAAACAAAACAAACGGGTATATTGGCCATAACCCAAAACAGTTGGCTGAAGAGACGCTGCAATGCTCTGTAAAACTGAGCTGATGCAGATGTAAATTATCTGTGGGTTTGTCGCTTTGAGTGTCACCTTTCACATTACTCCTCATACAATCCATTGTTCAGAAAAAAAATAGAGTAGAGCAGCTTTAAAAGTGCTTTGATCACAAAAATGTCTACACATAGGGGATTTAAGTAAAATGCAAGTAAGAACATGAAACATTCAAGACCTGTTTCTTAAGCTGAAAACCAAAAACATCCCTGAACACATGGAGCAATAAGTGCTTGCACACACAAGTACTTGCATGCACAATGAATGCATCCATTCATGCACAACATTCACAAATTCATGCAAACACACATCCAAAATCTAGGAACTCCATTAACATGCAAAGGGAGTTGAGTCTGGAGTGGGTCTGTGTCAGCGCTGCACTATCAAAGAGACAAAGAGAGAGGGAGAGAATGGCAGAAAAAAAGCAAGAAAGAGAGAGAAAGAAAGTGACAATGAGGGACGGAAGGGAAAAGATGCAGAAAGTAAACAGTGGAAGCTTTGATAGTTGGGTGAGCGAGGCAGAGTGACAGGAATAAATGGGAAGAGAGACGGAGAGGAAGAGAAGCTGGGGGAGGAGGGGTAGAAAAGTGTCATTTGGATATTTCACAGAAGACAAACTCCAACCCAGGGCATAGCTATGACAAGCTCCGAGCGCTTATCACCACCGCTGTCGGACAAAAACTCACATCTGTAGAATGTTCCGGTTTGAGAAATGGAAATGAAAAACGGAGCAGCCTCATGGATCAGAGCAACAATGGAGTCACAACATGGGGTTTGAATAGCTGTAATTACTTTTGTCTTGTCAAACATCAAAGGCAGTGTTCACAGTCTCTGTCACTCCAATTAGAAAAGTGAGAAATGTCACATTGGAGAGTACAAGGTTTTTAGGCCGCAGCGGTGTTACATAACAGGTGTGCTAGTTTGTGTGTGTGTGTGTGTGTGTTCTAAATATGACAGCAGAGGCCCCAACCCCCTTGGAGCCAGACTCACCGTCTCTGTCAACTTGTCACCCAGATGACGCCACCTGTCTGTGTTTGTTTGTTTGTACAGGTGATGGCTGTGTATCTGGAGGAGTGATAAAAGCTTCCCTCCCCAGGTTGGAGTGAACAAATCAATTAGTGCAGAGAAGACTACCAGTAGAATTAGATCAGTTGATGATTTCAGATTGTTTGACTACTATTTTCCAGGGTCAAGAATGAACCTTACTGGCCAATTTTGTGAGGATCTGACCAGTCAGTGTCATCCACCTCTAATAATATGAATCAAAATGAAGCCTGTCTGTGTTTTAAAGGTCCCATGGCATGAAAATTGCACTTTATGAGGTTTTTTAACATTAATATGCATTCCCCCAGCCTGCCTATGGTCCCTCAGTGGCTAGAAATGGTGATAGGTGTAAACCGAGCCCTGGGTATCCTGCTCTGCCTTTGAGAAAATGAAAGCTCAGATGGGCCGATCTGGAATCTTCTCCTTATGAGGTCATAAGGAGAAAGGTTACCTCCCCTTTCTCTGCTTTGCCCGCCCAGAGAATTTGGCCCACCCATGAGAGTGAGAGAGAGACATCATGGCTTTCAAACGAGCAAAGTGGCAGTTGGTCAAGGCCACACACCCCACCCTCCACCTTGCCCCTTTTCTCCTCCTCAATAGCTACAGACACAGAAATGGCACATCCTAAGGAAAGCTCATTGTGGGACTGGCTCTAGTGGCTGTAATTCTGCACCAAGGCTGAATTTCGGGAAAGAGACTTCAGATACAGTATTAGGGGACCACTAAGGTCTATAGAAAAGCATCCAAAGAGCACCATGTCATGGGACTTTAACAACCTAGGGCCAACACTAAAGTTGCAATCAGGTCGAAGAGGGGTATTTATTCTTTTCAAGACCTTTACAACTCTAAAGTCCTAGATAGTTACGAAAAGCTACAGAGACTTCATAACCTTCCTAGACAACTGTTTTTTCAATATCTTCAAATTCGACATTATCTCAAAATATGCTACTCTTCCTTCCGTACCCTTCCAGCACGTGAATCCTGGGAGGAATTAACTCTTATACAGCCAGGAAAACGATTGTTGTCTATATTGTATCAGAAAATTATCTCCTTGGAGAACCCTAATCTAGCCAGGATTCGGTCTAGCTGGGAGGACGAGCTGGAAATCGATCTGGGAGAGTACTGGGAGGGTGCACTGACGAGAGTAAATTCATCTTCATCCTGTGCCCGCTTGGCACTTATTCAGTTTAAAGTGTTACATAGAGCACATTACAGTAAAGCTAAGCTAGCTGAAATATATCCGGGAGCTGATGCAAGCTGTAGCAGGTGTTCTTTTTCCCCTGCTAACCTTACTCACGCTTTCTGGTCCTGTCCCTCCCTGGAAATATATTGGTCGGGAGTGTTAAAATTTTTATCTGAGGCTCTCAATATAACCATCGAACCGAACCCCTTGACTGCGATATTTGGTATCCTCTCAGAAACCGTTACTAGAGCCCAGTCCGATGTTATTGCATTTACCTCTCTGCTTGCCCACTGTAGAATCCTTCTAGGGTGGAAATCCACCACACCTCCATCGCTACCCCATTGGCTGGAGGATGTTATGCTTTTTCTTAAGTTAGAAAAAATTAAATTTACACTGAGAGGGTCAATGAAAAACTTTTACTTGAGATGGGAACCCATCATTACCTACTTTCAGAACTTAAAAGGACTGGAGCCCGAACCCATATGATCTACCTTGCACTTCCACTTTTTTCTTCTTTCCTCTTTGAGAATGTGCGGTACACAGGCTCATAAAACACTTACTGTTATGTGACGATTTACTAAGGCTGTTACTATCAGTATTACTATGGCATTTCGATAGGTTGCGTTTATGTCTCCCCCCCCCCCCTTTTTTTTTTTTTTTAAAAAGGTTGGAATGAAATGGAAATTGTTTTTTTATACTGATACGCTTTATTCTAGGTATTTCCTGTAGATTTCCATCAATAAACAGATTTGGAATTTTTTTAAATTTATTATATATAAAAAAAAGAAAGTTGCAATCAAAATACACTACTTGTGGGATGGTCATGCAAGAGCCCTGTAGGACTCAGAAATGCATCTGCAATGTGTGAGATTTGTGAAACATGATTTTGCCGCCACAGCTGAATGGGCCACAGGTTTTGGTTGCAGTATTGTCCATCATGTCAGCTCTGTTAAAAACATGAGCAACTCCAGCTCAGCTTGCATGGCACCTACACAGTATGCGACTTTCAAAGTCATCAGATTGCTGTATTGATCACATTTCACGACTGTCTGACTTATAAAGGGGTCAGTTGAAGTTGTGTTTTGCACATTCAATGAGAAATAATGGCAAAAATTATCAAAACAAGACAATTTTTTGAAGGATTGCTTAGCCACCTAAAACAATTTTAGTATGAGTAGTGATTAGTGATAGTGATATTGGGTTTCAAATTCCAACAGGACCAAGCTTCCAGGACAAAGGGAGGAGCCAAGCAGACACCGTGATGTCAGCGCCGTGCATTAACGTTAAAGCAGCAAAACACCAAAAAATGTATTTGTGTGTTCTCAGCAGCTGATGTCATCCATCAAACTGCCTGACTCTCCTCTGATCCCATCAGGAAACTGCTGGATGCTGCTTCAACATACAACAGTTCCAATTTCAGAACAGTTGCAGATGGACATAATGTGTGTGTGTGTGTGTGTGTGTGTGTGTTTGGATGGGTGTGTGTGTGTGAGGATAAGTGATTTTAGTTGAAGGGGCTTTGAGGCTCAACCAGCACATGTCACTCAGGCAGCTGCAGCTCAGCAGGGATCCAAAAATCAGCAGAACGGCCGATGGTCCAACAGGGTTTACATACACACAAATACACACTTAAATACACATGTACATGGGTGCATGCTTTTCCATTCACACACACACACACACACACACACACACGCGCACACATGCACGCACACACGCACGCACGCAGGCACACACACACACACACACACACACACACACACACACACACACACAGACCATCCTTGTGCCACAGTCTTTATGCGCAAGTCTGGATGTAGCAGATGTTTTGGAAGTGTGTATAGTTGAGGTTGCATTCGTGTTTGTGTGTTAGATTTCAGACTAAACAGTAACTACTCTGCTGCTTGTCATGTGTGTGTCTATCTCTGACAAATATCTGTTAAACCCATTTCAGTCAACAGAGGGCACTCTCACCCCTCCGTCTGCATCCACTTTCTCCACACACACACACACACACACACACACACACACACACACACACACACACACACACACACACACACACACACACACACACACACACACACACACACACACTGATCCCTTTCTTTCCCTAAGCTTTCCTTCCCAAGCTTCAATTCTCCATTTTCTCTAGTTTCATTTCATTGTTTACTGAGGTGTCGACTGTATTTTTTGGGTAAACAATTCTTACAGGCAGCAACAGTTCAATTAGCTAAGATTTATTGGGATTTTTACATGAATGTAGCACACATTTAAAAGGCACAGAGCTTAATTTTGTTGACAATAGCATTTAGTGATCTGGCTTTATTTGTACAGGTGGCGATAAGGGACAATCTTGACATGTTTAGTGTTATTTACCGGCTATAAATAGCAGTGCATTAGCTGGTGGAGGGCTCTTATGATGGCTGGGTGGACTGGCCGCACGACTGGCTGAAAACACACTGCTGTTTGCAGTGTTACCATTAGGAGCACTTTATGTGTGTAAGAGAGAGAAAGTGAGAGAGAGAGAGAGATAGAAATGTCTGCTTTTGGACTACACCAGTGTTTGTCTATAACATTTGATTGTCAGACTTGCTTTGTGTGGTTCTGTCTATATATCCGGCGTCATGTTTGCAACTGGAAGTAAATTTCCCGGGCAAAATTTCCTGTCTCGTGTATATGTGTGTGTTTGTGTGTGTGTGTGTGTGTGTGTGCTCAAGTGTTATCATGAAGTGCTTTCAGTTTCCCCCCTCCCTTGTCGTTTCTCTTCAAACCGTCTCTCCTCCTATTCATCGCCTAGTGGCTAAGAGTATCCTTCTCCCTTTTCCCCCTTTCACTCATCTTCTCCCTCTCTTCTCTCTCGCTTCACAGTCCTAATTACCCATACTCCTTGTAGTGGCCCCTCCTTCAGAGCCTTTGAAGTTATTTTAGCGCAAATTCTACTTAGCTACACTGCAGACAAAACAAGTAGGAGCTGCGTTTGAAGGCCTATGAAAATATTTCTGTGTGTGTGTGTGTGTGTGTGTGTGTGTGTGTGTATACGTGTGCATGTGTGTTTCTTTTTGGTGATTGAATCACCATCATCTCCTGTTTCATATGTGTTTACATCTTAGTGAATGTGTATAAAGGAGAAAACCAGCGGAGCGACTTTCTTTGTGTGTGTATGTTGGCCGAATTAGGGTAAAATTGAGTCCATACATACCATATTTCGAGATTGTATCTGTATGTGCATGTGTATGTGTGTTTGCATATTGTATATGTTTTCCTGTGTGTCTGTATGTGTGTAATTCTAAGGGCCATGCATGAATGCAGGCCTTCTGAGCGCTTGTTGAATGGTCCGACTGCCCGTCGCGGTTGTGTTGGACTGAATGGCCAAAGTAGAGCTGCACAAAGCCACTTGTTGTCTCCCTGTAATTATCAAGAGTTGGTCGCCACACACTAATACACTCACACACACTTGCGCAAACACAAACACTAACTACAAATGCTTAAAAATAAAACAACACAGACAGAAATGCCCACAGTTATACACCAACACTCGTACTTGCATGAACATAAATAAAATCAAACTGGAATTTTAATTCTCCTCTTTTGGAAAGGAAGGTAATGTATACAAAAACAATGACACAGCTACTATTGTTTATAATTTATTGAATTCAAGCCTTTCCCATGGCAGCAAACCATCATCTGTGTATTCACTGTGTTTAGTGACGTTTTCGATAGTTTCTGTTCAGCTTTCAAATTTTAAGATCCCTTTAAAAAGCATGTAGCGACATGCACTGCTGACTGCCAGCTAGCAAGTTAAGCTAACTAGCCTTCACTCAGAAAGTTGAGGTAGCTTGCTAACGTTAGCATAGGTTCCCACTAGCTGTTACTTTGTCATTGTTAGCTTAAGCACCCTCAATGATGTGTTTGATCGTCCTGCATTATACAAAGGACGACGTCTAGTTTAGTTAGCGTCTTTCATGACTGTCAAAAACTCACAGCAACAAGTAACGCGTGTCCTGTAACCATTAGCACTTCAGCTGGTGATTCGAATCACAACATGGAGTAATGTAGGCTACTGAAGCGCTGAAATCGCAGATGGGAGTAAGCAAGTTGGTTTACTGCCTGTGTTGCCAACTCTTTTAAGTGACCTTCAACATAGATAATGTTTCAGTTTGACAGGATATACTGATTTATTAAACAACAATCAATTTAAATTTCAGTTGAATTTTAACTCACATGCACTTGTAGAGATAATAAGTGGGGGTTCAGAGAGACCTGCTGCCAGGGTGGGGTATGGTGTGGTGTGCGAAAGTAATACGATGCACATGTTAGTATCTAGTTTCTGCAACTGAAAAGAAACTTTGAGACTGTTCCTCTCTTCTTGCCAAACAAATCTACAACAACGCCTAGCTTTTTTTTTTTAGGCTTAGCAGGGTGTTAATTATTTCCCAAAGTATCTTAAGTGTTTTGTTTCTAGACAGCCTGGCAGAGGGAAACTCCATGGAAGCAGAAGAGTAACACCTCTTCTACGCTGCAGACAGATAGGAGAGATGAGGGTGTTGAGGATGAGAGCTGCACTGCGAGAAATTAAGGGAGAGAGAGAGAGAGAGGGGGAAGTTGTGAAACAAAGACAAAAGCAAAGAGGAAGGAATAGTAATGAGCAGGCAGAACACCCACAAGGGGTGAGGAGACTGAATGTCACCAATGGGAGAGCTTAAAGAGTAGGAGAATGACAGGGGGACGCTGGATTTATGAGACAAGTGGCGAGGAGCGGGGGGAGTATCCAATATTTCCCATCTGACTCAGCCCCCGCCACAAACCAGACTCAAATGAGAAACACAAACACTTGCACTGCGGCCCAGGAACTCTACAATGGCGCTTGCTCTGTAGTCCTGGAGCTTTTCCAGGCTTTTTTTTTTCCCTCTCCGGTATCGCCTCCTCGAATTGCACTTACAGTAAGCTTGCACACAGTGTCCTCTGAAAGAATGACTGTGGTCGGGAGTGATTGAAGAGGACGTCCTGGTTCACCACACTAGATTATTGCAAAATGGTTCAGTCCGGGTGTGTACTGGGTGTGATGATGGGCTGCGACCCACCACTGTGTCTGCGGCACAGTTGGTCTCCTCCAGCTGTTGGTGTAGGACGTCCTGACATGCCCCCCTGCTGAGCGTAGCAACATATGGAACCATGCACATACATAGATACATACGCTCACACACATATGCAACTACACCCTCGGAGGCAGACAAAAGCATTCGACTGATTAACATTCTCTTTCACACCCACTTAGGCCCATATGTAACCCACATTTCTAAGTTGGGGAGTTGGTTCTGCGCCACTGTATGACATGCTGACTCCCTAATGCATCACAAACTTATAGTCTGCCTGTAATAAGATACAGATCTGGACATGGAGAGTAATGGAGTTCTGCATAAGTGCCAGAAAAGGTACAACACATGGAAACAGTTGATTGTTGGAGGCCACACAAGACACATCGTTGACTTGTTCAGCCAATCATCATTTTAGCTCATATTTGTTTCAGGCTGTCAGATATGGTTATTTCACCAAGGCAGCCAAAAAAGATTGAGCCAGGTTAGAGATTAGAGCACTATATGTCTCACATAAAATGACAACGTTGGATTTTCAAGATATACTCACAGTTATTAAACTACTCCATATGAGGGTGTGATTGATATATCAGATCAATAAATCAGACCAAACTCATTTTTTATTAAAAATCCAATATGTACCAGTCAGTTTTGATGTGATGAAGGTTCCTTACAATTGTTTTTGTATTTAACAGCTTCAGAAGTGTAAAACTTGTCTCACCATGTGTGACAAAAATAATCTCTACTCAAGGTCCACTTAAGTGGAACTCGCATTTTCTATGCTTTCATTTCATATCATCAAATGGTCGCTTTTAGGAGAGAAATTGTAATTTTGTCTCAATTCAAACTTCTTGACCCCTTTACAGTCAATTCTGTGACCAGTTTTGGTCTGGTGTTCACAGACAGTTGATGTCTGTTTCCAGTGTTCTTTCAGTCTTTTGTCTGGGGTTGTTGCTGTTTCACTGATGTAGTGAATTACGATTAAAGTTACGTAAAAGAATAGTATGCATTTTGTATTTTGGGGATTCCACATATTCACTTTCTTGCTGCAGAGTTAGATGAGATCAATATAAATCTCAGCAAATATGAAGCTGTAACCACCAGCCGTTTAGCTTAGCTTAGCATAAAGACTGGAAACAGGGAAATGGCTAGCCTGGCTTTGTACAAAGGTTAATGAATTTGCCTGACAGCACCTGTAATGGCGCTGACACACTTAGCCGATTATCGGCCGTTAGACAGTCTGGCGAGGTCAGTGACGCGAATATGTTCGGTGTGTCCCGTTCATTTTGGCCAACCTGACATGTTCAGTCGCCGGCAGGGCAGTCGGGACTCACCCAGAAATGGGGAGCGGAATGAGGTGACTAGAGTCTCTCAAAATCTGATGAAAATCTTTTAAACTGACCTTTGTTGATCTGAAATGAAGACAGATTCAGCAACTGCATGGTCTATTTCTCGCTTAATATGTTCTCAGAAACATGTTTCAGTGAACTATTTTAGTACAATATGAGATCATATTCTGAACGGCCGCCATGACAGTCTGGCTTTGAATTTCCCGGAGAAAACAAACCCATGTGACGCGTTCATCCAATCAGCTGCCGGGTTTCATTTCCTGGGCAACAATACAGATTAGCGCCGCCTGCTGTTATAGAAATGTATTATGTCTTGTCTCGTCTCGTCTTTTTGGTGTGTTCTGTGGCACTTTTTGGACCAACACGGGGAGACTGATCATTTCGACTGGCTTTTCTGTCAACGGTCGGCCGTCGGCTATGTGTGTAAGCAGCTTAAAGCTTACTATTTAAAGGTCCATTGTGTAGGAATTTCTCCCATCTAGCGTTGAGATCATATATCGCAATCAACTCTCTCGTACCACGCAGTTCAAAGTACGTGTTACATCTACGGTAGCCTTCACGCTTCAAAAAGCCGGTCTCTTGCTCTTTTCAATATCCCTTTTCTTTTTCTGGTCAAAGAAGAAGACTCCTGTTCCTGAAATTTGGATTTTAAATATGTGTGGTCCTCCATGTTTCCTCCTTCAAACTTGCCAGGGCTGGAAAGCTACGATATCCATTAGCAGCATTAGCAGCACCTGTGAGTTTATGACAGCGAAAACGCGAAAGGTGGAGCAGTATGTCCTGTATGTCCCTTACCGGCTAACGTATTTCAAGATGGCGCATGAATATGGAGCGTCTACCCCAGTTCATACGAATGCAAATGTAAAATTTCAAGCCAAAAGGAATACATGGAATTGATGGTGGTGGTAAATATTCATGAAAAAGGACAAGTTTGTGAACAGGCAACACAGATTTTGATAATGAACAACTAAACACGTTACACACTGGACCTTTAACACATTTTATCTTGTTTATTGTTCACAAAAATTCTAAAATTGAGTGTTTTGCAGTGGAATATGTTTGGGAATATTTCTTGGGAGCAGTTAGTTACTTCGCTGGTTTCCTATCAACATCACAGTGACCAGACACAAGGAAGTCACTGCGCCCAGCCAAGACAGTCCCACACAAAACCAACTTTTTACATTTGCTTGTACGGAGTAAACAAACAAGTCTTCAGTCAGTGGAAAACAGTGGACCGAGGTGAACAAACAATTGTCTTTCAGTTGTGTACCGTGTCTTTAGGAGCTGCTAATATACTTAAACTATTTCAAAGCTTTCTGCAGGAAAACGGCCAAATTTAAGGACGCATTTATGTAAAATTACCTTTTCATGGCTGCGTTTTTACACAAGAGTTATACTATAAAACAAGGGTTTCTGAGGTGATTCCTGAGGAGAGTTCACCAGGCTGATAGCATCTTAACTGCAACATATCATCTTTAACGATGCTTAATTTGCTCAATATGTCTGAGAGCTTTGTGCTGTGTACCTCCCAGGCCTGGTGGATGGTGTTTATCATGATGGAGGAGATAGAGGGAAATGAAATGTGTAGCGATAACCCAGAATATAGGATGTGTTAAAGGAACATTTATGCTCTACTTATCTTTCCTCTCTGTCCATATCTCTGTCTGCTGCTCTTAAAAGACAGCTGAGGATGAGACTGGATTTCAGCATGTCAATGTTCAGCATTGCCTTAACTCTGTGGGTTGCTGTCGTTTTCACAAATGCACCGTTGAACACTCACAAAGCACGACTTTCTTTTACTTTAAAATTGAAATGCATGCGGATGCAACAAAAACAGAACTCTTGCGTGTATGTGGGCAAACACAGAATCACAGAGCAATAAAACACTTTAAATGCACATGGACACACACAGTCTTGTCTCCCGACCGAACGATTATGCCAACAGCTTCCCTTAAATTTGTCTGCGGGTCTTTGGTTCTGTGATGAGTGAATGTCTTTGACTAACAGCGTATTCATCCGCTGATTTTTGCCCCACCATGACTGCACACAACTGAGTCACACAAAAAAGAAGAAGAGGAGGACTTACTTTGAGGTTCATCTCTAGCCCTAATTTGTGGCAGTCAAAAACTCAGAGAATACGTCATGCTACATCCAAGCTTTGAGGGTGAGCGGAGAGGGGGCATCGAGTTTCTTTTCCCTCTTTTCCCACCCCCTCCTTCCCGCTCCCTTCTGTTAAATATGCAGATACAGCAGCGCATGAGGCTGCTCGCGGGTTTGTTGCAAGAATTGGGTCAGTGGTGACATCACAGCGTTTAAAAGCAAGGCAGCATTTCTTTAGAAATTCTTAGCGAAGGTCTGGCATTGGAGGTGAGGAAAACTGTCAACAGCTGAACTGTGGTCCTCAAACAGGGATGATTGATTCTTTTTACAGTGCAGTACTGTCTAGATTTAGAGGAGGGGATTTCTGATATGTCTGATACCCCAGCCCCCATCCTCATCCTTAGACTTAGTCCACATGTACCCAGGTTTCTTTTTCTATACGTTTTGGTCTTTCGTTCACATGCAAACTGTCTCTTAGGTCAGTAGCCTCACAAGCCAGACCCACATCAAGATGTTGGGTCTGGGAACTCACCATTGACAGGGCTCAATCCGAGGGGCGAGATAAACGGTTGTCTTTCAAATTCCCTCTGCACGCAATAGGATAGCGCTACAACCAGGCAGAGCAGTGCTAGTTGATAGATTAAACTTTTGGACGGGGGGGAAAAAAAAAAAAAAAAAACCTTTTTCCGTAATACTTATTCGTCGCATCTTGCCCTTTTTTAGCGTTAAATTTTAAGCTTTAACTCCAAGTCTTCCAGAGTTGCGGCCAAAGCCGATTCGAAAGACCACTGTTCGCCAGCAGCAGCAGCCATCTTCTTTCAAGTAGCAGGGAATTGACGCGGAACAGTCGCAACTCTGCTGTCATGATGTTAAGCCCGCCCACCAACTCTATACACAATGTGATTGGCCTGACTAGAGTTTGGTTTTTCCAGCTCACAAGCCAACGGAGAGTTGCTAGACCCCCTGGCTGCAAATTACATTTGCTGCCGCTGGGGTGCATCTAGATTCCTAGGCTATGAAAACAGATCTTTTGAAAAATAGTGCTAGAGAAAATCTGATACATTATACCTTTCTCTTCTTCACATTGTCTTTGAATAACTGTGGAGGAGCTTTGTCAAATCTGAGAAAATAACCTCTAATGGCATAGTGATGTCATCAGGGCTGTCTCGGCTGGGGCTTGGAGACTACACATCCATTATAAAAAAAAAAGGCTGCTATACAATTCATTGGGGTTGTTGAGTTTGAAAGCGTTTACGTATTGGAGTTGGCATGGAGTGAAAATACGGTATTAGTTGCATTATGGGAAATATAGGATTCCGTTTTTATGGAGGTTGATTCAGCCTAGGGACTAAAAGTTAGCCTCTGCTGCTTCATCTTCGACCATTCTTTAAAAAAAAATCTGTGTCAGAAGTTCCCCACTTTATGGAAGTGGCAAATTTACATCCATCGATCATGGACTTCCTCGTCAGAGGGAGGTGCTCTTTAATTGATTTCTTTTAAATTCTAGTTTTCAAATAACAGTGATAGACATTTGAATTGGCATAATGCTGACTCTGAGCTCCTCCAAGGGTCCTTGGTACGCCGTGGATTGAAACTACTGCTACCAGTTGTTACCGAGTTCACAGATGATGGATGTTAACTTTAACACATGCATTTTCATGCATCATTTCTCTAGATTACAAACTCCTAACAATGCCAGATGTCATTTGTTTATGACAGACTCCCTATGCACACAGTCCTCTAAAATGTATAATGAATAAAACGAAGAACTTACTTTTTAACAAAATAAAAAATAAAAAAAGAGCAGTAAGATGCTCCCATGAATCATCTGACTTTCTGTTGGTTTCCTTAGTCGCTAGGAGCAACAGACCCATAAAACTCATGGCTCACCCGAGAAATGCTTTAAGAAACAGTCTTTATCTGGCAGGAGATCAATTAGTCACCAACACCATGCTGCAAAGGTGAAAGCACTGTTATTCTGCCGTTCAGGGAAACGGTTCCAAGAACAAAATCTCACCGTGTTGTGTCATCACCCGCCTCCAGCCGTGTAGCTAAACCCAGCACAGCTTTACAGCTCACACACTTACACCCCTGCCTAGCGCCTGCGAGCTCAGCCCTAGCCGCATGAATTATGGATCAGAGAAATATTCCTAGACCTGTGTTTAGAGCGCGTTAAAGTTCTGGACTCTGTCCGGTTCTTCAGAACCGACCCGAGGACAACCAGATGGTCCAGTCGGGGCCAAGCCAACCCAAACAGGACCCCTCCGAGCAGTGCAAATCCAGAAACATATATAAATAAATATTCATCAGGATGATAATGCGCAGGGGCTTGTGCCAGTATAAATAAAGAGCTGAGGTCTCTGGACCCCCTCTAGGTCACTGCTGTGGTGGATAAATAGAATTCAGCCTATTATTTTCTTTTCTTCACTTTCTTTCTCTCACTATTCCCTTTCTACGCATTTTTTTCATTAATTTCTCTGCTCCAAGTATCATCTGCTGCTAATCTTTCCTGTCCTCTTATAATCTCGTTGCATTTTCCCTTCCTCTTCTTTATCATCAGCCATCCATTTTCCTCCTCCTCTCCCCCTTTTGCATCCCAGCTGTGTTGTCTTCCATTTTAGATCCAGGGCTGGCTACCTGGTTCCTGGCTGACATTTCACACTGCTCAGTGTGTCCCTTAAGCCCCCCACCCCCTCCCCAGGATTTCTTCAAATCTCCAGCTCCCTCTCCAGCAGTATTTTATGAAATTTCAGAGTGGAAACAGGTGAGACTCCCAAAAGCTGACGTCCAAAGCTAAAGTGACAAAGATTCCAGTGGGTGGCACTCACCCCTGTCCAGGTGGAGACAGTGAAAGGTGGGGGTACATTGGCCATGCATGGCTGCTTTGTCTCTGTGTTTATTTGATATCTGGCCTGAATGCACGGCCAGGATGAAAGAAAATGGAATGAGAGTGAAAGGTTAGATGGGTGTGTTTACGTCATGTTTGGCTGAATATACAAAAAGTGAAAAAAAGGCAGAAAGAATGCAAGAAAGGGAAAAAGGGAAATGAAAGACAGACACGCCGAGACTCTGCTCAGGATGTCAAAACAGAAGTGTTTGAATGATTTGCTGGGTGAAAGAGAATACAGGATATAATTCTCCCCATCGATCTAAACATAATGACTTCATATTTCTAACTCGCCGAGCCAGCTCATAAACAAGCCGGGAATAAAACAAACATGTTAAACCGATTCCAAAATGACGAGGGCCTCTTGTCTTCCCTCTTTGAAATCCACTCTGCTCGGGAATAATTAATGCGGCTTACAGCTGAGTACAAAGGCAGAATATTGTTGTGTTGTAATGGACTGTTGTGTGTGTGTGTCTGTGAAAGAGAGAGAGAGGCCTCGGCACCTGCATGACAGTCCAAAAAAACCCAGACAGCGTTTGCATGTGAATGATGTACATGCTGTTGTGTGTTTTCTGTCCATTGTGTGTGCACCTCAGTGTGTGTGTTTTGTTTTTTTTGCATAATTCTTGTTCATGTGTGAGACTGTGTGTGTGTGTGTGTGTGTGTGTGTGAGAGAGAGGAGAGAAAGAGCACATCTCTGCCTGAGAGCATTAGCAGCGAGCCTGTTCTCTGTATCTCAAAGAGGGGATTAGATGACCATTCATTAGACAGGCCTTGATAGGTGACTGGCCGAGAACATCCACTGCTGTCGCTCGCGTACTGCCAGACAGAGAGGCCAGGGGGGTAATGGAGGAAGCCCGGTCTCTCTTTCTCTCTCTCTCTCTCTCTCTCTTCATTCCTCTTTATCTCCCGTAGCTCTGTCTCGTCCCTTTCAACATCAATGGGAAGAAGAGATTTTTTTTTTTTTAAATGATCTAAGCCTGCAGCCTATCTTTGGATTTACAGGAATGGAGTAGTGAGTAAACATATCTACAGTTATCACCCTTTTATTTGTAGAATACAGTTTTTCAGGTTTATCTGAATCTTTATTACTTATACTTAATACATGTAGCATAAAGTGCATGTGTCAAATCACACATTATCAGTGGATTGTGTCAACAACTAATTGTTGTTGATGATTTGTTTTTCAGAAAAAAAGTTATAATTTATTAACTTGTACTCCTTTTTAAAAACTTTCTAGTTCCTAGAAAGGAACTGATATAAAACTGTAAATTCAATCTTCATACTGTAATACATCACAGTGAATGTAATGCCATTTGTAGTAAATGGCAATTATATGAAATCAAAATAAAAGAAACTGAAGGGATATATCAGTGTTTTTTTTCTTCGTTTTAGCACAATCCTCATTGACAAAAAACTGTGATTTGGTCGTTTAAATCTTTCCATAAAATATAATGAACATGAATTTTGTTTTTGTTAGTTGATGTATCCCCAGCTCATAATCTACTAATCAGAGGTGTCAAAAGTATTCACATTCATTACTCAAGTAGAAGTACAGATACTAGAGTTTGAAAATACTTTTGTAGAAGTTGAAGTATCAACTCAAGCTTTTTACTTAAGTAAAAGTGTAAAAGTACTGGTTTCAAAACTACTTAAAGTATAAAAGTAAAAGTAATGTAAGGCAGAGATCTTCAACAGGAGGTCCTCAGAGTCATTGCAGGGGGGCCTCCAAATTATTGTGAATTTTTGAGTCTTTAAAAAGAAAAAAAAATGAAAATGCCTTAACATAATTCCAATATATTATTAGCAAATATAAATTCCCACTGATGATAGGCTTACTGGCCTATAGGTTAGGTAGTCACTAAGATATCAGCCCACAGATACAGTTAATCCTAGATGTACTGTGCCACATATGTAACATTCAAATATGATTTATAAAATCATGCCAACATTAATATTTTAATAGCTTATGAAAAAAGGGTATGTAAGAAGGCTTCAGGTTGCCCTAACAGTTATTGTAGGCCCAGTTTAATATGCAACTTAATTTCATACAATATGTAGTAGGGGGTCCCTGCTACATCTCACTTTAAGTTAAGTTAAAACATTGAAGACCCCTGATGTAATGCCATTAAGGACAAAAGGTTAACCCCAAAACGTGGGGACAAAACCCCACTTCCACAAAAAAACATTTTTCTAAAGGCCATAATGACTATAATAGCTAAGGTTATATTAAAATCATACCTGCAGACTCAGAAGGGCTGAAAAAGGTGACACATCTCTTCTGTGTTTTTCAGACAAGGGCAGCTACAGTCTGGTGTTAGAATCCTCTCCAGTGAAATACAGACACACTTTTACACCGTTTAGCTCTCAGAATTTTAACCGTGTTCACTCCAGCTGCTAGCTAACGCTAGGCTAACGTTACCTGCTGCCAACTGTAGTGTTAACTAGCGTCCCGTGCGGCGATGTTTCAGTTCCCTCTAGCGTCCGTTTCGACACAAGATAGAAGCGCAGTTATTTAAGTGGCACCTAAATAAGGCCGAAATCCGCGTTGCTATTCGGTCCGGTAGATAACGGTCGTTTAAGGCCCCCGGGTGCCGTATTAGCACTGGGTTTGTGCAGGTGCGATTGATCGTTACAAACCAATAGGGTGTCGGAATGGTATATGTTTATACTACTCATCTAACCCACAATCACATTCACTCTCTCCCGGATGGAAGTCCGGGATAGTTTTTTTTGTTTTGTTTTGTTTTTGAACGATGACAAGCCGGAATGAAAACAAGCCGAACTGAAATGTGAGTAACGAGGCTATTTTTAAAATGTAAGGAGTAGAAAGTACAGATAATTGCGTGAAAATGTAAGGAGTAGAAGTAAAAAGTATGCTGTAAAATAATTACTCCAGTAAAGTATAGATACCCAAAATTTCTACTTAAGTAAGGTAACGAAGTATTTGTACTTCGTTACTTGACACCTCTGCTACTAATTAACAACGCTGTATAAAGAAGATGTGCACTGTTGTATTACGTGTGAAAGATGGAATATTAGAACTATCATAACTGACTTCAACGGGACAGGAGGTGAGATCGCTGCTGTTTCCCCTGCTGTTCTTTTTCACATTGCCTTCATGTGGAACCTGCTGCTGTTATTCGGCTAAAGTGATGGGAAGCATCTCTCCAGGAAAATGGCGATTGAGAAATACCCCCATCTGTCAGCGTTGGATGTTTTTCCTGACAAGGCAGGCTTTGAATGCAGCATGTAGCATCAGTGAAGTGAGTGGAAAGATAACATTTGCCGGTGCTTGCCATTGATGGTGACATACGGTTTTTATTTCCCTACACAACCCCCCTGAAGTTTGCTGAAAGTACACACTCTGTTCAAAAGACGATAAGAAAAGACAACTTCATGTGTGGAAAAGGAGAGAAAGGCACAGTTTTGTGTGTGTGTGTGTGTGTGTTTGAAAGAGTGAGTGGCAAAGAATCTTTTAAAGGAGGCCACCGGGACGAAAAAAAAGATATTCATCCTCTCCACTCCTATCTCCTCCTCCTCATCTCCTTCCTCATCCTCTATTTCTCTTATTTTCTCTGAGGGCTGAAGAATATAGGCTTGGGCCATGGGACAAGTAGAGAATAAGAGAGAAGGAGGGAGGAGATGCTGTCAGTTGATGAGGAAGAGCAGAATGCAAGAGATGAGGAGAGGAGGGAGCTGGGGACTCGTTTTGATCCCTGCCTCTTGATAAATCTGTCAGAGTGAGACAGAAAGAGAGCAAGAGAGAGAGAGAGAGAGAGAAAGAGAGAGAGAGACACAGGAAGAGACAGATAGGAAGAAAGAGAGAGAGATGGATCCGTCCGCAGAGGTCTCCACCAGGTGGTTTAGTACAGATCCATTTTCCTCCTTCTCTCCATCCTCCTCCTTGATGTAGCGCTCTGCGGATTCCCCCTGCATTCATTTACCATTCACTTACATTTAGTTGTTTTGAACTTCTTGTGGATAAATGTGAGGATGGAGGAGAGTGTTTTAATGTGTCATACGTGATGGGCTCAAAATGTACATTTTTAGCTGTGTTCATAATGCCTTTGCACTAAAGTTGGGTCAGAAATATTGCATTTGATGAAGTAATTTGAACCTAAAGTACTTATGTTACTGACTCAGTGGAATGAATGAATAAATATAAATGCATTTGCTTATAATTCCAAAGTATTTTTGGTAACACTTTACTTGAAGGTATCGACATAATCGTGACATGACACTGTCATAACTATGACACGACACTGTCATAACTATGACATGACACTGTCATGAACGTGTCATAAACGTTATAAACAAGTCATAAACGTTTATGACTTCTGTCATTAAGTGTCATTTGTTTTTTGTTATGACAAGTTGACATTGTTTGGGTTGTCTTGATTATGACAACTTGACATTAATCAAAGTGACATTACCAGAAGTTGTCTTGGTCATGACAAGTTGACATTAAATTAGTTTGGGATGTCTTTGTACTGACAACTTCAGCCTACCCAGGGACTACAGGTGGAAACTAGCACATGTGCTACAACCTGGTATAATGCATTTCTCCTGTCTAAGGTTAATGTATATTGTACGTTGTCCCTGTTTAAATAAATAAATAAATGAAATGAAAAAATCAAGACAACCCAAACAATGTCAACTTGTCATGACAAAAACCGAATGACACTTAATGACAGAAGTCATAAACGTTTATGACTTGTTTATAATGTTTATGACACGTTCATGACAGTGTCATGTCATAGTTATGACAGTGTCATGTCACAATTATGTCGATACCTTCAAGTAAAGTGTTACCGTATTTTTTAGTCTCTTGGTCTTTTGATTTCTGTTACGAAGTATATGTTACCTGATATTTAGCTAATAGTCAGGCAACATTATTTTGAGCCATTGCATGAGTTTCAATCTTTCTGCTAACAGCCAGAGTTGGTCTTTGTTTTTTTGTGTTTAGCTTATACCCTTATTACTTGAAGGGGTAGTCCATTGATTTAGTATTGAAGTTGCACAAAGTTGGAGGACTTGTGAGAGACCAATTAAAAAAAAGAATGGTCCATATAATATTGTAGCAGCAGAGACCGAGATATCCTACCTTTTTAGTCCCTATTATGGGTTTTATCCTCCTATTTTATTTATAAAGCACCTTTCATTACCATCAGGGGTAGCAAGGCCTTCTCTGCTGGCCAAAAGATTGTTAGCATCAGAAAAAAAGCTATATATATATATATATATATATATATATATATATATATATATATATATATATATATATATATATTATTTTTTTTTTTCTAATATATCTTTAGTATTATTTCATATGCATTTTACAAAGTCCATTCCCACGAGTCTATTACCCTAATATCATTGCTACTCTCTCCCTTGTGTGACTTCCTGTGCATTTCATAAATTAGAGCTTTTATCCAATCAGATTTCCCCTCTGTGCTGTCTCCGGGTAAAAAATATACTCTGAGGCCTTCAGAATTTCGAGTGAATCCCTCTGCAGTTCAAGCAAATATGGACAGTGTTGTTGATTGTCATATTCTTTAGCCACTCAAATTTCGAGTGTGCCCTGTTGGGCGTATTCTTTGACAGGCCGCCGCCGGAGCCATCTAGCTGGCCTTCGACCTTGCATTTTTCCAAGAGTGTATTCGCTAGTTGATTTTACGAGCGTTCTATGATTGTCAGACGTCACTGGTGGGCGATGGCATTTCCGGTCTAATTTTAGCTTAATCGACGACGCCGGTAACTGTCAGGTAACTCTAGACTAGGACCAACACCATCCGAAGTGGAACCAGAATGTCAGAGTGAATATTTTGGCTTTGTCTTTATAACATTAGCAAACCTCTTTCTAGCACGTGTATTGACACGGAGAGCCTAACCTGTCAGCTGTGTTGTCGCTGCCTCAAGAGAAAAAAGGAAGCGACTCAGAGCTTGCCGTAAAGCAGTATATCTGGCTGTAGGATGTGTATGACGTCAACAAAAAAACGACTTTAAAAAAATCTAACACCGAGCTGTGTGTATTTTCTTAGCCTCCCCTTTCAAATGCAACATTCAAATTACTAGACAAAAAATTATATCCTGAGAAAAGTGGATTTTGAGGGGTATAGCTCCATAGATCACCATTCGTTCTGCACTCGCCTGTGAGCGCCCTCATATGGAACAAGAGTGGAACTGCAACCAGTTCAGAAGCCGGAAGTATCCCAAGAGTGGAACTTCTCCCCTTATTAGCAATTCTCTGGCTATATCCACAGGGGTAAGCCAGCCTCCACAAACTGTAGCTCCTATGGAAATGCAAATGCAAATCCTATGTAACTGCAGCTTTAAAATGGCATGACTCACATTACAAATGTTACTGTGTGTCTCTTTGTGTCTAAGTGTCGTGCACAAAGTGAGAGGTCATTTTCCTCTTCATGTGGCCTCTCTTTGATTACTCCACTATCACAGATGACAAGTGTGATAGTGGAGTAGCCAGTGCACTATCTCTCTGTGTTTCTTTCCACCTTTTTTTCCCTCAGTGTGCTAACAGTAGATGTACAAAGGGGGTAAGCCAGCCTCCACAAAGCATAGCTCCTATGGAGCCAATTTGATGCTAACAAGCCATCACCCCCCCCTGTTAGCATCCCATTGACTGCCATTCATTTTGGCATCACTTTGACAGCGAATAACTTTACATCTGAAGCGTTTAAAGACTTTATTTTTCAATTGTTTATTTCTAAAGAAACACGACAATGTATAAAAGGCTCCATTACCTTGTATCTCACGTTATAGCTCCGTAGCAGACGTTTTTGTAAAAATAGGCTAACGATTGTGTCATAACCACGCAACTTACTGTATTTTCATAGTAGAGGAATTACCGTACAGTACAGGAGAAGCTCGCAGGCAGTTTCGACTTACATGAGCTGTTTAGTTTTATTTACTAAAGTTAACTAGCATTTTAGTTAGCAATAATTAGCCTGTGCCTATGTTATCTCCTTACATACCTACGCTCTCCGTCACTGCAAGATTGGGAATGATTGAGATTTCTCTTGGCACAGCTACCAGAAGACTTACAACTTTCAGACAGGTTGCTCACGTCACATCTACGTCGGCAAGCTCAGTTTGCAGCTGCGCAGTAATGCTCAGCCATCACCGGAAAAGTGCTTCTAATATCCTTCACTGGTCTCTGTCCAGAGCAACGGGGTCTATTTGTCCATTTATTTTACTGTCTATGATATTTACACTCTCCTTCACCCCTCCAGCTCTGCCCCCTCTTTATCTTCTCTATTTTCTCTCTCTGTCTTTCCTGTCGGCCTCCTTCTGCTTTTCCTACTCTCTCTCTCTCACATGCATTTACAAAACGCGCAAATGGGTGATATCAATATACAGTATGTTCTAGCTCCCACAGCTGCATATGTGCTCTATATAAAACCCACACAAAACATCAAACATGAATAAACTCAACAGAGAAACAATAAAAATACATGCTGCGGCCAGTAAAACACACATTCGCACACCACATACGCAGCTCCCTGCAGCAGCTAGAGACCACATGTGTATTTATATGTGTATTTATTCTGTTTCGTCTATGAATTGTGTTTATTGTTGTTTTATATTGCTGCTAGTTTATGGTGTCTCTGCAACAACATGACTCCCAGTTGGACAGTTAATACAATAAGACGGATGTGTGTGTGTGTGTGTGTGTGTGTGTGTGTGTGTGTGTGTGTGTGTGTGTGTGTGTGTGTGTGGTCATATGTGTGTGTCTCTTGTTATGGCACTTCCCGTTGGCAGGCCATATAACTCAGGTTAATGTTATCTTATTTCACACAGCTCCGAGGCAACCTCAGGGAGTAGATCATTTGGAGCGCTCTTATTACTTTTCATTAGGCTAATGTGACGGGTGGGGGAATTTACAACAAGGGAGGAGGGCCCACACACACGCACACACGCACACACACACATACGCACACACACACACACACACACACACACACACACACACACACACACACACACACACACACACACACACACACATACACACACACACACACACACATACATACACACACACACACACACACACACACACACACACACAGTGACACACTTTGCTTCAGCTCATATGTGTGTGGTGGCGTTTGTAGTCCTTTTTAAGCTGCAGGTATTTTCTATGTAGCTTTGGATAACACTAAACCGGTAAACTTCTCACCCACTGCTGGAATGCAGATTACAGTCACGATCAGGCTACAAACACATAAATAATTTCTTGAAACTTATTGATCAGGAGGTTTATAGTTTACAGGATTAAAAGCACTGCCTGGGGGATTGTGGGTATGACCCTTTGACCCTGGGACTGGTTGAAGCCAGGCGATGTGTGTCGACTTCAACAACAGGTGAGGAAAAAGGAAATGAGATCAGTCGTGAGCGGCTGAATGAAAACTTTTTTCCTACTCTTTTCTGTGTATTCTGGTATTTTATTACTTTGGGCTGAAAATCACAAGAACTGAAAGATGAATAAAACACAGCAAGGTGATGACATATAAAGCTATGACTAAATTTCACATTAGATTATGGTTGGATTTAGTTTAGGCTAAGAATAAAGTGGGTCATATGGTGTTGAAGCGTAAAATAGAGTTGTGAAGTGGAAAGAACTGTTGATTCCAATATTTCTTTTAAATATATCATCAGTGTTTTATGTTATGTCCATATCTACCATTGAGGTCAGGTATGTACAGTATATGAATTTCTCTGTATTTTCTATATTTTTAGTAGAACTCTTTAACCAGTATCTACATGTTGGATGTTCAGTAAAACACAGAACACATGCAGCGACTGGAGTGGAAATACCATGTGCCAGAGGTGGTTTTGGACCAAACTGTTCTGGGGACTCCCTGAGAACTACATTCCTTCAAGGGCTTTTTTTTCTGTTTGCATTCTCAAACGTGATGTTACGTAAGCCGGCTGATTCTACTATATTCGCTTTGACGAGTCAAATTCACATTATATTTCTACAGTAGTTGTAGCGGTGGGACACAATAAAAAGGTGGCTTCTTACTGTACGTACACACCGCCGCCGACTTGAGCTTCTAAAGTTACTGGAAGTCATTAATTTTCAATGGAAGCTGGCTTTTCTCAGCTGCAAGCAGCGGCAAATCTGTCGGCGTCGCGTTTTGGGCGTTTTGAGCGACCAGATCCAAAAGTTTAAAGTATGTCAACTTTATGGTAATGAGCTATGATGCGGTTCAGCGGCAAGCAGCGGCAAACGCCAGCAACCAATTGAAATATAGACGTCCTTCGCGCTGGCTGATTCCAGAGAAACATATGATGTAAACTTTCGTTCCTACCAAAACATTAGTTCCCGAGAAAAGGGAGGAAAAGCTCATAATCGCTGGTGCTGGGTTCCCTATCATTTATGATATGACGTTGTTTGCGTATAGGGACCAGTTAACGTTACCTGCCGGTCACATGGTCTCTAAACAGTCCGCTCAAGGTGAAGTCCTGCGCGGATCAACAGCTGGCGGCTGCTCGCTGTGCCTGCATTCTGCTGCGGTTCAGTGGCTAACAAACAAGATAACTGCTAACAGACACCGCTGCGACCAACAAACAATACAAATTCTGTCCTTATATATGTAATTTATAAATGGTTTCTAGTGTCAATGTATTGGCCGTTCAGTGGCTGCTTGTGCTTTTTCTTCAATCGTGTGTTGAACATGATCGAAGAATGCTGCCACGTCAGAGCGGCCAAAGCGTCAGAAAGCTTGTGTACATACAGTTAGAACTGTGTTCTTTGAACTAAGTTCCCAGTTTTAAAAAAAAGCATTTTTGCAGCATTCTTTTTCTAATTCAGTATATTTAAATGTGCTATGTATTAACAGATCAACAATCGATAAAGGATTCACTATTTGACAAAATAGATCGATAAGGATTCACTATTTGAAAAAAAATAATTGTATTACTGGCAGAGCAGGGACCAGCTGATACATTATGAAAAATATCAATAATAAAGTTTTCGAGACTTACTTGTCTGATGTATGGTCAGAAGAGAACGCGTTTTGCATTGGTGGACCTTGTCCTTATGACCTCAGTATTTCTAAAATCTTGGCTACAGCCTTGGTTATGGCCATCGGTGTTAATTATTTCAACTTTCTTTCTGAGAAATCATGTTATTTTTTAAGGCCGTTTGGTATGGTTTTAACTACTACAATACTTATAAGCTGTTGCTGGAGGAAACATTCTAAATTCATCCAAACTTGACCCAGGCAAACTGATTTCATCTTCTAAATGTTTTTTACAGAGTGTAGCCTTTGCTCACCCTGAGCAGCGCACGCAACCAAATTTAAAGCTCAGACTAGATGTTTCTCATGGAAAAGCTCCCTCCTAACCAGGGCCTGTGTCACAGGCTTGACTTTTTAATCAAAGAACCAGATAATGCTCACGTTTTGTGAGAGTTTTTCGGCCAGCTGCAGAAAGTTCTCCAACTGTACTCCAACATTGTTTATGCAGAAAATGAATAGGACTATAATAAGGCTTCTGTCAAGGTGCAGATTTTGAAAGGACCAAAGCTACACTTCATTTTCTGTCTTCGTCTTACATCATTGTGATGTAAAATTATTTCCATGTTTGAAGAGCCCCTCTAAGCACACGCACGCACGCACGCACGCACGCACGCACGCACTCACGCAGGTGATTGGATAAACCATCTGTCTAGCGCGGTCGCCATGTTCTTTTTTAAGCAGTCGAGGGCGTCACACACAGACACACACACACGCACACACACACGTACGTTATTGTAAATAGCCACAGTGGAGGTCTGGTGCTTGGCCTCTTGATGGAACCATCAAACTCACTTCCACTCCACACTTCTCCTTTTCTGGAAGTTTCCCTCCACCTGTTGGGTGGTCTGTAACATCACTAGGATCATAGTCAGATTTGTTCCCTTTCAGATTTTGCCAATGGAGAAACAATAGTTCAGTTCCAGGTTCTGGTAACGACTGACCCCTTTCTCTCTCTCTTGACTTTTACCCAGTGTCTCTCGGTCTCTGTCCTCTCCATCTGCCGTCCAGACATTGAGGCCACTGATGTTTGTTTTCATCTTTTCTTTTCTATTCTTTTCTTCTCCTCCTTACAGTAAACACCTGCACACACTCTGAATGGAAAAAACGTGATGAATAGCGCTGTTGAAAGAGTGCTGACAGCCCTGAAGAGATTCTTTTCACATGCATAAATACTGAGAAGGGGGGGGCAAGCATGTGGGTGAGTGTGTGTGTGTTGGGGGCCGGAATGGGCAGCACAACTGTAATTTACATTCTCATTCAGTCATTATCAGTCATGTTAGAGTATTCCAAATGTTCTGGCAACAACGTTTCAGTTTTTCTAATCCATCACAAGTTCATCATGGATAAAATCTTACTATTATATTGTTCTATTTTTGTCCATGACTTTAAAAATTAAAGAGAGGGAAAATCCCACAGTTTATCCTCAGGCCAAATGTTGGTAATTTATTATTACTTTTAATAAACAGCAAGCCTGTAACCCAACCGCGTATTTAACAAGACCGTGCCAATGTTTTTACATGTTTCAGCCCATTAAGTACAAATCGCCCAATGTTTTACATTCCTGCTGACAGTTTTCCAAAGCATACAATACGTTTTTAGATTGATTTCCCACCCTCCAGGCAGCCACTGATTTCTACTCATTCAACTTGGAGAAACTTGCCTGGGATAGGTAATCCATCATAGTGAAAAAATGTCTTCACTTTACTTATATTGGCAAAGTTACTTCATTGTCGTGTTGCGCTACAGTTAAGAACAAAGTCCGTTTTGCAGAGTTAAGGGATACTCTGACGCCTGAATTATGTAACCTAGGCAGCCACTGCCGCCACCAGTGGTAATTACAAGAACATTTAATTTAGAGACCCTGAAAATCTATTTTCTCACCAGCTTGTTACTGTGAATGGATGGGGTTCTCCATGAACACAAGCAAGGGCGTACTGTAGGTTTAATTTCAACACTAGGGAGGATGGGTCTTTTTAGGGTTGTACCCCAGGAAAATTTGAGCGTCAATCACTTAATTTTCTGCATTCAAGTGATGTTTTCTGCACCAATTTATGGAGGAAATGCAGCACAAATGCCCTGTCTCCCAATTTTAACAAAAGTGAAAATAACTTGTCCCGAGACTCGGATCCACTCCAAAATTAAATGGGTCCTTCCTTCGCCCATGCTGAATCCTTCCACCAAGTTTCATGAAAAACGAGCTTGTAGTTTTTTCACAGTCCTGCTGATTAATTCATAAACCCTTGGACTTATGTGCTTACTTGCTTATATGTGTTTCAGCCACATTGCTGCTCATGTTCAAAACTCTCTGCACGTTCAAAACATATCCCATCTCTAACATTTCGAGAATACAGTCATACAATTTCAAGAAAAATAAGTAATATTACAAGAATAAATTTGTAATTTAATGAAGAAAACGTCATATTTCAAGAAAAAAATTATTTATCAGGTAAAAGTCGATATTACTCTGTCGCAGTAAACAGATGAAAGCAGTCGTGTCAAATTAGTGTTGATGAAACCAGTCACATGATACATGGCTACGCTCACACTGCAGGTCAAAATGATCCAAATCAGATCTTTTTGCTCATATCTGATTTTTTTCATGAACATTCCAAGTCACATGGAATCTGATCTTTTTCCAATTCTGAATTGGTCCACTTTCATATGTGATCCAAATCCGTTACAGGTCGGATAAAGAGAAAATAAATCTGACATAAATTCCAAGCTAAGGATTTAAGGTAGATTTGTGGAATCAAACCAACAACCTTGCATGTAATTAATATTTCTGCTGTGCCAGGGAATCTTCAATACAGCTTTTTTTTTTCAATCTCATCCTAATACAAAGGTAAAGCTCTGACAAAGCTGCTAAGCGGGATCCCCTGAAACACATTTTCATCATGAATCAACAGCTCCCGCATGACATACTGAACAGACTCACAATAATCTCCCTGCATCTTAAAGATGACTGCAGTGAACAAAGAATCTCTCACATAAAGTTTGAGATGTATATGGGCTGGGGCGTGCTGAGTCACTTTGGTTAATGCTCCAATAGATGGACCCGGGGCTCTTATTTTGGCAGTGAGCTCTCGGAGCAGTCACTGATATGATATACAGCAGCTCTTAATACACTCACTGGCTCTCAAATATGTAATGGAGCAAATTAATGCAGTAGCCTCGGACAGAGACACCCAGAATTGAAAACCAATTTAATCAACCTTTGTCTATCTCTGTCATTTTTTCTCCCCTCTCTTTTCCATCAGCTTTTTTTTTTCTTCTTCTTCTCTTGCTCTTGGCTTTGAGATGGGAAGGACAGGGAGGGGAGGAGGGGTAAGTGTGGACAGGACTTGTATCGCCGGGAAGAGCTCATCCTTAGTTTTGCTGCCTGGAATTCATTGCAGGATCATTTGTTAACTCCCTGCAACATTATGGTAATGCACTACAATTTTCATTTTTGGCACAAAGTCACAGCAAATACAGGCTGAATTTTCTACTGATAGTATTTAATGTGTCGTATATCATTATTAATTGGAAAACGTTGAGTTCCACGCTGGATCCAGATTAGACTTTCTTTATCCGAGTACAATAAACGTGATCTGCCTCCTAATAGCCAACCTCTGGAATGGATTAATATTAGTGAGAGATGAAGAGAAATCCTCCATAAATCAACAATTTCCTTCTAATCAGGGACTCACGAGGGAGAGCGGCTCGAGTGCTCAATCAGAGGATCAAAAGTTTGAGTTTTTTTTTTTTTTTTGTAGCGACCCAGTGCAGATCAGCTAAACCCTGGGAGGAGACAGGAATAACATGCTGCTTCTCATTCTTCATTCCTCGCTTCTAATATTCATCATCTCTTTCAGTTCTGTCACACACTTATCGTTCTAAACCCCCAGCTGCACTGTTCACCCCCCGTTCATTCACCCCCCCTTTTAGCCTTTCTATTTTACAGGAAGCACATCACATACAAGCTCGATCTTTAATAGCTTTAGTGGATTGGCATAATCTGGCTAGCATGGCGTGCTACACGTTAATGGCATGTTGTACACCGACCCCAGTGGCGCTGTCGTGTTATTAGTGTCTTGTCATTAGTGTGTTGCTGCCTGCCCTCCATCTGCTGCCCCACCCCTCTGCCTCTCCAGGGTGTTTCTGGGATACGGTCCCGGTGACCTCCGTGGCAAGGCTGAGCCGCTTAGCGTCGCCACCTGATGGCCACACTCGGCAACGTGACAAATCTGGTTACCTGAAGGACATCCGTGCGTCAGCGCTCTGTCATCTAATCTCACACACACACACACACACACACACACACACACACACACACACACACACACACATACACACACACACACACACACACACACACACACACACACACACACACACACACACACACACATACACACACACACACACACACACACACACACACACACACACAAGGATGGATATGATCTACTCATGTATGCCAGAATACACACATACACAGACAAAGGAAGTGTGCATGGATTTCAGAGGACATCAATATGCAATATTGACAATATGCTCACATGCATGGAGGTATACACACACACACACACACACACACAAACACACACACGCACACACACACACACACACACACACACACACACACACACACGTATATTAACGTTCACACTTAAAGGGAAACTACGACTCCATAGACAATGAATTGGGAAGGATGTTAAAGATGAGACTAGGGAAATGTTCTGAGTATATGGGTACATTTTCTGTTTCTGAACTAAGAACATTACAATAGAATAAAGCTCATTTGGGTATAAAAAAGAAAACAAATATTCTGTGGGTCCATAAAATCAGTCTCCCATTCATTGTCTATGGAGCAGGTCCAGACTTTATACTTGATGACAATCACAAATACAGTATTGATTGAACCTGCCTAGGACATAGAAATAACATATTGGAATTCTTAATTTAGGTGGTAACTCCACCAATTTTACACATGAAAAGATAATAACCTTGCATGGCAGCTGGATTCTCGCAATATCACGAGATTGTGTGTGTGTGTGTGTGTGTGTGTGTGTGTGTGTGTGAGTGAGAGACACCCTCGACTGCTTAAAAAACAACATGGCGACTGCGCTAGACAGATGGTTTATCCATCGTTTCCAATGACGGGTTCTCAGATGGTTCTGTGTAACAAACCATCAAGTTAGACTACAAGCATGACATGCAGGGCATGACATGTTGAGATTCGGAAAAGTGTGCGTATTGGCTCCTCCGCAACCTACTGTCCATCCATAACACCTTTCTCCAGACTAGTATCTGCTCAGAACTATATCACACACATTATTGACCTAAACTACCACCGGTGCTGTGGTCACTTGCCCCACCTGTAAGCTTTCTCATCCCTACCTACTTTCTTCTCTCTTTTTTAACTCAGCAGCATTTTCTTCCTGGCACCAGGGCTTAAAAATTGAGTTGCAGCAAAACACATTAGAAGAATAATCAATGTACCTCCTACTATAAAATACCCTCCCCTCCTCCTTTTTTGTTTCATTGAGTAAAGGCCGTTTTATGGTTGCGCGTAGAATTGACGGCGTACCCCTGCAGATCCCTCTGCGTCTACGCCGAGCACTACGCCGTGGCCTGACGTGCACTTCTTGAAAAATGTAACTACACGTTGCAGCGACGCACGTTGCAGCGACGCACGTTGCAGCGACGCACGTTGCAGCGACGCGCGTTGAAAGTTAACTTTTCCTGCCACAGATTTCCCACCTTGGTCAGAAAACACAGGGGAGACACTTTGTTTCTCTCACTATGACTACGTTTACATGCAGCCAATAACCCGTTCAAAACCGGAATATTAGCAATAACCCGGTCGCGCACGGCCATGTAAACACCGGCAAAAACCCGAATATGCTACCTGGGTTACCCCTTTTCTAACCCGAAATTTTGGTCATGTAAACGCGCATTGGCATATCCCCATCAAAAGGAACATTGATTTGTGTTCTGCGCATGTTCTATTCGCAAGGAATCTTGGTCTTTTTAGTAGAGGAACTTCTTGTCTGCACCAGAAAACATAGTTATAATAATAATTATATACTATAATAATATAGTTATATATATGTCAATGCAGAAAACCTGCGCGCGGTATACCGGAAGTAAACAAGAAGTAGAGGTAAACATGGCGAGACGCAGCACAGCACCACACTTTTGGAGCGAGGAGGAAACCAATTTCTTTATTAGTGTGGTGAAAACCATGAATATAATGTCTTTTGTTGACGGCAGAAAGTACTGAGATAGTGAGATTTATAAGAAGGTGACCGAAAAGTTATTGCGTATTAAGGTTGTCCGTAGGCTAAGTCCAGACGCTAACCGTGCGTCGCCGTTTACGTCGGGATATTGCCAATTGATTACAAATTCCATGTAGGAGTAACTCTCTCTGCTCACGCATGTAAACGGGTTATTCCGAATGTTTCAGAAACCCGAATAGTGACCTTAACCCGACCATAACCCGAAAATTGACAGCTTGTAAACGTAGTCTATGACTCTAGACTCGGTACTCGCTCCAAAGCTAAATGTCGTCACTTTCTCACTTCTCCCTCGCTCTATCACCCACTCCCCACACACGCACACACACATGCCAGCACGACGCACACATCAGGCCACTTACGTAGGCTACGGCGAAAGCTCTGCGTGGAGCCTCCGCAGGACTGTAAAACAGGCTTAAGAGCTGTCACCTTTTAGCTGCCTTCACAGGAAGCAGCGACTTATCTGAGAAACAGTGACAGAAAACTACAACATAGATGATGAGATTAAGGCAGAGAGGAAGGAAGAAAGAGGACAAAAAAAAGACGAGAGAGACAAAAAGGAGGAAGAGAGGGGATAAGAGGGATTTCTCAAATGGAAATGAAAAGAGTCTGTAGACGGGTGATGGAGGCTGGAACGTCTCATCCTGTTTCTAGCCAAAACTGATAACTTAAGAGGAAATAAAGCTGCCATCCTTAATATTCTACATGTATGAGGATATATACAATACATATATATGCATACTAAATTTGTCAGTGTGTAAGGCCTAGAAAGTCAGTTAATTTAGGATCTTATTTACATAGTTTTGCCAACATTTGTTACTCATCAAGTGAGATCTGCACAGTGACATCACTAAAATTAAGTGTGACAGCCAGGTCAAAACACATCAGCAGTCAAGCAATCAGGCAGGTTGTAAACAACCCCCCAGGTTAGCCAAATAAAAGAGAAAATGATTGTGAATGGTACAATTATTATCCAATCTATCAGTGGACATCTATCAGAATTTACAGACCAACCTCTTAGGTTAGACTTTAAACTACATACTATCATAGTTTTGCAATAGGACAATACATTTAAGTGTACTCACTTTTAGTTTTAACTCCAAATAAGATGGTTTACATAATCTAATAAGAGTCCACAGCTATGCTGGCGGTATTTATAGGCACAGCTGTACTTTGAGCTAAATGCTAACATGTTCATAATGACAATGCTAACATGATGCTCTTAAGCAGGTTAATGTTTAAAGGGGCTGTACTTGACATTCAGAACATTAATATAGCAGTAAACAGATATTTGCTATGTAAAGATATAGTGGAGTAATGGTGTCTTAAGCAGAGAATGAAACAACACTCCTGTGTGCGTTTTAATCTGAGTGCATGTTAGTGCATGTGACTCCCTCCCTTTGGCTTAGGTATTTGACAACCTGGGAATGAAAACGGGTTGTTCAAACTGTTGGCTATGTCTTTCTTGTCTGGCTGGCTGACATGTCGCCGCGCTCCCATGGAAGCCAGGTTGCCCTGGTGGCAAATTTGCGTTTCCTAGCGTTTCCTTTTACTAACCAATCCAACCAAAGAACCAACAAAGGCAACGAGTACTAGCCAATCAGAGGCAGAGTAAGGAGGGTCATACCTTCGGCATCCTAAGAAATGCCACCCTCTCCCTTAGTGATCCGCTGATCAGTGATATGAGCTCCATACGAGCACCGATCTTCTAGTGGAGCCTGTCCTGGGTAGTCAGCAGTGCAAACTAGTGGGAGCACTCTGAATGTTAAGCAAACTCTAGTGAGAGCCGTGTGGAAGCAATCCCATCCTCAGTATTTCGAGTACATCCCCTTTAATAATATATCCTTTTCATAGTATATTGCCAAAAACATGTGGTCAATGTCAAAACTTTGTTGGAGTGCTTTCAATTCTGTCGCAGTATTTTGGTCCTTTCCTGTTTTAATTACAATGTCTTCATGCACAAAGACAGGTCACATATAGAAATGGTTTTCCCAGTTTAGTGTGGAAGAACTTGACTGACAGGGACTGAGCCCTGACATCACTCCCATTCAAACACATTTGGGAATGCGAACCAGCCAGGCCATATCACCAAACATCAGTGGCTCACTAGTGCTCTTGTGGCTGAATGAGAGTAAATTCCTGCAGACAGGTTCCAAAATCTGGTGTAAAGCATTCCCAGAAGTACATTATTTATAGCAGCATATTATTCTTTTGTTTTGAAGAGAATAGTTCAACAATCACTGATGGGTTTAATGGTCATGTCTCCATATACTTTTGGCCACATTTGGTAGTGTAAACATGCAGCAACAAAGCAATGACAAAGCCCCTAAACTTTGCTGTATTTCTTTAAGAAGATTCCAAACAACATGGTGTCTTCCCATCGTCCATACAGTGTGACTCAGATATGGGGAAAGCTTCATCATTTGGGTTGGAGGAGTTTGACATTCTCCTCTGTCTCTCTGGTGTAGCTGTCATATTTAGTTTCTGGTCCCTGTGGAGAGAAAATGGCAGCAGTGGGGAAAGAGAGAGAGGAATCTCTGAAGACCGAGCTGTCTGCTTGGGACCGGAGAGTGGCTGAGGCAGATAGTGTTACACTGCACCCGTGGGAGACAGGGAGATATGACCAGAGGGGTGTGTGTGTGTGTGTGTGTGTGTGTGTGTGTGTGTGTGTGTGTCAGAGAGGGGGGTTGTCATGGAGAAACAGCCAAATATATAGCGAAAGAAAGAGAGACAATGCATAATGTGGTATAGAAGTAGGGTTGGGCGGTATCCAAATTTTGATACCGTCAAACCTCCTCCCTATTGTACCGCAGTATACGGTATTACCGTGACTAATTGAAAATGATGACGTAGGCTCAGACGGCGTCACCAAACTGTTGGCTTGTGCACCATTCAGAAACTGAATACCAAACACTAATACTGAAACAATAATAACATAACAACTTACAAAAAAGCTACTTTCTCCTCCACACTGTCACATGATGACAACCACACATAATTACATAAATTATATTTAATATTTAATCCTTGTCTCCAATATAAGTGCATTGCATTTTTTTTAATGACGGTATTGAAACTGATACCGTTGTTATTTTTAAGACCCCGCAGTATACCGTTTTACCGCCCAACCCTATATAGAAGGTTAAAAAGGAAAAACCTACTAGTACTCTTACTTGAAATTGTAAAATTGAATTTCGAAGTGGACCTGTCTTTGCAGTCTGATGCCAATTTCTCAGAATCAGGCAAGGAAATAGTTGTTATAATTGTATTTACCTGGATGTTTTGCACAGCCCCTTTCCTACAACTCGATGAAATCCTTTTCTAGTGCCGACCTGTTCCCATGCTCTTTCTCTCCCTGTTCGCCTCCTCTTCCTAACAGAGTGGGTGTCAGTGTTGGTCTGAAGTGGCTTGTCTACGGTACAAATGAATAGGATCACTCTACCCTGACTGTGAAAAGACAGTGATGGCGTCAGACAGAAGGAGAGGTGGAGGAGAAGAGGAGAGACTCTAGAAGGGGAAGAGAGTGTGATGAGAGGAAAGGTGCTTGAGAGAGTGGGTGAGTGGAAAGTTATAGGAATGGTTTGGATTTAGAGGAGAGGAGGAGTGCTATTAAAATGATTAAAAGGATGGGAAGAGAGAGGGTCGAGAAAAGTGGAAAGACATGGGGGAAGATATAATAAAGGGTTAGAGTGGTGGCATACAGTAAACTCTTTCACTATTTATTCCCAATTTATTGTAACTTCAGTAAGAGTATACCTCATCTATAAATTAACTGTAAAGTATGTTCTAATATTTATTAAATTGGGCTAGAATAACACCAAAAATGGTTGCTTAACACAAATCTGCCACCATGTATTTAAATGCTAAATAGTGTTGTAGAAAGGTAGTGTCTGCTACATGGCAGAATAGTGTAGCCACTTATTTGTGCTCAGAATCAGAATCCTTTGAGGTTTGAAATTTCAAGGTTGTGTTTGTCTAGTTTAAGGAGCATGCACACAATATAAGACAAAAAAACTAGGGATCGACCAATATGGATTTTTTAGTGCCGATACCAATTTTATTTTCATCAGCCTTAGCCGATGACCGATTTCTTTAAAAATAATACACAAAAACACAGATCAGTGTCACTTCTGCAATCATCTTACATTCATATCACCCAAATTATGTGTGCAATGTGCATCATATATATACACGTAAAAACGCAAATATTGGCCCGATATATCGGCCGGCCAATAAAATCGGTCTATCACTAAAAAAAAAACATCCACTATTAGTGACAATTTGATGGTATTACCAAATAGTCTGACACTTCTTTCTTATTGAACCTCAAATATAATGGGTAATAAGTTTCAATATCCTATTGAAGTTGTTTATGTGGTCCACATACACATACCGTCATATTGTAAAAACAGAGAGGGTAACTCAAAGAGGACACACACATTCATGGACACACATGCACCCATCCGCTTCAGCTTGCCAGGCCCATGTGCACCACAAACACGAGAGTCACACATGCTGAGAAAAATGCCTGTAATATCAGATTTGGCAGGATGAGAGGAGGAGGAAGAGAAAGAAACAAGTCATTGCACCTTCGTCTGAAACGCTCTCAGTACATTGTGGGCCTCCAAAATGGACTACATCTTCCCATAGATGTAATAAGAGTTATGATTTTCCCTCTAGGGGGCGGGAAGTATGACAACCTCCCGGAGTGAAAAAGATCTAACCAGTTGATTTGCAGCTACTAGATTCATTTTGTTTGTCTCCCTGTCATATTCTTTACCTTCCTCCCTCACTTTCCGTTAGCTTTGACTCACTGTGCTACTGGGTCAATTCCTACTAATTGGGGTCAATGCAGAATCGAATTGCGCTCATATGGGCTAATTTATATGTCTATTTCAGTTGACAGCCAGGGGAATAGGATTTTTGCTCTACTAATCCTTCTTTGGTTTTGTGTACTGCTAATATAGTGTGAACTGTCAGGTTTAAGCCCTTTCATTTTCTCTCTGGTGCATTACTTTGCGATGTGGTCTTCACTGTTACAGACTATGACAAAGAGAATTAGTGGTTTCTGACAGTCTACCGGTTACTTCTTTTTTACAGCGATTTCCCCTCTCGTGTTTGTGCTTTCCCATTTTCTCTCTACCTCATCACCTGTCATAATCTTCCTTTTCCTCACACACACAAACACGCACATTGGCTAGTAGCCACCATAATGTATAGGGTTTGTTTGGTGTGCTGTGAAGGCCATATGCTTTCTTTGTAGTTAACGTTTCTCTTATCCTGCCTCTGCAGCAAAGTGAGAGGGGAGCTCAGGTCTATTGTAGCCTGACTCCCTTGAAGGAGGGGGTAGGGAGTGAGGGAGATGGATGGGAGGCAGGAGAGGAGAGAGACAAATTCTAACAGGGGGCCCTCCTATTGTCACCATGATTAGAAAATGAAGCAAACTAATTATAGTATGTGTGTGCTTGTGCATCCTTGTCTGTTTATTTGTGCCTCGTCTCCCAGATGATGTATGCACTGTACAGCCACAGCATTCAATATAAGTCCTAGTTACTTTAACCAACGTCATTTAGCTAGTGAAGTGAGTGCTCCATTTACGCTACAGTTTGAGGCTTTTAGGCTGATGGTCTCATTCAGAGCATGAGAGAGCTTCAAGAGATGCTTTATAAAATGGCTCTTAAGAAAGATACATTAAGAAGAAGACCAGGAGGGTGGGTGTAATGGTGAATAATGTTTTCATATTTCACATCTGCCCATATTAAATACTGCATGTGCAGTTGAGTGTGTCAGTGTCACATTTTCTGCCTGCTTGACTGCTAAATAATTCATGAACCACAAAGAGAATTAGTCATGAACTTTGTTTTGTTATCTTAATAGTTGTATAGTGTTTGTTTTTTTGTCAGCCTTTTTAACATCAGTATGTTATTAATATAAAATTAGCATATTTGTTGTAAACGGATAGGAGCATCCTTATAGTGAGACTGAATGTAAGGGTGTAGGGGAGCGTGTAGCACATCTGACTTTCATGCCAGACACCAGACAACTTTGAAGTTGATATGGCGAACCGATTGAATACAGTGGCCTATTTACGCTACCAGCACATACAGTATAACATTAGCATTCATTTGGAATCATGGTTCCGTCAACCTGTAAGTCCAACATTCACTCTTCTTTTAGCTCTTTTTTTTGGTTTCCAAATATGGAATATTGGAAAATATCCGTCTTTTTAGCTGCTAACTGCAACGCCCTTTAGTGGTGAGTAGGTAGTGTACAGTGGATATTTATTTCCGTGAAAACAGCTGCCTGCTATAGCAAAATAATTGCGTTTAAGAGAGCGAGAGTGAATGAAAACAGTGACGTTGCGGCCCGGAAAACCAAAACAATGACCTGAAAGACATTATAAAGCTCCGTAGAACTGCAGTCGGATGATAGTCATCTGTGGGCTACACTACAAGTGACCCCTTTCACATTACACATAGTGAAATGATCCATTGTTATTCTAAAAATATATAGATTTTAGCTGCTTTAGTGTTCCACAGTTTAGTAGATGGTGAAAGGCTAAAAAGTTGCTAGCATCTAGATGTACTGCAGGATGCCCGAAGGTGTAAGGGTTACCTGTGGTTTGTCTTGTATACAATAATTACACCCAAGTTTCCCAATTCATTTGACAATATTATAATGATGTGGGAAACTGCTCCATGTACCACCTAATTATACCAAATTAATTTAGTCAATTAATTATCTGTGAGATGTGTAACCACAGTGAACTGACAGTTAGTCTGTCACAATCATGGTAAACAGAGTCGAAATGTATAAATGAACGGGTCAACTCTCTGAGCCAGATGTCTACTATCCACCTGCTGTGTGTGTGTGTGTGTGTGTGTGTGTGTGTGTGTGTGTGTGTGTGTGTGTGTGTGTGTGTGTGTGTAAGAAAATATGGGTGGCATTAATCTGAGCTCAGGGTATTTGATGTCAGTGTTAGCACTCATCTGTGTGTCTGGGGAATTTGTGAGAGTGTTTAAGACAGCATCTAAATTCCACCAGGTTTACACAAATTGATTATGCTCGTTTATGTGTGTGGGTGTGTGTGCATAAGTTGTCCGGTCCGTGGAGTAATGTGAGTGGATAAATGCACGTGTGTGTGATGCATGGATCCATCTGTATCTCCTTCTGTGTGTGCACTAGGTCAGGCAGAATATCTCATATACGAGAACATCATTCCTGACAAAGACTTATATAGTGAGTGCTTTAACTCTATTTCGAATATCCCTTCTGCTCAATGCAGCTTTTGCAGGGATCGTTAGCAACATTTGTCGTGTTTAGACAGTCCGCTGCCTATTTGGATGTAATCAAAATTCCTTTAATGTTCCATCATCATCATCATCACCATCATTGCTCTTTAATTTTTTCCCCCCTCGCTAAGTTTACTTTGCTTCGTTGGAAGCACCTGCTAGCTATTCACTCAGCCACTTAAGAAGGGGGAATCCAAGCAGAGAATGACTCATCGTTCTCTTTATAACTAGCTGTGTGTGTGTGTGTGTGTGTGTGCGTGCATGCGTGCGTGCGTGTGTGTGTGTGCATATGAGTGAGGAAAAGAACAAGAGCTTTTTGATTTATACTCAGTGTCTCTTACTCTCAGATCTATGTGGGCCCTTCTCAACTCTCTCAACAGTTATGTGCACACTTAAAATGTATATCTATGGCTATGTGTGTGTATGGGGGCGTGTGTCCAGCCCCTACAGCTGCACACACAATGGCTTCCAGATGTCCATTCGTCTTAAGGTAGCCCACGTTGACAGGTGAACTCTCCACTGTCTGCAAGCGACGGCCGCCATCATTCATTCTCACTGCCTGCCTGGCAATTAACTATGACCACACACACACACACACACACACACACACACACAACACACAACACACAAGTTGGACAAACAAGATCCATGTGCAAAAGTCGGCATACACCCATGAATCTATACTGTACATGTTAGCTCACACACACATGCAAGCTCACTACATGCGCTGATGCACTCAATCGCAGATTTACACACAGATAAACGGACACTTACGTACATCCACCGCCGGAGATTCCCCCTCACTCTCTCCAGCTGTCCATATGATGGAGTTTTACTTCATCAAGTGCAGAAATAGCACGTCTTCTAACCCCTCCTTTTTTTCTGAGCCATAAACCCCTTTATGTGAGAATAAGTGAGCGCCAGTGGAGACCAATTCATCAAACGCATTTTAGTGGGCCTCTGTGGAGAGAAAGAGCTAAAACCCCCTCTTAAGAGTTATCAGTCTAGTTTTGGATATGGGACAAAACTCAAGGTGCTAAACGTGAGTTATGGCTCACTACGTGGCATTGTTTGAAATCTCACCGGCTTCAGGAGTGAGTAAAAAGAAATGGATGGTGCCCTGTTTTAACGACACTAATTTTCTTTCTGTTTTACAGCGCTCGCTCGTTCGTGGAATTTATTCCTTTGCTTTTTTTTTCAGTGAGAGGAAGAGAAATCAAGCTCTCAATTGAAGCTGTGACTGGAAAAAAGCAGCAAGAGAAAGTGAATGAGAAAAATAGAGAGCTATAGGGAAGGAGTGTGTGTGGGATGTTAGTGATGAAAGAATACATCAGCAAGTGAGCAAACAGCCCGCTGAAGAGAAATAAGAGAAGGATAGAGAAAAAGAGACAGAGAGAGAGATAGAGATAGACATGGAAGAACATTAAGGAAATGAAAATAGGAGTGTGGTTGACAAGCTCTATGTTAGTTATTCTGACATGAACCACAATGAGAGGGCAGGAACACACAGAAACATCCTACAGCACACACACACACACACACACACACACACACACACACACACACACACACACACACACACACACACACACACACACTAGTGGACGCTCACACTGGATTTGGAAAAAGCTGAACACATTTGGTGGGACGCACTTTCTTTGAAACAATCACACAGACACAGCTTTCTGCACGTTTAGGTGTGTGTGTGTGTGTGTGTGTGTGTGTTGCAGCAGGCCTGTGTGTGGCAGTGTGTACCCCACAGTGGCAGATGCTGCCAGGCCCCAGCCAAATGATGGAGACGATAGCTAATTGCTCAATCAGGCAATCTAATCTGGCCAATCTCATTTTCAGTTTCGTCTATCACCCCCTCCCCCCTCCTCCGCTTCCCTCCCTCGCAGACATTTCCTGACCTATCTGCTCAGCAGCTGCCAGACCAAACCAAAATGCAAAAATGGGGAGGGAGAGCAGGAGGCAGAAATAATATACATACTGGTAATTGCATGATTCAAAAATGATACCTAGTTTAATTTCGAAAAAGGTTTTTATTATTTTTATAATCAAGATATGGGTACACTACTAAATATGTATGTAAAACTTTTTAATAATGCACCTTGTTATCAAGAGTTTATAAGTTATCATTAATGGTTTTATTAATGGTTAGTAAATTATGTGTTAATGCTTTATAGATCAGTTATAATAAGAGCAACTTTAGCATTGCCAGCTTTTGGGACCGTTTGAACTGTAAGCTTCTACAAAAGAGCTGCAGAGGACCAAAATCCATGTATGAACAACGTATGGTTTAAAGAAAATGTATGAATGGGTTACCAACAAGGGCTTTTCTTGCAGGCTGGTGTTCTCATTAATTACGCTTGCCACAAAAGCATTAGTAAGTGATATATCACCCATTAACAAAGCCAATAATTACCTTTTAGAGGATTCCTTATTAGAAAGTGTCAGAATACATGTGCAGTGTGCAGTGTGAACCCTATTTTCTGCTTATGTTAGTGGGTTTACATTCATACAGAGTAGTTAATGTCTTTGTTGCAGCAATCAGATTTTACTAATAGATCTATCAATGCATACTATATCTATTGTACATCTATTCTCAACTTATTGTGATCCAAAGGTTTATCCATAGAGTGTTTTTAGATATCAAAACCTGGGCCACAGTGTCCTCACGATCTCATTGTTATCAGTTTTTATTGGGACTGCTGAAAAAACAGTCCCTATAAAAATTGTGCTCTGTGAATTATCCCGGATAAAAGGGACACTTTCCAGAGAGATTTTTGAATTTTAGACATTGTCCAATGTGCGAGCATCACTAAATAAATAAATGCCATTCACCTCTTTTGTATAATAAAACCAGAACCATCTGCATGGCTAGATATCAAAAGGGGTACTCTACTTGATATAGTAATAGTAATTTGGGCAAACTGACCCTTTAAGGAAGCTCAGTTTGCACCAAGGGTGACTTGTTGGAGCTTTGCTGTACAAACTTAGGCTGTTTTCATGCAGTTGTCTTTTTTTATCGACAAAAGCCCGAGGATCTTAATGTGAGGAAAACAAAAAGCAGGTCACTTTGTTTGTGTGAACAACAGATTCCATTTAATATTCCTGTTGCTATGTTGCACATTGCTTAACCTGCTGTATTTACCTCCTATGACCAATTTCTCTGCTGGCATTTTTCTACTTTTGTTTCTCTTCGCTTCATCGTAATTGGTTGGCTTAGAAAAAAGCTGTTGACCTTCTGGTAAGTTGAGCCAGTTTTTCACTATTGGAAGCGTTCCGCTGTGCCAAAAAACTGCCGGGTGCAGCGTATTTCAAAGAGCACCTTGCAGTCGCTTCACTTTGCCTTGTGTGTCAAACTGGCAGCAGCATTTGGCAACAATACATTGTGTGTGGTGTGTACATTTATTCCAACAGCTCATCCTCTAAATGTTAAACACACTGTAACAAAACAATTAATAACCTGTTAATGGAGAATGTCCTTGATAAGAGGAAGCACTAAAGAGCACGTCTATCATCTAGCTCTTCACTGTTAAAAACTCTGATTGTAGTTAACCCCACCCACCCTCCAAGACACACACACACCTGCTCTGATAAAGTGTGTGTGAGACCCTCCTTTAACGCAGGTCTCCTGGGTGTACCAATGATGCCTAGTGGGGCTATTAATTACCCCATTCCTGTTAAGTGTGTGTGCGGTAAACTCCATATGGGCGAGGAGATTGTGCGTGACCCTTTCACCATATCACCATATCACCCAGGCACCTTAACCCAGCTCAGAGCAGATGTAAGTGGACCGCAAAACACACACACACACACACACACACACACACACACACACACACACACACACACACACACACACACACACACACACACACGAAATAGGGCACACACGTTTGTGACATATGTCTTCTTTGGGGACACAGCTTAATTTATCACAGAGGAATGTACCCAGAAACAGGAATATACTCATGGCTTTGTTGAACACACACATTGATGCACAAATCTTTGCATTTACACACACAAACAAGTTCAGAGCTAACAAGGCAACTGCGAGACGTTAGTCAGTGTGTGTGTGTGCATTCATTTGTGTATGTGTGTTAGGACCTGGTCACACAGAGCACGCGTGCGTGCGTGCGTGTGTTTGTATGCAGGGACACCTGTCTGGGAGTAACCGGGAGCAGAGCGGGGATGTGATCAGGAGATGAGTGTTTCCAAATGCCGTTCTGTCAGTGTGCTGGAGGGGCGGCATACAAATGAGTGTACGAATGTGTTCGACTGTGGAGGACAAGGAGTCTGGGGGGGAATCAGCGTAGATGTGTGCGCTTGAGAGCGGGAGCATGTGTGTTCACGACGTCCCCTGTGCCAATCTGCAGTCATGATTGTGTTTATGTATCACAAATCCATGCCAAATCTCTGTTTGCAGCCTATGCATCTGGCCCAACGCATTTCACCATTCAACACTATATTTGTTCTTCTGCATTTGGGGCTGCTTCTGTACGGCATCAACACACATGCTATTGTAGCGTGATGTAAGTATTCAGAAAAACTTGATTACATTTTTGATATATTATGCAGAAAAGTTGAACTGTTGTTGAAATCGGTGTAATGCGATAAGGAATCTCACCACTCGGCTGGTTTTGTTGAACTGCAAAAAAAATTGCAATCTTATGGCGTTTTTCCATTACATGATACCTGCTCAACTTGCCTCGACTCTACTCGCCTTTTTGGGTTTTCCATTACTAAAAAAAGTCCCTGGTACCTGCTAACAGGTACTTTTTTTTTAGCACCACCTCCGTCCAGGTTCCAAGTGAGCTGAGCCGAAAGATGACGTGAAAACCTGCAGACTACTGATTGGTCAGAGAGAATCGTCACTAATCATATCATTGCTAGCGACAGACGGGGGTGTCCTGAACAAAACCGCCATTTTTAAATAGTTTAGCCAGCGGTATTTTTTTTGTTGCCTCCAGCTTCTTTTGAAACAAAATTTGTCTTCTGGCTGTGGCAACAGCCACATGCCGAGAGTCAAAGACAACACACCTTCGACGTTCTGTGTGTGTTTCCTGCGGTGTCGCTATGACGACCAGCCACGCTCGCCTCAGGCATGAGGCGGTACTAAATCTGCAATGGAAAAAGGAGGACGGGGCACCGCGGCCAAGTAGAGTAGAGTCGAGGAGATACCACGTAATGGAAAAACGAGTGCTGTTATGGAGTGAGAATCAACGTTAATAACTATAGCTGCAGCAGATATTGCTGCTGGTGATGTTTTATATTTTCAACTAGCAAAAGTAAGAAGCCTGCTACAGTACCTGGGTGTTTTGTACATTGCACTTTGCTAATAAAGGAGGAATTACAAAAATGGCAAAAGACTCATTAGCTTCACAGTTTAGCAGATCTGGGTATTTAGCCAACCTGAAACTGATGAGTTGTGCTACTGGGACCCAACCATACAGGTGTCTCAATACACTATACACATATGAAAAAAAGAAATTATAATTGAAACTCTACAACGTTTCCATTTCCTTAATTTAGTCAAAACACAGGATTGGAATTACAGCTCTTTGTACTTTAGGCTCTGATAGTTGAAAAATCTACTGTAAATATTTTTTTCTGATACTGAGAAGTTTGTTTATATGCCAAAAAAAACAACAACCTTTTAATTACAGTATATGTGCAAATCTAATGTATATGGTCAGAAAGATTACTGATTGGGCCTTTTATCTGTTTTGTGAACCAAACATGAATTTTTTTCTTTTAACTTAAATTATGTTTTTTTTGTTTCTGTATAAGGAGCTTGCAAAAGGTTGGTTGAGAAAACCCCCCAACCGGTGAAACCTTTAAAATCAATTAAACAAACTGCTTTCAGGCTAAAACGTTGACATTTCAGAGATACAAGCTTCTTGCCTGAAAGCGACAATTAGCAAAATTGCTCTCCATTTGCGTTTGTGTTGCCCTCCATTAAAGACCAGTAATTTTGTGATACGCTTTTACAGTTTATTACTGAAGCACAGTTGGCAGGTAATCACCTGGTTTCATGTCCTGTTTAATAGAAATAATAAGAGGCTGATAGTAAACATTTACATGGATTCCCCTTCCTTCATCATCTGCTGCCAGCTGCTGAGGGATGGGCCTGTGTTTTGGTTCATGTCTTGACGTGTCAAATGAAGTCGATTTACTGTATGAATGTCCGGGCTCAGTAGCTAAGGTTACCGTTTATGATGGCTATCGATTCACACTTTATTTACTTATGGCTGACGTGGAATCAGTGTGAGGAGTGACATTTGATAAGCAGCCACTCACTGAAATCTCATCGGTTGTTTGTTGTCTCTGAAAAGCAATAAATCATAGAAATGAGCTGATGGACTCACCTTGTGTGTGCTTGATAGTTTTACATATGAAGCTCAGTGTAAATTGTTATAGGAAGACTTCATATACCTTTTCCATCACTCATAATGATCAGCTGTTTCATGGTACGTCACTTGTCAGTAGTAATCAGATCCAGCTGTGTCGTTGTTAGTTAAACCAATCAGGGTCGGCCATTTGTCACGAGCCTATCACAGCATCATATCCTGCTTTAAATCTGCTCTCTCTTCTGCGGTTGGCAGTTGTCGTTTCAGGAAATAGAGTGCGTCCCGCCTCCTCCCCTTCTGCCACCGGTGGTCAAGCCCTCTGACTTGGGTTTCGTCTGCGCTTGGCTGTCGGTGGTTCCTCTGCTCTTTCCCCACCACCAGTGTCTGGACTCCATCGGGGGATATGTTTGGGTTACCTTAACCCTTTAGGACGTTTGGTTTCGATGGAGTCCAATCTCCAGAGACTTGTACAGTTACATGTTTGTCTGTACAATAAATATGTTCATAATTGCAAGGAAGTCTCTCCTGATTGAAATAGGCGACTGTACACTTCTAACCAAGTCTCTGTATTATTTGATTTCATTAATTTAAGTGCACTGCAATCAAGTACAGTAAATGTCAAAGTAAATTCAAGGCAAACGTAACACAAAAATGGGCTTTCCCCTATTTAGCCCTATATAGCCGCTGTAAATACTGTAGGATTGTAAGCCCAATATTCATAATTTTCAAATCCCAGTGTAAAACCTAATGTTCTGATTACGGTCCTTCCTTTAATATAGTCAAAGAGGAAAAAAGGGAAAACTAATTATACATACATGTACTGTACATATACTGTATATTAGAGATGCACCTAATCCCAATTTTTGGTGTTTGGCCCAATACCGAATCCACTGGTTAAGATTCTGCCAAATCCGAAACCGAATACCGAATCCTACGCCTATCCTCAGTCCATTAACACAGTAAACATATTAATGAAGTAAACAACGTTCACAGCCTTGTGTAACAACTTAATGTTGAATTCACACGCTCTTTTTCACATCGTAGGAAAGCACATCGCTATCGCCAGATGAGTGGACAATTTAGTTTGGCAAATTTTCGCCAGCCAGTGTATGATGAAGGCATGTTGGGTAGGTGAAATTAGAAAGCTAACGTTAGCTAACAAGCAGCAGCCAGCCGTTCGGTCGCTCCGCTCCCACTGTAGGGAGAACGGCGGACAGCCCGGGAGAGGCACTGTCTGGTTAACACAAGTTTTTAGCTGTGACTGTCCTTCCTTTGCCGTACCTGAAGTTGCTGCATTTTGTCTGCTGTTTTTGGATTCCTTCATGCACGGCTCATATTCTTTTGGATGTTTCATGTGCAGGTGTTTTAGCAGCGGCGATGTTGTGTGTTGTTTTGGGTCCTTGCCGCTGCGGGACAGGTCGGCATTGCAGTTTGGCCGTGTGGCTCGGCTTGGGTCGCCTTCTTTTTCATATGGGGGTGCTGCCGGGCGGCGCTTTTTCTGCATGCGAGTTTCACTTTCTCACAGCCTGCTGCATTGAATGGTCCACCTACATTATGTTGACTAGCAGGCATAGTGCAAACGTAGGTATCGGTTCAGTGGAAAAAAATTCTAAGGTTCGGCAGAAACCAAACCCCAAAAAATGCCCATTCAAAAGCCTCTTCAAATCCGAACCCGGTGCATACCTAATATATATATTATATCTATTATTGTTGAGGAAAATAACACTTACATCTCAGCTTTTTCCCCAAAGTGTTAAATCAACAAGAGTGACCTGTTGGCACTACTGTACACATCCAGGGTTCTGCTCTGCACATTTGTTAAGGGAAGTTGGGGTGACCAGGTTGTGTGTGTTATGAATATGTGTCAGCAGGGCAGGAAATGCCAATCGTCACTGCCAATGAGTGCGGCTGATGGCTTGTTTGCCTGTTGTGTGTATGTGCGCGTATGTGCACTTAGGGTTCATGTATGTGAATTTTAAAGTTTGTCAGTGTAAATGTGCCTTTCCTATGCATGTGTGAGGAAAACTGTGCGTGTTTGTGTGGGTTTTCCTCAGACAGCTGGCTGATCTCACTTGTCACACACACTGTTCCCCGATAAATACAAGTTTGAAGATGATTGATAATGGCGGCCTAGTTCTCATGAATCAGGGTTTGTTTGTGTGTGGTACACAAGGCAACAAGCAGCACGACGCTCCCATATTCTCAGCCACATATGGTGAAACCCCATGACACATAACAACCATTCACATCCCATGAAAATCATTTTTAGACAATAAATAAAATCAGTCCTCCTTTCTGACAAGTTCCTTGCAAAACCCTGTATTTTTTTATTTCCTTTAACTTAATGAGACAAATTACTCATAAACCTTTTCTTGTAAACAAATATATTTATTTTTGCTGCACTTTAATTGATTGAGTTCATTAAAGCTTTTCCATTTGCTGCTTTAAAGTGTGTAAATGTGTGTTTCATGTCAACGCTTTGTTTCACATGAAAGAAAAACAGAACAAGGAGCCCAAATATTTCCACTTTCACTCTTCAGGCATCGCTCAAATTTTTCACTGTTTTTTAAAGATAATTTTCCAGTCATTTTAGGCCTTTATTTCCATAGGACATCTGAAGACATGAAAGGGGAGAGAGAGGGAATGACATTCAGCAAAGGGCTGCAGGTCGGGGCCGAACCCGCGGCCACTGCGTCGAGGAGTAAACCTCTATATGTGCGCCTGCTCTACCAACTGAGTTGACCCGGCCACACATTTTTTTTATGTTTTTAGTCTGTTTCAGTAACAATTTATCTTTACAAAAGTACAAAAAAAACATTAAATAAACATATTTTCAAACCTAAATCAGCGTACACGCTGCAATCTATTAATTTATTAACTGGTAACAGATTGAAAACCTTGAATTACCTCTTTAACTGCATTTACTGGTTGGCTGCAAGGGGGTAAGCCAGCTTCCACAAAGCGTACCTCCTATGGCGCCATTTTGATGCTACCTGGCACTCATCCACCGTTAGCATTCCATTGACTGCCATTCATTTTGGCGTCACTTTGACAGTGAATAACTTTACATCTGACGTGTTTAAAGACTCTATTTGTCCATTGTTTATTTCTAAAGAAACACGACAATGTATAAAAGGCTCCATTACCTTGTACCTCACGTTATGGCTCTGTAGCAGACGTTTTTGTAAAAATAGGCTAACGATTGTGTCATAACCACGCGACTTACTGTCGCATAGTAGAGGAATTACCGTACAGTACACGAGAAGCTCGCAGGCAGTTTTCGACTTACATTAGCTGTTTAAGTTTAATTACTAATGTTAACTAGCATTTTAGTTAGCAATAATTAGCCTGTGCCTATGTTGTCTCCTTACATATACCTACGCTCTCCGTCTCTGCAAGATTGGGAATGATTGAGATTTCTCTTAGCACAGCTACCAGAAGACTTACAACTTTCAGACAGGTTGCTCACGTCACATCTACGTCTTCGAGCTCAGTTGGAGGCTGTGCAGTAACGCTCAGCACTCACCGGAAAAGTGCTTCTAATATCCTTCACTGGTCTCCGTAGAAAACAACTGTGTCACATTATCCATTTATTTTACTGTCTATGGTTGGCTGAGGTAGCCTAGTGTGCTTCCTGCTGATTTCTGCTGGCTGGGTAATACAATAGGCCTAGCTGGCAGGTAATTTTCTACAGGCTGACATGTGACATATCTGTGCTAGCAAACCGACTTTTAGCAATATTCTTCACAGAAAAAGCCATAAAATACCACCACATGTAAACATTTTGCCAGGCTTTTCTAACTCTTACTGGCTATTAATGATAACCATTAACACATTTAATAGTCTGTGTATTGCTTATACTAAATGCTAATGGTCAACACTGTTCACTAAGGTTTCCTACAGATACACATATCCCAGCCATGCAAATAAACTGCAACTAACTAATTCATCTGTGCCAAAAAAAAATTGCTATGCCATATTTTGTCACCATATCATAGTGCTGCATTGGCTTTTTTGTATAGGGAACCACGGTGATGCTGACATCCGGGTTGGCCTGCAAAAATACATCATCCCTGCAGCACTCTATAGGCAAGGCAGCTTTATTTATAAAGCATATTTCAGCAACACAGCAATTGAAAGTGCTTTACAAAAAACATTTAGGAAAAGTCCCTTAATATTATACTTACCTGTGCAGAACATGTTTATGTCATCAACACTATCGTCTGGCGCTTTAGCTCTGCTAGTGAAACTACAGAATTTCAATTTTAAATTAGTGGGCAAATGCATTCAGTGTTTTCACACACTACCATCTTGTTAATCACATATGGTGTATTAACAGCTTAAGGGCCACAGTAGCCTAACATTCCTCTCTGTATCTATCGTCAAATCTTCCTCAGTCGCCATCTTACCTTTCATGTTTAGAAAACTTTTGTGTTTTTTTCTGACAGCATCACATGCCTCCATCAATCTCTCTTGTCTCCTTTCATCTACTTCCCACTCTGTCTGTGTTTGTCCTTCCATCTCACCGACAGCATCACTCTATAACTTCCTGGCTGAACCTTGACCTCCGTCCATTTGACGCTGACAGAAGCCAGGCCTCGCTGTCATCTCCATCAGTCAGTATCCGAGCAGACACACAACCAAAACGCAGACTTGTGAAAAATATGTTTACAGCATTTCCTGTCATTCTCCAGCAAGCAGAGGACCAGTGAAGGTACCTAAAATGTCCAATGTGAGAAAAAGCCTCACATCCTTGTATTGCTAATTTATGTGCATAAAGGCACAGGTCACACAAACTAGTCATTGTTTAATATTGTGAAATTTTCTCTCAGATACTTTTACACTGTTGGATTTAATTATTATTAGTTACAATGTTTTTGTGTGCTCACTTTTCCTCAACAAGCCTTCTCTTGCTTTCCTACAACCCCTAGAGAGAGTAATTCCAATAGTCTAGTTAGGGCAAAAGAGCATGTTGTTTCTTCCACTTACTTTAAATGAAACATGTCTTGTGGTGTTGAAATGTGTACTACAGTCTCTTCAACAGTTACTTTCTCCCTCTGAGATTGTTGAACTTTAGTTCAAAATGGCTTCTCTACAAAGAGGCCCTCACTTCTTGACGCTGAGAAACAAACACCATAGCCAGACTTTTACTGAAGCAATAGATAGCTAAAAAGGGTGGCAGTAGCTCAGTCTGTAGGGACTTGGGTTGGCAACTGGAGGGTCGCTGGTTCAAGTCCCAGTATGGACCAAAGTACAGAGTGTGGATTGGTAGCTGGAGAGATGCCAGTTCACCTCCTGGGCACTGCCAGGTGCTCTTAAGCAATGCACTGTACCCCCCCCAACCGCTCAGGGTGCTGGTCCAGCACTGGCAGCCCACTCACTCTGACATCTCTCCATTTGTGCATGAATAGGTCCTGAGCATGTCTGTGTGTATTTCAGGCCTGTGTGTAGTGATTTCTAACAAACAGAGTGTAAATTGTAATTTCCCTACTGGGGATCAATAAACAGTATAAATTATAAATTAACTGCAGGGTGGGGGTGTGTGAGTGATCACGGAAGGCTTGTATCATGTGGACGCGCCGACATTGTTGTTGTCATTACTTAGAATTCCTCATGGGGGCGACAGAAACTACACAATATAGCTTTAACTATGTGTCTCAAACGGCAGCCGTTATGTTCAATAGAACGGTCACATGATTAAAACAGCCACCACGGTCACATGTTACAGTCATGTGTTACAGTCATGTGTTACAGTCATGTGTTACAGTCACGTGTTACGGTCACGTGTTAAAAACGGACACCGTGCGTTGGGAGTCATTGGAAATTTAGGTATGACGATGTGTTGTCATGAATAACTCTGTTAAAGCAACACTATGTAACATTGGAACTACAGCTGCAGCTAAAAGTTACATACAACATAGTGTTGCTTTAAGGCGTTTCATTTATTCTGTCCTAAAGCCACATACAGTACATAACATAGTTGCAAAAGTATAGACTATACCAGGAACGCATATTCAGGTAGCATCTGTTGTAGGAGCTAAATGCAAATGTTCTTTTGCTAATACCAGCTTCTATGATGGAAATAACATATCGTCTTAAACTGGGTCTTTGAAAATGTCATGTTCATATTACAGTAAAATATATAATTTTTCAAATGACAAGCACCTTTGCATTCTGCATTTATTATGCAGCACATAAGAATGGAAAATGACGTAACCCAAACAACCAGCCTAACAAACCTGCTGCAGTCTGTATGCTGATTCCTTTGTGTTCTTTTAACAAATACAGAGTGAAAAATGTAAATTTTTCCTTTAATATTTCTTCACTTGTTCCAATGACAAAGCCTTAGCTAACAAGCATATATGTCTCCCCCCTGATACAGAAACAGATCCCAGTGCTGCCAGAAAGTCGTCCTGTAAAATACTAAATTATTGTAAATGTCCTTTGCGCACATTTGCCAAGCCTCCTGCTTTCTCCCTTATGTTAACATGTTCCCCTACAGTCCATTGTCATGTCTCTTATTAATACTAGAACAAATCTCACAGGTAGTTAATCTTTGCACCAGCTGTTTGGACAGGCCTCAGCCCTCACACTGTGTGCTTCTTTGTGCCTTCCTACTGGACACCAGACTGCATTAATGAAAGAAAGTGTAGGAAATGTCAAGTCAAGTCCAGACAATGGTGCTGCAGGAAGCTTAGTTTGTGCGTATTAGTGTGCACATGCACAAATCAATGGACACACAGGACACACAGGAATGGAAAGCCAAAAACTACAACCATTAAGCTAGAAGTGGACATACGCACTCCTTAAAGCCAAAATAATAAAGTAAGTCATGAAAGTGAGTTCAATTGTTAATGATTGGATCAGGAAATATGCCATCTCCCCACATCGAGACTTCTTGATTGCTCAAAGGAAGGACAATCAGACCCAGACAATGCGTCCCCCTGTCACCAGCAGCATGCATCCTGAAGCACTCTGTCATATCCCAGTAAAAGCAGACTGGCAGAGGAAAACCAAAAGCGTTCACTTTCCAAGTACAGTTGGAAAATAATCTGACTTGGCAGCCGGGTGGCATGAAAAATAAGCCAACGATCTGGAGTCAAGTGTTCCAGTTTGGAGAGACATAAAGTAACTCCTCAGTGCACTCGGCTTCTCCGTGCTCTAATTTCTTTTTACGCTCTTTTCCCTCTCGCTCTAAACTTGACACGTACGTACACCCATGCCCAGTGACACATGCAAATAAGAACACTCAGAGTCACAGATTTCAAGATAGGGAGCGTCTGAAAAGGGCTGAGAGATTGATCTGCTGCCATGTATGTATGAACGAGACCGGGAACTGCCAAGGGCTCCAATTTGGAGAGACATAAAGTATAAACTCCTTCATACAAGACTCCCAACTAGTTCTTTTTCCCTTTCTTTCTCACTCGAATGCCATCTGCTTCACTGAACAGAAATCCTTGCCCAAACATAGTAAGAAAACCAGCATTTTAGTTTGAGTAACTGCGTCCTTGTATTTCTGTCATTGTGAAGGCTTTTTTTTTGACATTTTCAGACTAATTTCATCGTGTTTAACCTTATTTGGTCCTTATAAGTCTAGTAGTACACTGTTTATGTATGTGTTTATGTGTACAGTTCTTATAGTCACATAGGTTGATGTGCATTGCTGTAAAACCTGCTTATGCCCTTTAAATAGAGTGTTTTCTGTTTCACCGTGTCAAGGTCAAAGCACACAGAATTATGGGCTGTCAAAACAACATGTCATCTGTGTGTGTGTGTGTGTGTGGGATGTGTGTGTGTGTGTGTGTGTGTGTGTGTGGGGGGGGCAGGGTTCTGGATGGCATTAATATTTGCCCAATTCACGATGATGGATGGTCGAGACGGACTGAGGGAAAGTCTGGCAGTGAGCGTTAACCGAAAGAGAAAAGAAATAGAGACGAAGAGAGAGAATGAGAGATGCTTGCATAATTGGATTCGGGAATGTCTCCTGTCTGCACCTCACTGTCTGTTCGTCCATCTGTCGTTGTTGCGTCCAATCAGCTGCATCCTCAGCCCGGCCCCGCGTCCAATCAAAGGGCTAGTCATGCCCCGTCTGGATGTGCAGTCGTTACCCTGGATGTAAAAAAAGAAGAGAGACTGGAGAGCCAGGCTGTAATCATATAGGTGTTTTGGGGGTTGGCTTCAAATCACACACACACACACACACACACACACACACACACACACACACACACACACACACACACACACACACACACACACACACACACACACATTACAGAGTGAGTAAAGCCTGGATGAACAGCCTGTGATTGCCTATCAGGAAGTGGTGCAGTCTTAACATTTCAGACTGAGCTCTTTCTTCTCTAGTTTCCTCTCTCTACAGCCCATTTAGGGTTTTATGGCAAAATTACCCCGTGTTATTGGGGAGCTTTTGTTGTGGGACGCTGCTTTAGAGAGTCGTAACAAGCAAGCGAAACAAAATTTGTTTCATCTTCATGTCTGTCTTGAAATCTTTAGTTGTTTTATTGATTAAACAATAAAGTAAATACTTTATCCTCTTTTTATGTTTGTTTTTTTAAAGCTGATAAAAAGTTTCCCTTTAGCTATAGGCCAGGCTGAAATTGCTGCACCATATGGATAATTTTTTATGCTTGTTCATTTTGTGCCTTAAAGTACAATTATGTGTCGTGGATACCTGACTTGCTAAAGCAATTTAAAATAATTATTCCGGTTTATTTCTTATCATTCTTATTTTCATAGTTTTATCAATCTCATTGGTAATAACAATAACAATGTACTTACCAAGTTAATTGCTGTGATCTGGACACACTGGGACTTCAATATCTTTGAAATAAATATTAATTCAATTAATGTGATTTAATGTTAAAGGTGTTCTTACTTCACCCAAATTCCTCAGAAATCTGGAGATCCCCTTAGCTCTACAGAACACTTTTTTAGTGATTTAATTGTTTTGGTTTTCTGACACAACTTTACTGTTTTGGTTCAGTCCCACCGCTCCATTGAGTTGAACACACTCATTAGTGTCATTTCTAGACTCAGCAGGCAGCTGTTTTTAGCAAAGTTTTGTTAAACTGACTTTATGCTACTTGTCCAACACCGATCAGCAGAGTTAGCGATTAACTGCGTAACATACAGTAGTGGAGCATAGAGCAAAAAGAGCCTGTCATTTTTCTCAAAAGTTAGTGGAGAGCTAGCCTGACTAGCCAGAGCCACATCAAGATGTTGGGTCTGGGAACTCACCATTGACAGGGCTCAATCCGAGGGGGGGGAAAAACGGTTGTCTTTCAAATTCCCTCTGCACGCAATAGGATAGCGCTACAACCAGGCAGAACAACGAAGAAGGTGGCGAAGCTAGTTGATAGATTAAACATTTGCCGTATCCGGTCGGCAAAACTCCAAACACATCTTTCTTTTTTAAGAATGACTTCAGTGCCGTTCTTTGTTTTTTTCTCAAAGAAAAGCTTAACTCCAAGTCTTCCGAAGTCGCGGCCAAATTCGAAAGACCGCTGTTCCCAGCAGCAGCAGCAGCCATAAGCCCGCCCACCGACTCTATACACAATGTGATTGGCCCGGCCAGAGGTTGGTTTTTTCATCTCGCAAGCCAACAGAGAGTTGCTAGACCACCTGGCTGCAAATTACATTTGCTGCCACAAAGGTGCGTCTAGAGTTCTAGGCTAGTGGAGAGCAAAACTAAAAGCTAATTAAAAGGTAGAGAATTTGGACAGAAAGAAAACTTAATCTGCATCTGCTGGATCAATCCCCAGACCGACAGGATAAAAATCTGGGTGGGAAAAGTGAAAGAGCAGCGCTTAACCCTCCCTCATTACCACCACTGAGGTGCCCTTGAGCAAGGCCCTTAACCTCCAACCGGTCCAGTGGAGCTGCTCAGTGGCCAGCAGATCAGACTGTGGTTGTACTGGGAATGTGTGCAACTGTGTGAATGTGATCAGGGCCTCTCAGTGAACCTTCCCTGAATAAATAAAGGTTAAATAAAAAAAATATATATATGTAATAGGCGACTGTAGGTTGACTGCATCAACCTTATAAGGTGATAGTACTGTATATCAGTGCTGTGTTTGCAGCTTGTGACCAAAAAAATAAAACAATGCAGGTTTAAATTTAGCAATTCAACATATCTAAAACTAGCTATAGCTTCTACAATTAAAGACATTTGTTGTTATATGTTAGGTTATTCTATAAATCTGTAGTAAACCACTTGTCTCACATTCCTTGAATCTCATACATCTCCATCTTCTTCCCAACCCCTTTTGCCTTGAATTAAAACTTCTGTTCAAACTTTAAAAAAAAAAACGAAAAAAGAAGAAAAAAAAAAAAAAAAAAAACGGAAACAAATACAGCAGAGGAAGCAAGATGGCAGCGCAAATGAGAATAGAAGGAGATGGGGGGAGTGTAATAGATTAATAATGTGGCTGGTGGCCCTCAGGCTGAGAGAGAGAATGAAGAGACAAACACAGACAGATAAAGAGGCAGGAGGAGAAGTGATGAGAAAAAAGAGGAGTGCCAAACACGGGCGAATGGAGAGAAAGAAACGAATAGTGTTTCCATCATTTCCCTCTCATTTACGCTCCAGCGCCGGCCCGGGCCTTTGACAGGGTGATTCGGTGGTGGCGGTGAAAAAGACCCACTCCCAAAATCAATGGCATAGGAAAACAGCCCTGCCAATTTGTTACCTGACTCGCCGCGGCAACTCGTAGGCCTGCTTTACTGCACGCTGCAAACTGCCTTTTAACAAGCCCGCAGGGTGATGAAGTGAGAAGTGTGTGTGACTGCGCTGGCGTACAGTATGTGTGTGGTGGTTAGTGCATGTGTGCGTCTGTGTGTTTTGTCCAAGTGTGAGTACATGTGTGTACATCTGGTTTTGTCTGCTTTTTTATCAGACACAAGTGGAATACACAGTGTATCAGAGAGTTGGTTATGCGTGTGTGTGTGTGTGTGTGTGTGTGTGTGTGTGTGTGTGTGTGTGTGTGTGTGTGTGTGTGTGTGTGTGTGTGTGTGTGTGTGTGTGTGTGTGTGCGTGTGTGTGTGTGTGCGTGTCCCTTGTCTTGTTTCCCTCTAATTGCCCAGGCCTGTTCTTAAGGGAATTTGATAGTTGACCCTGTTGGCCATTTAATGTCGCTGATCCTTTTACACTTCCTGGAGCTGCTACAATAACCCATTGAATTGCATCCCCCACACACACACATTTTAAGATCCCACTCATTCCCGATAAGAAAGAAAAATTGTACAGCAGCTCTGAGATCTTTATCTGCACTTCAAATGAAAGTTTAAACTTGTACCGTAGGGGGGTGATTTGAGGGATGAGCAGATAAGCGAGAGGTGGAACAAAGAAGAAAAGGAGGATGATGAGGAACAGAGGAAGGAGTGCAAATTCTCCATCGTCCACATTACTCATGAGTGAAATATGCGTTGGCTGGCGTGAGAGAGGTAGGGAGCTAACGAGGCGAATCACTGACCAGTGCCAACACTCTGCCTTTTAGTGCAGATGAAATTAAATGACTCCCTTCTCCCTTTTCTCTGCTCTCTTTTTCTTCTGTCTTTAATAGTGCTCGTATAGTGATAGTATAAATTTCGGCATTGACGCGACACACTCGGCAAGTATCTTGTATTTTGATCCCTCTCGCTCCAAGGCAGTAAACCTGAGATGATGGCTTGTTCTCCTTTCTCTTTCTTTTTTTTTTTCTTGGTCCTCTTTCGATCCAAGTCCTGCTGCTGGCAGCTCTTGACTGGTGTCTGCCAAGAAGTAGACAGTGTTTTGATGTCTTTTGAGGATGGCTATTGCGGTTCCTTTTCCAGGTATGAAATTAAAACTCCACATCCCTGTAGTAATGGGTTGGTGGGGAATTTCTTTTCTTTTTTCATTAATCATGTATGGGGAAAGTTTGTATCTCCATGATGTCAACTCTGCAGAACCAAAGAAAAATCTTTTTGACAGTTTGGAAGATGTTGTAATATTCTTAGCAGAAACAGCATTAAATAAACCTTAAAGGAATAGTATGACATTTTACATGCTTTCTTGTTAAATTAGAAGATTGATAGCACTCTCACACACAGTACAGTACACTTAATACGCAGCTACAGCCAGCAGCCGGTAAACTTAGCATAAAGATTGAAAATGGGGAAACAGCACCTTGAAAGTTTCTCAAAATCTTAAACTAGTCCTTTTAAGTCAAAATTAATTTATTGCTGTCAATAGGCAACATTGGAATTAAAGTTTTCTCATGACAGCAATGACATCTTAGCTATAGTTTCAGAGCCAGACACCCACACATCCCTCCAGATCTGTACACATACAATATAATTACACATGTCCTCCATTGTTCCAGCCAGCTGCTAATAACCAAAAGAACACTACTTCTGGAGAACATTCTGAAGCACTTTATCTTCACCGGCTGCATCAAGCCCATACATTTCCTGTAGACTGAGCTGCAATTAGCAAAACAAAAACAGCTCCTGTTGAGTAATTAGACTGTTTGCATTTGCCTGATCACATTTTTCCTTTCTCACTGGACTCCTTTACAATGTTATATATGTCTCCGTTCTGTGTGATAACATCCTGTTGGCCCAGATGTTTAACCAACGGCGGAGAATATGCTTCGGACCAGCGGTCTCTGAGCGGGCTAGGTGAGGGGGTCAGCTCCAATAACAGCAGCGGGGGAAAGAAATGAATTAAGCAGCAGGCCCACGAGGGTGTTATTAGACTTTGTGGTTTTAGCTGTCCACCATTTTACCGAAGGGACAATTTCTTTTCAAAAGAAACATTTTAATTTCTTTTCAAAATGTTAAAATTCTCAACATTTGGCTGGCAAATTCACGAGAACTCACTGCTGGCAAATAGACATCTGCTCATCAATGCTGCCAATTCATGTAAACGAGCTAACATTCTCAACTCATGAAATGTGTTTGGGCTCAAAGGAGACTCTGTTGGTTATCAAGCTCCTTTCTGAGTGGACTTGATTGACTTGGGCTGAGCAAGTTGGCCTCGCCTGCAGGTCCTGGAGGCTCTTTCTGCTGGCGTGCTTGTGGCTCCGAGTGGCTGGTAAGTAGTGATTACTGGACTTGGCCTGAACAGCAGCTGTAGTAGAGTGAAATGTGGCAATGTGGCCCTGGAGAACCCACACTTAATGACATCAGGAAACACCGCCCAGGTTCACCCACAGCGCAGCGTCTGGAGCATGTGTGTGGGTGTAACAGAGAGAAAGTGAGAGAGACAGGAAAGTGGCCGAAAATAGGGTACAAGGAAGTAACCATGTGTGTGTTTGCACATGTTATGACTATGATGATGTTGACTGTGTATAATATAGTGCATATCTATATGTTTCGGTGTTTGTGGATAAACGGGTGACAGAAAAAGAGAATAAGGTAGGTTACATATTTTACTATAAAAAGAAACATGCTAAAAAACAAGCCAACATTTGAATTAAATATATGTTTATTTAAATAATGTAATATATAAATATATAAAATAAAAAAATGTAAAGTGAATGTACTTGCAAAGTTGTAATAATCCCCTTGTTGCATGGAAAATGGTAAAAGAAGTTGTAGAAATGAAAGGGCAACTACGCTGATTTTAAATTTTTTATTAGTATGGTCTAAGACAACAAAAAAGTTAGTAAATATTAGTAAACATGAACAACTCTCACCCAAATCCAACAACTAGAGTGCTAAAACTGAAATTTGTGATGTCTTCAAGTAAAGTCTGCAACTGCTCCATAGACAATGAATCAGGACAGATGTTATAGATGACATTGAGAGTGCCCAGGGAAATGTGAGTATATGGGTACATTATGTTTTATTTACATTATTATTTTTAGTTTGAGAACTAAGAACACTTCAATAGAAAAAATTATTAAACTAATTTAGGTATAAAAATAGAAAACAATCATATTGGAATTTAATTTAGGTGGTGTTCCCCTTTAAATGTTCTCATCACCAACTGTAAATAAATTAAAAAATACATTAACAGCAATGTGTATTTCATCACCAGTGTTCTGCACAAGAAATCTAACTCATAACTCACCCACTCATTAAAACGTTGCTCCAAGGCGCTGCTCCAGAAGGTTGAAGATCTCATCCTGGATGTTGACGGGTGCGCCATCTGCCCATCCTCTGAGGTCCGCAACCTTGGTGTAATCCTGGATTCCACCCTCTCTTTCCATACTCACATCAAATCCATCACAAAATGAGCAATTTTTTATTCTCAAAAACATCTCTGGCCATCACTCTCCGACTCAGTGGCAGAAACCCTCATTCATGCTTTCATAACCTCCCATTTGGACTAGTGCAATTGAGTCCTGTCTGGGGTCCCCAGCTAAAACCCTAGACAGACTCCAGTATGTCCAAAACTCTTCCACCAGAGTCCTCACCCACATTAAAACCTGGAAACACATCACGCCAACCCTCATCCACCTTCACTGGCTCCCATTTAAGTCCCGCATCACATATAAAATCCTCCTTCTCACCTACAAATCCCTCCATGCCCTGACCCCACAGTAGCTCTCCGACCTCCTCCATCCATACACCCCACCCCGAAACCTGCGGTCCTCAGATGCTGGCCTGCTCTCCATTCCCCACACCAGACTTTGTACCTTCGGAGATGGAGCCTTTAATGTTGCAGCCCCCCTGCAGATATCCAAAATGCTACATCCCTGGAAGTTAATAATAAAAAAAAAAAACTCCTGAAACACCACCTGTTTACCACAGCCTACAACCTCCATTCACTTAGCCACAGTCATTCTGGAAAGTGTCCTTGGGTTACTTGAAAGGCGCTATATAAATAAAAGTTATTATTATTATTATTATTATTATTATTATTATAGCACTACTAGTGGTCAAAAATTCCACAGGGAATGTTTGAGAGTGAGTTTTCATATGAATATGACCAATATTTTATTGTGTGCAATATACGTAGCAGCAGTGCACACCTAAATCAGTGTATGTGAATGGGAGTGTGTTATGGCGCTTTTCCATTACATGGTACCTGTGCGACTCGCCTCGACTCTACTCTCCTTTTTTGGTTTTCCATTACGAAAAATAGTCCCTGGTACCTGCTAACAGGTACTTTTTTTAGTACCACCTCCGTCGAGGTTCCAAGCGAGCTGAGCCGATACCAAAAGGTGACGTGAAAGCGACAGACGGGGGTGTCCTGAACAAACCCGCCATTTTTAAATAGTTTAGCCAGTTTGTTTTTGCTGCCTAAAGCTTAATTTGAAACTAAATGTGTCTTCTGGCTGTGGCAACAACAACACACCTTCGACGGTCTGTGTGTGTGTCGCGTTCGGTCACGACAGTTTCCTGCGGTGGTGCTATGACGACCAGCCACGCTCGCCTCACGCATAAGGTGTTTCTAAATCTGCAATGGAAAAAGGAGGATGGGGCACTGCGGTCGAGCCCAGCCGAGCCGAGTCGAGCAGGTACCATGTAATGGAAAAACGCCATTAGTGTAGGGAAGTGAAAAAAAAAGTTTCTGAAAAACAAGGTGCCTTACAACTAGCATGAAGTGTCTTGCTAAGTGCTAATGCAACCACACCACTAACACTGTGCAGCCGTACACACTGAAACCAGTGTGTGTTTAAGATGTGGGCAGTGAGTGACTTTGCGTGTCCGGAGCTGTCATTCCCTCCTTACCACTTTGTTCCTCTAAGCCTTTCTGGCTTTTTAATGAACGGAAAATTCATTAACACTTCATTAGCACTTAAAAAGCACTATGAGCAAGCAATTACCATTAACAAAATATAATCCTAATGGTTTTTGGCTTCATTAAACTTTGCAGACAAAGTCTGCCATGTCACGAGTGTTTTATGGTGCTCATTTCTCACCGTTTTTGTAATCAGTGCCCATTTTTCCACCCTTGCCGATTGTTTTTATTTTAGCCCATGTCTTCTTCTACAGCCCGAAGTCAGAGAAGGGCCTTGGGTAAGCATTATCTGTATTGCTATAAAGCAGATGCACTTCCAGCAAAAAACCAAGAGCCAGCATGAGCTAGAGAAGAGAATGAATGAGGGAGACAGAGCATCCACCCTCCCTCCCTCCCTCTTTCCTCCACCTGTCTCCCAGCTTCTATCGGAGCCAGCCTCAGGGAGTGTCGAGGCAGAGGAGTAGGAGGAGGAGGCGTGTTTTCTTTTCGGGGAAGAAAAAGGGATCGATATCTCTAGTAATCGTCCTCTCCACGTTGACATTTCTCTGCCTCTCCTCTGAGGCCGTTTAAGCGTCAGATGAATAAAGCTGTCAAGGCCCATTCCACCCTTCGTCCTCTAAAACCTCTGCATCCCTGGCAGCCAGCCTTCTCTTCCCTCCATCATCTAGTCGCACCATTGGCTTGGATGGCCTCAGACTGTGAATAATGTTGCTCTTCTATTGGTTAAGGCCAATGTGAGGGCTGATTGATTGCCTCTGTTGATTGGCCCTGGCTAATTAGAGACCTTTTAAAAACAGGGTGATGGATGGGTTAGCGCCGCCCCGTTCCCTCCCTTCCGCCCTTGGTTTCGAGCTGCTCCAAGTGATTTGTCTCAGGATGTTTTCTGGTTGTGTTAGCCACTAATTAAAAGTAACCAATCAAATGATCGACATTGGCATGTCTGGGGGGAAATAGTACCGCGGTATCTTTACTCTTCAGGCTCTTCCAAGCAACCAATCAGACTCTTCTAAGCAATAAAACATTAATTGGATTAAATCTAATGCAGTGCTATGCTGTGACCACTGTCTGCCCTCTCTGTGGTTTCTGAGTTTCTATTTGTTAGATACACAAACAATGATATTATAGCATTATTGAATCTATAACTTATAATGGTTTGTGCAATTGGAATTATAGGATTATATCTGATATCTGAACAGGCACCTGGCCATTTGAAGCAAATAGGTGCATGACATCACTTCAACCAGCCACCTTGAAATCAAATCTTCTCTATTCTATTCACATACCTACATATTATAATTTGGGCCTTCATTGGTGTCATCTCTGAAGTAGTCCCAATAACTTGGTTACTACTAATAACATTATTATTAACAAACATTAGCATAAACTGTGTAATTAGCCTCAGCAAGCTAGCTGTCTAACATGGTAGCTAACGTTAAAAAAAAGAGCCTTTCACCATTTAAACCCATATTTAAATGACTCAGCTTCGTTGGTGTTTCTAATATTGTCTTCAATAAAATCATCAATGTCATCTTTTGATGAACTTTTAACTGGCTTCCCTAACCTCACTTCACAAAGCCGCGAGGAAACACGGTAAAGACACAGAACACGATTGGTCCTCCTTTTTACATTCTGAGCTCTGACTTGCACCACAGAACCAAGAGATTGAACCTTTTCCTGTTTCAAATTATAGGACTCTTAATGCATGTTAATAACTTGCTAAAGAACAGTAAAATGCAGGGCCATAGCTAGGTTCTTTTTCTGACATCTTGGTCAGATTCTTTGTCTTCTTTACTCATTCTTTGATCAAACTTATCTAACTTTAGAATGAATTTTATATAGTTAAAGTCTGTTCATATGCTGAGTCTAAACATCTGGAATCAACCTATAAAGTATCTGCCATGCATACATTTTTACTCCTCAAATTCTGCTAACAACCTCCAATACCTCCAAAAAAGGATGTTACGGCTCAGGTAACAGTAATTCTTTTACCAAAAAGTCTTATTGAACCGCATAATTCTGAGGTTACAGCTTGTTCATGGGAAATAGTTTTTCTCCAGCATGTATTAGATGCACCGATTGACCGGCTGGTAACCGGAATTTGCCGATTTTCACATGATCGACCTCGACCGGCCAGTCTATCATATGCCGATTTTATGCTGGTCAAATGCTGTAAATAAATAACATTGTAAAGGCTACCATACACAATGCCTAGGAATTATATATAGGCTAGCAAATAATAACAATAAACCTACTATTAATTACATTACCTTAATGCAGTGTAACTTCTGTAGGATGTAAATAATGCAAATAAAATACAAACATGAGCAAGGGCATTCAACAATCGCCATTATATCGAATCAACAGCCACATGCAACCTAGCTAGCAGGTGAAGAACACAAACAACGAAATCGCCAGCTATCAATGAACTGACAACATAAGTTATGCGACTTACAGTTCTCAAGGACGCACACACACAATTTCCACTGGCTAGTTATCCCTCGGACAGCGAGTCTCTTTTTTTCTTTCTCTCACTTTTCCGCCGGGTGGCGCGCGTGCCCACTCGCGGTGTGAAGCGTGTGTCCGCGCTATTCTCCGACATGCACTCTAACAATCACAGCTTATAGATGGCCTTTTGTACAAATGCATTACCTGTTTTCCCTGTTTTCATACAGAAGTTTAGTTTTTTAGTTGGTTGTTGGATATGAAAAGAAGGAAATGGTTCTTCCATAACATTGAACTTTAGATGTGTATGAATTTCCCACACCAGGAGTAATTTATATAGTTCTATTTTATAGCAATCGATTATCTATTAAAATGTAAAATGTTCTATTAAAGAAAAGATAGAAAATAAATATTTGTGTGTGCTGTAAAGTGGTTAGAAAAAATTAAATCGGAATCGGCTAAAATCGGTATCGGCACGTCAAACTCAATGAAAAATCGGAAATCGGAATCAGCCTAGAAAATTGTAATCGGTGCATCTCTAGTATGTATAATGAAACAAGTATTTTCTCTGCTCATCTTTTTGCCCGTGTTGTGCTTTTTTCTTTATCTTGACATGTTTTTTCTTAAAGTTGCCAATTTAAGAGGATAGGATTGCATTCCTTTGCAACCAGTAATATTTCATTATTTATTTATTTTAGATTTTGAATCAGAACATGTGTTGACGTTGTCATCATTTCTGGCATTAGCCAGCCCGTCTCTGGCTTTTTATGTCCACATGCTTTGACAATTAGCCTGGGTTAGCATGATATAGGCTCTATATCTAAAAGTCAAACAGCATTTGTGGACTCTAATTGGAACCAGAGTGTTTTTCTTCAATACGATTTGGTTATTAGCAGATCATAAAGCTCTGATGACATAATGCGGTTAGCCTGGTTGCACTCTGATTTACCGATCGCTCTCTCTCTCTCCCTCTTTTACTTCTCCTTTCGCTCTCCTTCGTTCTTTGGTCAGAGTAGTGAGCGGTTGCATTCCTGAGCCGCCTGTTGCAATAACAGCTCAGCGCTTTAAGCAAACTTTCCTCACCGCAAAACTCCCTCCTCTTCAGCCTCACAGTGCCTACTCCTTCTCCTCTTCCCCCCACCATCTCAAATGTTCATTCAATCATCTCATCTGATCTGGGGGCAGTTTTTATTATAACCCAATCATAAAGAAGCAGCATTGGCCGCGTTCCAAAGCCTAATGTCTTGTTTCCGACACATTGATAACAAAAACAGCAAGAAGTTAGAAGAGTACAATTTCTTTCTTTCTTTCTTTCTTTCTTTCTTTCTTTCTTTCTTTCTTTCTTTCTTTCTTTCTTTCTTTCTTTCTTTCTTTCTTTACCACCCTTGCCACCAAGAGGAGCTCCACCCAAGCTATTCCAGAAAGAGAAAATGAAGGAAAAGAGAGAGGGGAAAATGCTTAGTGCCCAGACCTTGAAAGAGAGCCTGTGGAGTATTAAGAAAGAAAAAGAAAAAAACACTCAATGTCAGAAGATGGAGGAACCTGGGTCACACACACACACACACACACACACACACACACACACACACACACACACACACACACACACACACACACACACACACACACACACACACAAGCACACTTTGCTGTACTAGAAATGAGAGGGCCCCCACCGTCCAGCGTGCAGAGTTGTGGAGAGCTGGGTATCTCTTCAAAGACCCCTGCAGCTTTCCCAGAAGACATCATCCGCGTGTCTAACTCCCTCCAGACCCTGCACATGCTGAAGCTGTGTGTGTATGTGTGTCAGTATTTGTGTGCACACACTTCAATAGTGTGATTAAGCTCCCAAAATTGGGGACAAATTGCTCTCAGGTGCAGATACTTTGGGATAAGATGATTTTTCTTCACCGCTCTCTCATCTGCCCCCCCCCCCTCTTTCCCAGCTCCTTTTCTCCCCTCGTATCCTTTTACGTCCTTACCCCACGCCCCTCTTTTCATTCCATCACGCTCTCTGTTCGCCTCCGTCCCTTTTTTGAAAGAGTCTCCAGTGTGACGAGGACAGGACAGGGAAACGGCTCTGTGTCTAGAATAGATTACTTCCAACTGGACTCGGAGGGAACTCCTCTTCAACGTTATCAAAGCCTGTTCGCTTCTTTTATATGGAAACAGTGAAGGAACGTTTTCCCCCTCTTTCTCTCTCGCTGACATAAGAGCTCCTTTATCCCCTGAGTGTGTGGAATGTGTGTGTTCTTCTATAAGTTTAGTGGGTAATTCTTCAAGTGGTGCTTATAAGGCATTAAAAGCTCATTGTGAGTGCAGAGCAGTTATAGTCAGAGCATGATATAATAAACATAATGTACAAGAAAATAGACGATTTCAAAGTTGCATTGGTCAACTTCAAGCGGTGAAAGGAAACTTTGGACTGTATCCACCAATCCTTTAAATTGTAACAGACACTGAGTGAAAGTGATCAGTGATAGCCGTCTAATGTGGTTTTCAATTATTACTCTACCCATTGAAAAATTTTTTGATAACATTATTTATATGTAAGCTTTACATTTTACAATATGTATTCAATGGACCACAGCTCTCTGTGTTTCATGATCAACTCAGTGTGCCATGATCATACACATTACAGTTTGGTCTTTTATTCACATTACATACTACTTAATAAAATAGCAATTACGTTACTTTAATTAGAAATTAAAACAAATTACTTAACAGCTAATGTAATTACCTATTTTACTTATTACTTGACTTTCGTTACTCACCACAGCTCCGTGCCTTTAAACAATTCCAATGCTGTCACTTAATAAGAACAGAAAATCGAGACATTATTGTTTAAAGGTCCCATATTATGCACTTTCTCAGGTTCATACTTGTATTTTGGGTACTTTCTACTAGAACATGCTGACATGCTTCAATGTTCAAAAAACACATTATTTTTCTCAAACTGTCTGTCATACCTGTATTCAACGCTCCGATTTAGCGCCTGTCTCTTTAAGCCTTCCTCCTGACTGCTCGTTTAAACGTGTTTCTGAATACGAGTCTCTTTTAATAAAAAAATAACATACAACATGGACTGTAATGTGTGTGTGTGTGTGTGTCATCTAGTGATGTCTTTCAGCTCAAGCCTGTATGCTGTTTTGTCACCGGCTGACCTCTGACCCCTGGTGATGATTCCCCGCAGAGAGGATGATGATGGCTATCGACTGACTGCACTGTGTGGTCTGTTACCAGGCAGAACAGACAGTCATCTTCAAAGAGACTCCCAGTCTGCATCTTTTTTTTTCTTTTCTTTTTTGGCATTTCAGGCCTTTGACTGGACAGCTTAGGCATGAAGGGGGAGAGAGAGGGAGAATGACATACAGAAAAGGGCCGCAGGTCAGAACCGAACCCCCAGCCGCTGCAGCAAGGACTGAGCCTCTGCACGCGCCTCTGCACGCTCCAACAGGTGAGCTACCCAGGCGCCCTGACTCTCAGGCTGTATACCTCTAACCTCTCTATCTCTGTACCCAGCATCTATCTGCACTTTTATCGCGATACACATCTCTCATCTCACATCTTAGGAGCCATTGAGGAGCTGGAATATTTTAGACAACAAACACACTCTCTTATGGGGGCTGTGAGATAGGTAACATATACATTTCTATACTATGTTTAAGGACTTCTAGAGGATTGTTTGAATATGGTGCTGAAAAACCTCCAGAGCTTGAAGTCTAAGTTTGATGTATAAGTGCTCCAGGCTTCTGTGAAACTCAGAATTAAATAGAGAAATATATTTTTGCAAGGCTGTACTTGCTGTACATTAAACAAACACTGTTGATGTTATGGATTTCTAGCTTTCTTTGTACATACATAGTTTTGAACTACTGGAGCTTCATTTTATATCAGTGTGTGTGTGTGTGTGTGTCATTGTTTGTGTTCCAAGGAGCACGGTGAGCCAGGTGTGCCTGGGAGTCCCTCACCTCAGAGGCCAAAAGTTCAAAGGTCAGATACCTCCCTTGAATTTCTCCACGGGGCTGAGCCTCTTCTAAGGAATTGAGATAAAGGCACTATCTGATCCTCAGTGCCACTCGGTCCCTAAGCTCTGGCCGAGATTAAAGCAAAGAGGCTCGTTGAAAATGACTTTTTTGTCGTTGCTTCAACTTTTAATTTCCTTAATTGATTTTCCTTTCCTGAAGAGGTAAGGGTTTACAGACACAAAACTAATTGATTTCAAATTTTAATCCCTCTTACTGCTGAGCTATCGAGGGACCTCCCAGCCATCGATCTCCAATCCATCCAAACTCAATTAATGTGCTGGAGACCGATGAAAGGAGGAGGAGGAGGAGGACCTTGTCTGCTCTTAGGTTGCATTCTCTTATTTTCTCCTCTTCTGCATCACTCACAGATGATGCTCATTCTTTCCCTGCATTTGGTAACATTTAAATGTACAGCCATGATGGATGATGTTCTGCATACAGCACATTTTCAGTGATGTTTGTAATTACTTTGTGCCATCTACTTTGCTGCTTTATATGTTTCCTAACATTTATTTCTTACTGCTTGATGTCTGAAATATGCGGCTGAATTGACTGTTTGGTAAGCCCCGGCTACGCTGCTGTTGCTATAATTACTATAAACAGATATCTGTGTATGAATGCAGAATGTGTAGGCAACAGGATGAGATTTCGGAAGTATTGGAAGTGTTACAGGTGAACAGTTATTTGTTATCCTATACCGGAACCCCAGAAATATTGTCCGTTTCCCCCAGAGGCTAAATCGTCGTCAGACTGATAGCTGATGTGTTCCGAGATTGCTGTTGCTACGTTGCTTTCCCTATCAAGCTTTCCATTCTTGCGTGTAGACTACAATAATAACAGGGGCAGATTCACCTCTAGAAAATTGTTTGACATTTTTTTTAAGATTAGTCATTGATTTCAGACAGAAGTAAAAAAAAAATAGGCCTCCTATACACAGTTCCAGTTGCAAGTCTATGATTGAACAATTGCCGCTCAGGGAAGGGGGTTTGGCAAACAATTAAATTTTCTCGATGGTATTTGTTCTCAGGTCCTTCTATGATTCCAATGAGACTAGCATATTAATAAAGATGGAGGATTGAAAAGTCTGATGAATGCTTTCAAACTGATTATGAGCCAATACAATATAATCTCACAAAGTCAAAGTGGTAAATCAATTTGGATTTTGACACAATTGATAGCAGTATTAATGTTTCTGAATGTTCTTGAATGAATGACGTTTTGAGACAGGCAAAGTATTTTCTTGGATCCCTTTTGGTGCCTGTATTTCATTCCCTGTTTTGTTTTATGTGTCGAACTTTGCTTACATCTGTCACACCCCTGGTCACACTTCCTTCCTATCATATCTTACCCTTCATCTCTCAAAGACAAAGTAGAAAGGGAAAGGGTGACTGGATATTGTTTCAATCAATTGAAGTGTAAGGAGGGCCAGAATATTATATTCCAAAATTTCAAGTCTACTGTCAGTTTGACTTAAATTGCTCTTTGCAATGGACTTGTTCTAGATTTCACAAACTGTACCACACTATTTTGTATCATCACAGATCCTGTAAACAAAGAATGCATATCCTGTAACAGATTTGATAAATGTTTTGAAATACTATCCCACCCCTGGACATTCTCTTTTAACTTCACATGTAGAAAGCACTTGAACATGATCTTTTTTTCTAAAACCCCCTTTTTTTATTATGTTGTGTTTTTTAGCAGGGCTTGATTTTATAGCTGTCTGAATGCTTTTGAAAGTCCTCATGGACCTTGGCAGCCTTTGAGTAAAGTGAAATTAAACTAGCTCTCTCTTGCACTTTCACTCAAACTTCAAAGGCCCCAAACTTTGGCACTGGAAAGGCATTGAAATGAATTGTTAAAAATATCCTCCCGAAGTAGTTTATGATGAACACTATATGTGTGTGTGTATGTGAGAGTGTGTTTCGGTGGATAGGGCTGACATCAGAGCCTGGGGTAGAAGATTTATGAGTGTGTGAATTAGAGTGTGATTATGGCCCAGATTTAGTGGTGTGTAAGGGAGAAACGGCAGATCCCCATATGAGAGCCTCAGGTCAACCAGACCAGACGGATCTATTAATTTGCTCCTATTCACAATGTATACAAAGACAAACCCTGTACTAGCGTAATACACTGAATTAATTTAATCGGCTACCACAGATATATCAAACATGACATGCCTTGACCTCAGATTTGGTGTGACAGAGCTTAATTCTGGCTATTTTACGTTAAAATCGGTCTGGTAGAAAGCTTTGCCCAAAAGAATGACGTTGTCTATTTAGATCAAATTAATTCTATCACATAGCCTATATAATTTATATAGAGAGGGGAATGACAGATGGCTTTTTTTTTACTGAAAATTATACATACAATACTTACTCTATTGCTTCTAATTTATTTCATCATCACTCATTCTTCCGATTGCATTCAACACTGGGTCCCCAGCAATACCACCGCAAAGTGTGAAGTAGATCGGATGAACGGTTCTCGAGATATGTGAATGACAAACAAACAGATAGACAAAGTTCTTAGTAATACACAGTTGACCTTTCTTGATACAGTTTGTATGGTTACAGTGTTTAGTCATTTCACAACTGCCACAATTGAATAACCATTCAGGATTCAAGCCTTCCATTCCACAGTGTATTATTTTTCATTATGCTTCCAATAGCCCTCCACTTATGGCTTCTTCTTTCTTGAATGTTACACTGTTAAGGAGTCTTTTTCTGGAATGTTTTTTCGTCTCTGTGACGTTTTCCAAATTATTCTGGGTGCCTGCCAAGTTGGTGATCACCATCTTTCCTTCTCCTCAGTTTCTTTTGGTGACGGGACTGATGGAGCTGATGGATTTTAGCTGGGATTAGGAATGACAGGGCCATTTTAACTCATAGTAAAAATGCTGTCTCTAGAACTATCCCTGTCCTGATGGCTGAAACCACCGCTGACTGCGCACCAATGATATGAAATGAAGAATGACAACAGTCACATCAACGCAGGGTGTGCGCTTGGTGTATGTTTGAAACTATTGTCTGGATTCAGCCAAATCTAAAAGTGTACAGGCTTGCATTTATGCACAGTTTTTCTCCATCTGTTCCAGTGTGCTTTATGGCAGGATGTCAGCCACCGTTCACACAATGATCCTGATTGCAGTTCCCATTATAATATAAGAGGATACCACTCATATGGAAGCCATCAAATCATGGCAGGACAAAACAATTGGCTCAAACTACCAGACTGACGTTGATGTATCTATCACAATCCAAACTGAGAATGGGGCTAAAAGAAATGCTGTCCTGGATTCCAAACTTTAAAACAGGATGCCTTTTTTTCCTGGCTGTATGTTGGACAGAGAAGTGTAACTTATGCTCTGGCTGCAGATATGGGCACACAGGGAATGTTTGTTCTCTCCAATTTGGACGCCATGGTGACAAAACTCCTGGAATCTAAGAAAACAAGAGAGCAGACGTTCAGGCAGGAATAACTGCTTGCCCTAAGAATGATGATGGACTTTGGCCGAGTACATTGCAACTGTCCACTGATGACGATACTGGGTGTTCACAGTCACAGTCAAGGGACTGTATATAAATAACAATACTCCTTTACTGATTAAGTTTCACATTTTACTCAACATGGTAGTGAGCAAAATGTATGATCCAATACACTTGGGCCAGTGTGGCTCAGAAAATAATTTCATGTCAACTTACTGTTTGTTTGACTTTCATTGTTTCAAAGTTGCCTTTCTATCAGCTCGAACCAGTCTAGCAATTCTCCTTTGACCACTGCCATCAACAAAGCATTTTCGCCCCAAAGAAATGCTGCTGACTGGATTTTTTTTCTTTTCTGGACCATTCTCTGTAAACCCTAGAGATGACCGTACCTGAAAATCCCTGCAGATCAGCAGTTTCTGAAATACTCAAACCAGCCCGAATGGCACCAACAACCATGCCAGGTTGACATATTTCTATCATCTCATGGTATATACTAACATGCCTCCCAATTATTGAGTGGTGTGGTACAAGCGAAGTGTGTCATCCCTGACTGACCTGAAAATGGCCCTAGATAATGACAACACCATGGTGATAGCACTCTTGTTTAAAAAGAAACTATGACAATATGCTGTGTCCTTGTGAAAACCGCCTTTTTGGATGATTTAGACCAGGCGAGGGAACAAGGGATGGGAAAACTTGGGGCAGGGAGGACGACATGAGAAAAAGGCTGGGAGAAAATATGGGAGCTATCAACACTCACCTCAGCAAAAAAACAGAGCCATGATGAAAGCAAAAAGTAGAGAGACTGGAAGGCACAGACAGACAGAGAGTGAAGGTTAAAATGACAGAGAGACAAGTAGGCGGGGGTACAGATAGATTGAAGGGGTGAAAAGTGGACAGCTGCAATGAAACAAGAGACTAAAAAAGAGACAGAAGGAAAGACAGAGACAGACAGACAGAGAGAAAGACATCTCTAGCTATCTAACCAATGTGGATTCACCCAGGGGACCACCAGCTTACGGCAACAAATATGAGCAGAGGCAATGAAACAGACATCAGGTATCAACAGAGAGAGTCCATGCTAAAAAAACAAACCAAACGACCTGATAATACTCTGAGAGAGGAGGGCTGCTGAGCTGAATGTTTCCCATTGTTGGCTGTCAGGGCAGTGGCTCAGCAGTAATTAGAGCTAATCTCTTAAAATGGAGGATCAGACCACTTCACTGTCCAAACACTGCTCTCTGCACTGCCAGTGCAAAGAAAAGCAGGGCCATTAACATGCATCCATAATTACATGCATGAACAAAAGTGCTTGTTTGGTGAGATTGTATGCCCTGAAATGACCAAAGAAGTTTTAGATGTTTTTTTAATGGTCTTACAACAAAGGGCCTGGAAAAATTGGAAGAGCGAAAGATTTTTTTTTTTTATGTTGTTGCATCTGCATGAATGTTTGATTACGTGACCTGTCCCAGAGAACTGTTTTCACAGGGGAAATATGGGGCAGAACAAAGCAGCTGGTGTTATGTAGGGTGTCTATACATGTATGTGTATGTGTGTATATGAGGGCATTTGTGTGTGTGGGGTCGCCCCTTAATGATTATTATGGTTTAACTCCCATTTCACGGATAGAGTCATTACATCCCACATTTTTCCATTCTCCTTGCAATAGAAAGGAAAACCTATTCCCTTCTGTCGCTTATTGCTGAAACCCGTTCTCTTGCTCTCACACTCTTTGACATGAAAACACACACACTTGTGCACACACCTACACACAACCAGCCACTCACCCTCAAACACACACATCACACTGATGTGCACACTGGCAGCAGATGATGAACCAATATTTGGGTTTGCATGGTATTCTATATGGAGAGAGGTTGTAGGGTGAGACTTGTATGTATGAAAATGTCCAAACTTAATAAAGACCACAGACACATACACAAACACACACATGGCCCGCTGTGAGTTACCATGGAAACCGACCGCTGATCGGACCCTGCTGTATTTACAGACAATCAATCACAATGACAGGTGGCTCCTAGCACCTTGCGGGATATTTGGATGGGCGAGGTCAAAAGAGAAATATAGGAGGGTTTCTAGGGGTGCGGGGGTCACTCATGGCATGCTTATAATCACTGTGACCGTTGACCTTTTAGAGGAAGGCCGCTTAACAGAAACAGTTAGCTGACATTGATCACAGTGTATTGAACAGATCATAAAATGCTCTAAATTGAGCACTTGGGTCAGAGTGCACGGTAGGGACGTGTTAAGGCATGACCCTACCAATGCTCTTTTTGATGTCTGATTGAAAAGACACAGAGGGCCAAACAGGAGTTTAGATCCCCTCTACACATGACCTCAGGTTAGAGGTGAAAGGTCAAACTTGAGGCGAGGGAACATTTTAAACACCTTACGAGATTGCTTGGAGACTGGGCTTTAGCACATCTGCTGGGTTTATATTACTTGGTGATTCTGACAGCTTAACATTTTGGATGCATTGTGGGGAATGGGTACCAGGATCATGCAACTCAAAGTTCTTTATGATGATAACATTAGATTTTAATTTAAAATATATCTATTTATCAAAGGGTAAAGGATCAGGATGTATTACAATATGCTTGGAGTGGCTCCGTAGGGAGTTGAGTTGGGAACTGGAGGTCTGGCAGTTCAAGTTGCCAGTTCAAGTTCCCGTACAAGTTCTTCTTAAATATCACATTTTTTATATTACTGATCCCAAAGTTGTTTAAGTCAACAATCACACTAAAGCCCGAGACACACCAAGCCGATAATCGGCCGTTGGACAGTCTGGCGAGGTCAGTGACTCGAGTCTGTTCAGTGTGTTCCGTGCCGTCGTCAGTCTGAGGGGATGTCGGCGTTCATTTTGGCCGACCTGACATGTTCAGTCGGAGGCAGGGCAGTCGGGACTCACCCGGAAATAGCGAACGGAATGAGCGTGACTAGAGTCTCTCAAAATCTGACGAAAATCTTTTTTGAGCTGAAATGAAGACAGATTCAGCAACTGCACGGCCTATTTCTCGCTTAAAATGTTTTCAGAAACACGTTTCAGCGAACTGTTTTAGTACAATATGAGATCGTATTCTGAGATTCTGAACGAGCCGCCATGACAGTCTGGCTTTGAATTTCCGGAGAAAACAAACCCATGTGACGCGTTCGTCCAATCAGCTGCCGGTTTTCATTTTTTGGGCAATAATACAGATTAGCGCCGTCTGCTGTTATGGAGACGTATTACGTCTCGTCTGTTTGGTGTGTTCTGTAGCACTTTGTGGACCAACACGGGGAGACTGATCAGTCCGACTGGTTTTTCTGCCGAGGGTCAGCCGTCTGGTTGTAACGTCTATTACAAGCACCTTATCAATAAGCTTTTTCAATATTCTGATTGATTCACATATCAAAATACAAAAAAGCTGACAATAATATTAAAGCTATAGTGCATAGTTTCTGTCTCCCCCATGAGGAATTCTAAGTAATTTAATTAGCTTTGTATCAAATAATTTGGGTATGGCTTGAATGTTACAGACGTTCATTATTATAAAAAAGTTACGGACTAAAGCGTAACTCATGGAAATACACTTTCCTATATCATAACCCTGGTCTGTCAAACTCATATATTATATTAAATGCATCGGTAAGCATTGTATGTACATGAATGGTTGTAAAAATAGTTAATTAAAATTCCCTTTGAAAAACCTTATGATGCGTTGCAGCTTTAGTATGAATGGTATGATGTGAAGTGCTCACTGTGGTATGTCAGACCACAACAGTGGAGCTAATTGACTGTCTTGACTACTCCCCATCACCCCCACCTCCGCTTTTAGTACGATCCAGGGGAAATGGTATTACAGAGCAGAGGTTGTGTTGACAGAGGCCGAGACAGCACCGAGCACAAGGCCGACCTTTCACCTTTCACCCTCCTCCAACCTCCCCCAAACCTGGAAACACAGGAAGAAAGCAAGGTCGCCCAGATGAGAGTGTCTGTCAGCACGCAGAGGGAATTGAAAGCGAGTTTAAAACATGTGGGGGGGGGGGACTGAGGAGGGGAAATGCAGCAAAAGGACGGACAGGCAGGGTGCTGACATTTGTGCAGAGATATAGAAAGTAGGACATTTTCCAATTTAAAAGCATGCTGAATGATTTAGGCTCATCAACCAGTTGGCCCACAGCTTCAACATTTCCCTGCGAGAGTCCGATGAGCCGCTCTCGTTTTTGTTCGAGATTTAACAGAAGGACAGTCATAATAGAGACGGCCAGTTGATTTCATTCACATTGATCTTGCTATTACACAGATGACTGCAAAAATGAGGTGGGGAAGGAGAGATCTGGGTTTGATATACTAGCCACCACTCTCCCTCTCTGGTTCATATCAAAGTCTGAAACGGTAATGGGGAAAGCAACACTGTCTGTTTTCTTTTGGGTGGCTTTGTCCGTCTGTGACTCCGCTACCAGTCCTCTTCCTCTTTCTCTCTTTTTCCCCTCAAACTTTGTTCCAGACATTTTTATTTTCTTACAAAAAAGTTGGCTGTGTTTTCATATAAATGTAAGTACAGGCAAGCATATGTTTATGTCAAATGACATGCCATATACAACATTAGCAGCGGCTGCTATTATAAATGCCTTTGGTTTTCGAACGTTAGCATTGCTTGTTCTTTCTGCATTTGATGTAATGCTTCAGTGTTAAAGGTCCCATGGCATGAAAATTTCACTTTATGAGGTTTTTTAACATTAATATGCATTCCCCCAGCCTGCCTATGGTCCCCAATTGGCTTAAAATGGTGATAGGTGTAAACCGAGCCCTGAGTATCCTACTCTGCCTTTGAGAAAATGAAAGCTCAGATGAGCCGTTCTGGAATCTTGCTTGTTATGAGGTCATAACAAGCGAGGTAACGTCCCCTTTCTCTGCTTTGCCCGCCCAGAGAATTTGGCCAACCCATGAGAGAGAGACATCATGGCTTTCAAACGAGAAAAGTGGCAGTTGGTCAAGGCCACACCCCCACCCTCCACCTTGCCCCACCGTCTCTCCTCCTCAATAGCTAGAGACACAAAAATGGCACATCCTAAGGAAAGCTCATTGTGGGACTGGCTCTAGTGGCTGTAATTCTGCACCAAGGCTGAATTTCGGGAAAGAGACTTCAGATCCAGTATTAGGGGACCATTAAGGCCTATATAAAAGCATCCAAAGAGCACCATGTCATGGGACCTTTAAATCATTTGGCATCGTGCTAAGTCTTACCTTATGCCAACAGACAAGAACTCAGCAGAATGGTTCCAAAATCAGCAAAGTGAGCTATGAGTAATGATGGTTGCACTAAGTCTGTTTATTTTCATACTGTTTTTAGGGTACCTTGATTAACCAAAAAGACCACCATAACAACACGTGTTTGTGTTGTACACCTTTTATACTTACACTTATGTACAGTATTTGCAAGTCATGAGGGTCACAAGTGATCATAGTTTTCAAGCCGAGCATGTATTGTACAGAATATGATTACGTTGAACGCATCTGTTTCTACTAGCCGACATGATGCTGTGCAGACCTCAGTAAGCAGGAATGCTTTAGTGTCTTAGGGAGGCAAATCTATACTGGGCACTTTCCCTTATCCCTATATATGCCCTTGCTGTATACATACTGTAAGCTTATGTGTGTTTACAAAATCGAGGTTTGCATTGCTGTGGAATTGTGATTAGATTTCCTGTATATGCTGCGCTTTATGGGAAGAAAGTGCACTGCCTTAATTTCATGCCGCTGACATGAGGAGGGGATGCCAACGAGGCTTAGGAGGGAAAACAAACACCGTGGTGGACCTGGATGCAGGCACCAGAATGGTTACACAATCAGTCACACACATGGGCACACACATATCAGAGTCACAGAAAGGACAATAGCAAGAAATGGCCCCATCTGTCGACCTGCATTTGTTTTCTATCTTGTTTTTGTTCAGTGGCACCCCCTCCTCTCCTTGTGTGATGTTATTATAAATTTATAACCTCATTTAACCAGCCTCACAGAATGCCCCCTGCTTGCTAATGTCTGACCTCCATTTGTCAACCCTGTCCCCAGCCATGCACATTCTGACCCATTCTCACATCCAAAACCTTCCGAGACAATAACCCTATAATCCCATCACAGCGGCAGAAATGTCTTTTACTCAACGTCCAAAACAATCCGTGCCATCAGCTCTGTGGTTTCCCTGTGGTTTCAACCTTCACCCCCTCCCCACCAACAAAACATAACACAGAATTATCAACATGAAGAGGAGACGTCGCACCGGGGGGTAAATCACCTCATTGACAGCTGCCCTCTACTGTAGGTGTGGACGTGGGACATAGCCTCGGTGACCTCAGGGGAGGCTGTACAGGAGGAGACGTTCAGTCAGAGCCGGGGCTAATTGTCCTGTTTGCCTGCAGTCTCGATGTTTTCCTCCCCGCTCCATTGCGGAAGAAACCACAAGCGCTGTGACCCCTGAACCTTCAGAGCTCAGGTCCCACGGGGGATGAAGGCAGAGCACAGGGGAGGGGAGGTCACGCTGCAACATGTGGTCGCCTCGTTTGGGGCCAGCCAAACAGTTTTTCTTTAATTGGCCATGCAATCTGCCACAGCTGGGAAGGATTACAGGGGAGAATTCTTCCCTTGAAAGGGAGTGGCAAGACTGGCATACTGCGGACTGTGGACTGGGAGGGTGATGAGGAGAAGGGGAGCCAGAAGTAGTCAAATCAGTATCAAGACGTTGCAACAATTCATTTGTATTTACATGATTCTTTAGTCCACACATGAACAATGGAAAACCTTACTAGCACAAACCACCTAGACAACAATGATGCTTTCCTTCTTTCAGTCATGCAAAACACATTGAAGTTATCAAAACTTGGCCAAAGCCATAATAAAACTGCATCAAGAGAACATCTTGACACCTTAGTTTGGTGTATTTCCTTCTGGAAACTTAATACTGATGATGATATAACAGGAGGAGGGATCGTTGGATGTTTAAAGCAACGGGAAGTCGGCCAGAAAGAGGAAAGGTTTATTTGATGGGTGAGATGTAGAGGTGGGAGTGTTCAAAATCTGTGATGGTTTTATTTGAATTTTTATGTGCAACCTCTAGTGCCCGATGAAGTCACCACTCAAGATCTTCTGTTTTCCAGGTAGTAAACTTAATGAGATTTTCATGTAAAATAGAAGAAAATATGATTATTTGTATCAGAAATTGAAAGAAAGAGCTATCACTGTAACTGTTTTTGTGTCATTGTCTGTATAGGTTGTTCTTTTCTTTGAAGAGTGAGTCTGTTGCATTAGCTCCACCTACCCTCTCTGGTGGACCAACCACTTCCAAGTGATGGAAAACTAACTGCGCCGCTTGTGATTTTGCCCCGGGAATGTCACCACAGACACCCAGTTAGTACTGCTGCAAATGCAAGGGCTTTCATAAGTGAGGAATAGATAGTAATTTACTGTAACAGACACTACTTTAAAGGGGACATATTATATTTTCAGGTTCATACTTTGGGTTTCTCCTAGAACATGTTTAGATGCTTTATTGTTAAAAAAAACATTATTTTTCTCAAACTGTCTGAATATACCAGTATTCACCCTGAACACATTCTGCCTGTCTCTTTAAGCCCTCCCCTCTAAAAAAGCCCAGCCTCCTCTGATTGGTCAGTGTTTCTGGGTCTTATGCACCTATAAGCTCTCAGCGTCTCAGCACTGCCAAGGCAGCCTGGGAGTGACTGTAACAGCATCTTAGCAGCACGTTCTAGACAGTATATAAACTGGACCAACAGAGACGGAGACCAGTGAAGGATATTAGAAGCACTTCTCCGGTGAGCGCTGAGCGTTACTGCGCAGCCTCCAACTGAGAGAGACAACGTAAATGTGACGTGAGCAACCTGTCTGAAAGTTGTAAGTCTTCTGGTAGCTCTACCAAGATAAATCTCAATCATTCCCAATCTTGCAGAGATGGAGAGCGTAGGTATATGTAAAGAGATAACATTGGCACAGGCTAATTATTGCTAACTAAAATGCTAGTTAACATTAGAAATTAAACCTAAACAGCTAATGTAAGTTCAAACTGCCTGTGAGCTTCTCCTGTACTGTACGGTAATTCCTCTACTATGCGACAGTAAGTTGCTTGATTATGACACAATCGTTAGCCTATTTTTACAAAAAACGTCTTCTACGGAGCTAAAACGTGAGGTACAAGGTAATGGAACCTTTTATACATTGTTGTGTTTCTTTAGAAATAAACAATGGACAAATAGGGAGGTGATCGTTTTGTAGCATCAAAATGGCGCCATAGGAGGTTCGAGTTCTGAAGCGAAGCTTACCCCCTTGGTTCTACCTACAGTAAACTGTATATAGTATGGTTGTGACATCATAACCGTACTGAAGTCCTGACGGGTCGTGTAAAGGCACAGTTTTACATTTTGATACTTTCACAGTATTCATATAGCAACTAAACCTGCTTTATGAAAATAAAAAAGACATGAAAATCTCACTTTATACAATATGGAAAATCTTCGAGATTATTACCTTAAACAGAATGGAGTATAGATGACTGTACACATTTTCTGTATACTAATCCTACGAGGACACTGCACAAGACAGTATTTCACCAGCCCTTTCTTGCCATGCAATATGTGGTCAACATTTCCTCCAAGGTTTTCTTGGCCATGTTCATACTTGAAAATGCAAATGAATTGCAGCAACATCTTGAGGCCATTTGGATTGGGTCATAGGGTTAGAACAGTGATGGAGGGATGGAGCAAGAAAAAAAGAGAGAGAAAGATGTTTGTGTAAAGACAGAGACACAGAAGGTGGGGGGGGGGGACATATGAGTTGGCACAGTTAGCAGCCACGAATACAGCGTTAGAGACAGAACGACAGACAGAAGGAGAATGGGATTTAGGAAATATATTGAGGAAAGTGGACAGATGTGACCGGATACTGACAGCAGGGCAGGAATGTGCTGATAGACTTTGTCTGGGGAAATGTCTTCATTTGACGCACTGCAAACACACACACACACCCACACACCTTTGCGCACAACTGCGTCTTGCCATGATATTGATGAGCATCTAGCTGCCTCTCAGCCCCCTCCTACTACGACTGCATTAATGGTCGCTCTCCTTTGACCAACATGTTGAAAATGCTCTGTTTTAAAGAGGCAAGTGTTTACGCAAAGCATACCACAGCTTATCAAGGTATTTGCCCTCGCTGTGTCCTCTCCTTTATTGGATCGCCTGTCGAGTGTGCATGCGTGACATTCCCAGCTGTCTGCCTATATCCCTCTGACAGTGGAGTGCGTGTGTCTGAGTGTGTCTTCCGAGCTATGTGCACTTGTTAATTTCCTGTGTGTGTTTGCGAATTCATGCGCCACTGTGCTAATCCATCCTTGATGTGCTTCTTTGGCTGTGCAGGTGAATCAACAGCAATGTGTCAAATCTGTTTATTTCATTTGCCATTGTGTATGAGAGAGAGCTCAATGCCTCAATGAATCGGAGGATGACTGAGAATGAGAGCTGACAGGTCTTTGAGTGTGTGTGCGAGAGGTTGTGTGGCTGGCAGGGTTCACTCTATTACCCAGATTGATTAAGGAAGTGCTCAAGCTCCCACTTAGCCATCACCACTGACACTGAGGTGACCGTCTCATCACGGACGGAGAAAGAGAGAAGTGGGCAGAAAGAGGAAAAGGAGTGAGAGAGACAAGAGAGGAAAAGGATGGAGGGCGGTGGAATGAGAGATATTTCAGCTAATTAGTATGTCTAAGACGACTGCCGGGCTATCAAACTTGTAAAAAGTTTGATAGATGTGTGTTTTTCGATGTGTGTGCAAGTGTCTGACAGTGTCTCTCTGCCTATTTTCACTTTCTCTTCCATCATCTTATCCGTTCAATGCTGCGTGTCATCACTAAGCCCCTTCATGGAAATTTTACCTTCAATTAATTGATGTGGGAATATAATAGGTTCCTGGTTTTTAGCCTCCCTCCTTCTTTTTGCCCATGCTCCATCCCTATCCCTACCCCAGCACAGACCTCAGTGGACATCGGCATGCTTAATCCTGACAACTTTCATTAAAACTGGTGGGATAATCCACAGATTTCCGAGGGAAATTCCCGAGGATGTGCTTTTTTTTCCACCCCGCTCTCTCTCTGCGCTTTCCTCCTGACTCCCAGCTTCCCTCTTTTCGGGTCTAACGTTACGCTTGACTCCGCAGGAGCAGTGTCATTTACATAGTTTTCCCTAATCTTCCGTAAATCCCCGGTTTGGAAAGAGAGTCAAGGGCTGACAGGATGGTTCCCTGGGAGTAAAAACGGCAGGGAGAAAGGTGCTGGCGGCAAAGAAAATATTTCATTTGGGATTTGATTACTCCCGGGCACTTATGGGTGAAAATAAGCAAGGATCCCGCAGCGAAACTATCCAAATAAAGTGAGGGGAGCATCAATGTTTTGAGAGCACACATACAGTGAAGATTCCCGCCTCAGTGCTCCGTCCGTGTGTATATTTTTAATGACTCTACTTCGGCATTGGAGGCTTATTGAAAAGGATTGTGGCAAGCCAATTCAAACCTGTTAGCGCAGGAGATCCTTTGACCTCCATTAGGCTTGTCAATATTATTGTGGTGAAGTTCAGGTATTAGATATCATGAGTGTCTCAGTACTGTGAAGCTGTGGGGTCATGGTTCACAGTTTTGGGAATGATGGTCAGGAACATGTGTTTATCACAGGAGCTCCAAGCTAAGTAGAGGTCAAGACTGTGGCTGGACAGGCAACACCTGCTATTCAGCAACACAGAATATAGTTTAAAATGGCAATTCTACATTAGAGATGTTCCGATACTGCCTAAAACGCTGGTACCGTTATCGGGAAGTACTGCAGTTTATGCACCGATCCGATACCACGTAATAAAGCCCTAAAGTCTGCGTCAAATCTACGTTAAAGTAGTTTATTTATGTTCTTTTTCCATTATAACTGACTGTCAAACTGCATAAAAGAAAGTTCTGTGGCATTCATTGTTTGTGTGTGTTCATGTTTCACAAAGAGTTTAACCTGAGCCAGACTGACAACAAAGATAGAAATAAGATCACATACTACTATCCAGTACATCCTATACAGTTGTTAAAACATAATAAAATATATGACACACTGGTATCGGATCGGGACTCGGTATCGTCCGATACGCAAGTTCAGGTATCAGAATCGGGATCGGGATGCAAAAAATGGTATTGGGCTATCTCTACTCTACATGCAGAATTGCATACTTTTGACTTCCTGGAGAGCAGGAGGAGCAGAAGGTACCCAAAAGTAAAGCAGAAGAGGCTAGAAATAGGTTATAGTCAAGCTTGCATCTGTATCACAGATGTATCAACTCACATCTACAACATCTTTCATCACTGTACTTGACAAATTTGGCATGTGGAGGATATAAGTTTGGTCTCTGAAGTACATGGTGACTCCCTGCAATCCATTATTTGGGTTCTTTGGCAGATAAGTCAATCTCCTGCCACACTGTTTAGATATTTATCAGACAGGAATGTTAACGTTTCTACCCTTAACTGTTCCTTTCTCTGCAGTGCACCACTATATACTGTCTAATCATAAGCCAATTAAATCAAAGCAACATAATGGCTCCATATCAAACAGACTCCTGGTAGACTTCCTAACATCTATAAAAACAAGGTTACATTGCAGAAAGCATAAATGTGTTCGTACGTGTTTTGTTGCACTTTGTGGATTTCAAGCTCCATCTAATATTAATAAGTTTGGCTTGTAAACATTATTTTTTGGTCAGGTTATGTATAGTTCAAAGAAGCAACATGTGTGCATTGACGAATACTGTGTTATACATAGATTCTAGATTTTTCAAGAGAGGGAAGGAGTAAATGCAGTTGCTGCTTGTGCCTCTGCCTCCAGTCATGTGGTGGGTTCATCGCTGGAGAGAATGCCGCAACAGCCACAGGTTGAGGAACAGTTGATTTTCTTCCCCGTTATTTCATTGAAAATCTGATTGTAGATCTTTTTTTTTTATAGCTAGAGCTTCTGTACCTTTCGATACTATATAATTAACAGAGATTGTGTCGTCTTAATCACATATCCAAGAAGTATTAAAATATTGATACTTTTGACAACCTATACGTCCCAGGTTCCTGCTACCACAACTGTCAACATTTCTGATATTGAAGTGCTATGGCAACCAACCAACTTCCTTTCTCTATTTCTACTGTACTCCAACAACCACAAAGGATACTTTCATGGTCTCGTTTGCGAGGTCCGGACAATGGAAATTGGCAAAAAATGTACCAGTGGATGTAAATAAAATGTGTGGGACTGGTTCTCCCCAGCTGGTGACCCCCGCTGCAAATGTAAGGGCACTAATGGAGTTGCACCGGCTAGAAATGCCCTGCATGTATCCCATCCACCTGCATGCTAAAATCGTGAGAGCACAAACAACATATCACCGGGATGCTCCTTGGGAAAAGGTTGTGTACTATATACACAACAATGACCTTCCAGTTCTACTGAGTGCCTGAAAATTCTAGGATATCATATTAAATCATAGTGCTGTGTAAAAGCACCAAGCATGCTTGTTACCTGGGTCCACCCCCCCCCCCATGTCTTAGCTGTCAACATGTCGTAAGGTTCCAAGACACCAGTTCTTTGGAAGTATTGATTCCAACTTGTTTAATTGTTACTCCTTGTTTCCAGACGGTTTAGACATCACATATAACACACATGTTCATGTCTCACTGCCTTTTTCTTTGGTCTCAAACATCCTTTCTATTGTTCCACGTTGTTCTACATCTCCCCACTTCTGTCAACATGATATGTTGGACCTGTGTTTTATGTTTGATTTGGCACATAAATAAATAAAATGCATGGGCTTGAGATTTGAATGTCCGCATTTAGGCCTAAATGTGTCCTTTTCCCAATTTGGTCCTTCTGTCTGCACCTCTTAGCACTGTTGACCCCCCTTCCCCTCTCTGCTGGTTTTCCTCTGTCGTTGCTGAGAAACAATCTCTTCTTTTCTTTAGTTTATGGTTTCCTTCATAAACAAAACTCTGTCCTTTTATAAATCAAATTAATATGCCCTCATTAGCGAAGGATGATGGGAACTGTTGGAGAAAGAGGGAGAGATAGCGTGTGGAACTGTACTTGGAAGGACAAAGTATGGAAGCTGAATAGTGATGTACTGTCTGCTGTTATAATGAATCAGCCCTTAAAAATGCAACAACACACTCACAATTCCAAATTCATGACGCTCCTCTCTCCTTGACAGACAGACGGGGTTTAGGTTTTACACCACATGTTGGTAATTTTGCAGCATCATAAAACTAATTTTTCCTCCACTCTCTCAATATCAACCAATCCTGCACAGCGCTAAAATGTCCAAGGGTGCTCATAAATGATGAGACCATCTGAAGTTTAAGTGTAAACACTCATCAGTATGAGCCAAGTATGTCTCTGTCTGTGGCCACTTTTTAATGCAAATTACCCCCCCCCCCCTTTCCTCTTCTAGTACATTTTTACTATTTTGTACTGTTCCAGTCTTCAGGAGATTCATCCAAGTGGATGCCATCATTCACCAGTTACCTTTGCAACACCACCTGCATCTCCACTCTGAGGAGGGATCATGTCTTATCGCCAACCTTCATAAGCCTGAATTTGATAAAAGTTCCAGCCCAAAATGTGTCTCTGGTGCTATCTCACTTCATAATGAATATTGTTGATTTCCAACTTATCTCTCCGAGGGTGTCATTTTCACTGGGGATGGAAAAAAATGTTTTTGTCCCCCTCACTTTTACAGTTTAAGTTTGCTCTTATCGTTCAGCTGCCAACATCCATGTGAGAGAATATACTTTGTATCAATAGCTTTTAGTTCTACTTTAAAACCATCATTAGGACCAGGTAGAGGTATTGGGAGACATCTGTTAATACATACCAGGTCTGACAGCTGATTGCTCAGTTATGATTTGCTCATAAATTAGGAATCAGAAATTTCTAATCAATTTAACACCAATAATTCAATTTAATTAGCACAATCCTTTTATAACGATGTGTTAAATGGTTTTTGATATAAATGTATATCAAAACCAAATATATGTTATACAAACCTATGCTCTTGTTGTGTCTCCCCTGTATCTCTATGTCCTTTTTCCAGTAAATCTGTGTCTACGTGGCAAGACGATTCATTGGTTTCCACTTGTGAGGCCAAATACACTGGGCTTGAACAAAGGGCTGGACTGTAAACAGAGTTTTCTGGGTTTAAACATGTCATAACTACAGTACGTCCATTTATCATCATCTAGCACTGTGTAGCCCCCTGGAACACAACACAGTGTAAATCACATATCATGGCTCTTAATGGCGCAAGAGTCCAAACACAGACATCATACATGTAAGACAGATGGGTACAGCAGAGGGAACAGGAGAGGTTTATGGACTTTAACAGTATCTGTTTTAGAGTAAATGAAGTGCATCTTTTTCAATAGAGCGATTGCGACTGACTTTCTTTTTTCTTGTGTTTACTTACGCTCTTGAACCCTTTCCTGCTGAACTTTCTTCAGAGGCCCTGTACAGCCCCCATCTGTCTTCTGCCCCGCTTCTAGTGCTTCTAAGTAGGGCCAAAAAACACAGAGGGTTCACACAGCATCATACGCGTGGATGAACTCAAATGTACATAAAGTGCTGCATAGGGAACATCTGATATGAGAAACGAAATGGGGTTTGTGTTACAAGGACACAAGTGTGGAAACACAAATATTTCAAAGCAATAGAAATACAAGTAATGAAAGAAAAAACACTTCTTAGTTAATTATGCTGATGCCTGTTGGTGCAGAGTTCACCTCATATGTTTTTCCTGTATACTTAAATATATGACACGTACAAATATATAGCTTTTTTACTTAAAAAACAGAATGATGAGAGCAGTAAGACTGAACCAAAACAAAACTGAACAAATTGACATATTGACCTGATAATTAATAATAAAAAGAACGGAAATTTAGTTTACAATTCACCTTGAGGGGGTCATGTCCTACCAAAACTCATGGCTAGCATGGCTAAACATATTGGTTAGTCCAGCTTTTAGAACTTTTTGTTTTGTTTTTTGGAACACTAGTTTTTCAAAGTGTAATCATATCTTCAAGTGAATAAGCTGAACTGACACAGTTATGGAACCACATCCACTAAATGTGGTATTGATCAGTGTCTGAAGTTGGACTCCTCCGTCTAGCTCTACCTGAGCCAACACTCTTCACTAAACAAGCTGCTTTATTGGCTAACACCGAGGAAAAGTGCTATTGCCCACAAAGCTGTCATTTTTACTAAGGTGAAAGAAATGAAGCATTCGTGAATCAATACTGACTGTTAGACAGAGAGAGAAGAGTCAATTTAAAGAATTGTTCTCTGTTGTTGAGACATTGACTGGCGTTTTTGAACTGACAGATATTGCAGTGGTTATAATGCTGAAGGTGATACTCGCTAAGGAGAGAAGGATTTCACATGTTGAAGTTTTTGGCTCAGTGACGCTCATATATTTTGACTACATTTCTAGTAATAAGTGATATGTAGGCTGTTCCATATAAAACACAGACTTGCAGGATGTTGTGGTAGTACCTCTCCCTCCCCTTGCTTTCTTCTCATCCCTCCCTCCCGTCCTCATGTTCTTCTCTTGACAGCAGCAGGTCTGTGTTCTGCTGACAGAGCCCATTTTGGACTCCTATAGACATAATGTTAATGGGAGACAGACTGCTCACCTCTCCTCTTTTCTCCTCTGCCCCCGTCTTTCTCTTTTCTCTCTTTCTCTCTATCTCTCTCTCTCTCTCTCTCTCTCTCTCTCTCTCTCTCTCTCTCTCTTTTGGATCCCTCAGGATAACCTGGACCGAGGTAAAGAAGGAAGAGATGGAGTGTCTCTTTCACCATTATCAGAGGTGGTCTGTGCACTGTGGCTGCAACCCTAGTACTGACATTATACTAGAATGCACACACAAAATAACTCACATATACACACTTAGATGAACTTCAATATAGACAAATGTGCTGTCTTCAAGGGCTCCTTGTGAACTCCTATCTAAGTTTGGAGGCTGTGTATGCTGCTTTATTGTATGGCACTAAGGGCTTTTGGAATTAGTTACAAATAGATCCTGCAACAGTTGGCTTTTGTTTTATATTAGAAACCAACCAGCACAAAGCCACTTAGTTTCCTGAAATAAAATACATGCAGCAAAAGGTGCATCACACATTTAATGTGTACTATTGTGAAAGGATACTAATGGTAATAATACCAGTAAAATGATTCTATTAAAATGTATATACAGTATTCTATCAATATTTTTTGTCAGCTTGCTTACTCGCTACCAAATAAACATCAGCGAGTCGTTTGTGTGCATGAATGCTAACCCTTTTTTAGCCCTTTAGGTTGCCCAGTGTGACTGAGACAGTGCTCACAAGAAAAAAGACAGCATAGTTTTTTTCTTCAAACACACTCAAAGCAACTGATGTTCACATTTTTCTGACAAGGGACCTCCATGAGTTGTACAAATATTGACCTTCTAATTTCTGAAGAGCAAAAATGGAAGTAGTACAATGTTGTTGCATGGTTGGTGGCGATGGTTGGGTGTCTGAATATCACACTAGAGATTGTGGTTCTCATCTCTCATACCAACAGTGAATTTTGTCTAGTTTTAACCATGACCATGGTCTGTCCCAAACCTTTGTTTGGGATGTGTTAATCAATATTTTTATATTAACAATGGATCAAATGACTACATGTAATGTGAAAGACATCGCTCATGGTGACAAACCAAAAGAGAATTATCACCCAACTCTGCAGTCTTACTGCTTTACTAGGTTCACTGGGTTGCTCTCATCAACCCAGCGCCATCAGGCAACTTTTTTCAGCAATCAAGCTCTGATAATCCCACTGTAAGCTACCTATCCAGCACCAAACAGCAGACAAACAAAGTGAGTGGCTAGCTGGTGAACATAGTGGAGCATTTAGCAGCTAAAGAGCCAGATGTTTTCTTGGTAATTCTTGGTTGGAGTTGGTGGATACCAAAACAGAGGTAAAATGAGAAAGAATGTTGAATCCGTTCCTGTTGGATGTTTAAATGTATAAATACGCAGCTAACACAAAGCCATATGCACTTCATGAGGTGATCACACAGATTGTTGAGCTGTAAGTGGCCAAAGATGGATTAGTGAAGTGCAGGTTCAATCATTTGAGTTGCCTAGACTTCAACTATAATCAGAAAAAACTCACAATAAAAATGGTGCTGACAAATTACTTTATTTTGTTGCGAAGTATGAGTAACTGTCGTGCACATATGAATGAGCCATTTTGTCTGTATGTCCACATAGACATTAGAGTGGGATGAGCCAAATGGTCAAGAGTAACTTAGTCTATAGCCTTGACTTTCCACTTCCAGGATTGCTCCGTTGCCACCTGAAAATCCCCCGATTTCACTCATTTAGGCCAGATATCTGTTGCCTTGGGCTTCCTTTGTGTTGGTATTTTAAACTCCGGTTGATTTATGAGGACGATGGTTAACCTTTTGTCAGATCTCTGCAGGCTAAATCCAGACAGCTAGCTAGACTATCTGTCCAATCTGAGTTTTCTGTTGCATGACTGAAACAACTTTTAAACGTACATGTTCCACCAAAACAAGTTCCTTCTGAGCCTATTTTGCAGCGGCACCGCGGCTTTTCATTTTAAATAAATGACAATAAACCAGAGCACGTTTTCCTCCCATCCCTGAATACTACGTGGAGTAGCCAGACTCTACTCCAGCGCGCTTTGGAGGAGGGTCTGGCAAAGCGAGACTAAGAGTAACCATATGTGAAGAAGATATTGACATGCCATCCAATATACCCAATCCATTCAGTGTGTCCACAACTAACCAAAGGAAAGAAACTGCCTCAGCTATGAAAGACAAACATTCTGCATTAAGAGAGGCCTTGTATTTGTGTTTTATCTATCACTTAAGTGAGACCCCAAAGTTGCTTCCACTTTTTTTCACAAGATATCTTTGATTGTGTTGCTTTATTGTGCTTTATTCCGTAGTAACAGACTTTAATTGGTTTGAGAGAAACAACCAAAAATAAAAATAAAAACCCTCACACTTGCAGACTGTGTCTTTAGCTTCAAAGGGAAGTTTGTTGTCCCTCCCTTTGAATTACAGCCACTCCATCACCACTTCCAGAGCCTTCCAAAAGCCGTTCCACACCAGAGTGGGAAATTCCAACGAAAACCTTCACAGCAGGGAAGGGGCGTCGGGCCTTCGCAGCAGGAAGGGGTGTGCGTTGTGTGTGTGTGTGTGTGTGTGTGTGTGTGTGTGTGTGTGCGTGCGTGTGTGATGAAATATCAAAACAAGCTTGAACAGAACCCATTTCTACAGCTCCCAACCTATAATCCTTTAAAAGTGTTCATAACAATTAAAATTTAAAGTGTTTTTAAATGACATCCCAAATGAGAAAAACATCACCCAAAGAAAACTGAGTGCTGGGGGGGGGGGAGGTCTACTGTAGCTCCTTGCGATGAGCAGATGTGTGAGTGGGCAAGCACAAGAAAAAGAACTGAAAGAAATTGTGAAAAAAAACAAAACAATAACAGTTATTTTCAGGTCCTTCTTTTCTCGCCAGCTCCTTTTAGCAAAGCTTTTGCGCCCTAAGTGTTTTATAGCTCAGCGGCTGCCAAGAGTTCTTGGCCTGCTTTACAATGAAACTGAACAGAACCGGGCTCAACAGGCGTCCTGGGAGCAGAACAACACATCAGGTCCAATTAAGATCAGTAGGTGGAACTTATTGTAACCTGCGACACACTCACACCCCCGGTACCACAGACAACAGAAAGAGGGGCTTTGTGAAATACTTGGCCCTGCATGCTTACTGAAAGTGAACCTTGTCAAATGAAAAAAAACAAACTGATTCAGTCTGTGTGGACGCCCTGAGGGGGGTCGTAAAATGCGATTGGTGGTGTCAGGGAAAGGTACAGGGGGAGGGAATCACAAACACTATCTATTTATGTTTGTGGGTGAGCACGTCCATGTTCCCCAGTTGGAGGATTCAACATCCTTGAACTCCGTGTCTACAGGCCTGTAAACCCAGACCAATCAAGCCAATTTGCTGCCTACAAGACCCATGGGAAATGAAGTTGGAACTGTAATAAAAGAATACATTCATAAAAAACAACTGCCCTGTTTTTCAGCTACTAAGAGGGACATCTTTAAACCTATAGTGCGTAACTTTTTTATAATAATGGAAGTCCATTACATTCAAGCAATTGCCAAATGAGTTGATACAAAGTCAAGTCTATATCCACAACGTTCCACTTCCGGGATTGCTCCCGGGTTGCAGGAAATTCTGCCGGATGCATGTCTTTTGGCCGATGTCCGTTTCCTTCCACTTTCTTTGTATTGGAATTTTAAACGGCAGTGGATTTATGAGGACTATGGTTAACTGCGCCTCAGATCTCTGCAGGGTAAAGTGAGACAGCTAGCTAAACTATCTGTCCAATCTGAGTTTTCTATCGCACAACTAAAACAACTTTTGAACGTACACGTTCCACCAAAACAAGTTCCTTCCCGAGGCTATTTTGCAGCGGCTCTGTTTGGAGCTTAGCGCCGCCCATGATGATTTTGATTGTTTTAAAGAAATGCCAATAAACCAGAGCAAGTTTTTCTCCCATCCCGGAATGCTGTGTGGACTAGTCAGACCCTCCTGCGCAGGCCAGCTGACAGTCTTGCCTGGGCCCGGGACGAGATCTTAGATGAGCCCCCCCCTCGCGGCCAGATCTCTCGTTTTCCCTTGCTCTTCCTCTCCTCACATCTCTCACTGAAATTAAGTGTGTAATCAGTCTCTGATCCATCCTGCTCAGACTCTCCGACAGGGCAGCGGGCCCCTCCCGCATCACTCTCTCTCTATCTCTCTCTCTTCTCTCTCACGGGTAGCCTGACTCTGTCCCTCCGTTGCGGGGTAGCGGGCCCCTCCCGAATCACTCTCTCTGTCACCTGACTGCATCTGGATCTCTCTCTGTCTCATCCTTACTGATGGAGCTACCAAACTCAACTGTTTCTGTCAAAGTTAACGTGTTGTGTCAGGCTTTTATACAAGCTAATGGACGTTAACATGAGAGCTGGCCTGTTAAGTTACGTTACAAGGCTCGTAAACGTTGGCTGCGCTGTTTCTTACCTTGCTCTACGTTGACAGTTCCAGCTTCACCGTCACCACCTTTTTTTAAATATTTGTTTAGAAAATCTCTACGGCCTCTATTTTCTTCTTCTCTTTTCTTTCCTTTTCCGAGCTCCGGACTTGTGCTGACCGGACATTTTGAGCGTACTGAACTTCAAATCAAGTGACAATATCAAATTTTGATCAGTGGCCAAACCATTTTCATGTTGGGGGTGGGGGGGTTCTTGACCACCATTTCCAGGACAATTAGGAAGAAAACAAATAAAACGCTTTTATGTAATTCAAATATTATGCTACATATTTTTTTCCACAAATAGGCCTATTTAAAAAAAAGATTTTTAATTCTTCCATAATTTAATGAGGGCCCAGTTCTGGGCCCCCCCCCCCTACTGTGGGCCCGGGACAACAGACCCGTTTGTCCCCCCCTATCGGCGGGCGTGCTCCTGCGCAGCGTGTTGAGAAAGGTCTAGCAAAGTGAGACTAATACAAAGCTAATTAAGTCTATCAGCTCCACAAAACTCTCTCTGTATTTTTTCTGTATAGCTTTGTTTACAAAATGGTGCCGTCCGGCGACTTCAGCGCGCAGAAGCTTGTCAGCGCTGAGAAAGAACAACCGCAACGTTCAGCTTTGGAGACGAAGAAGACATAAAAACAACAAGATTATTAACTCTTATGACAACATGACATCATGACTTCGCGTAAACATACATGCCACTTATCGCAAAGCTATGTGTTATCGCAAGGCTACGGTTAGGTTTAGGAAACATCACGCGCGGGTTGGGTTTAGGAAAAGAACAAACGTTGAAAGGAAACATCACACGCGGGACACAAAGGAAACATCACATGTGGGACACTATCCCCGCTCTCCTGGGTGAAAGTCCTGTGTTTTACTCATCCTCCACCCCAACCATATTCCTTATGTGGATTTTCGCCCTTTCATACTACTCGCTACGGCGTCAATTCACACTCAAACGCAAGGTAATGTAAGTCAATGGAGGCCAAACGGCGTTGATAAACACACTAAAAAGCGAGTATGCGTCTTGATAACACGCCAATAATGGCATGTGAATTGGCGTGTCATACATTCGCCACTTCATGAGATCAGTCTTCTTATGAAGAGTCCATCATGTTTTTTTAACCCACCGCTTCCTCCTTGAGCTACTAGCAACTAGTGGGGTTGGTGCCCGACCACCAAAGGATTGCGTCATGTGGACAGTGTTGTTGTCATTACTTAGAATTCCTCAAAAACAGGCATATGACAATGAGAGATGTCATGTCATGTTAATTTAAAGACGTATTTTGACATGCCTTAGGTTCTCAGCCCTGCAACAAGTCCATACCATCCCAAAACATTGTTGAATCTACAAATGAACCAGTGAATTAGAAGGTCTGGACCAAACAAGGCAGGTGTGAAATTTCCCTAAAACGCTTGGTTAAAAGAAAAGATATTTACTATTTTTTTTATTGTCAAGACATAACATGAAAAGACTTAAACCAACAGTTCAGTTGTGTGTCTCTCTATATATTCTGACTTCCCTACCCTGTCAGTACCACTCAACCTCAAGCCCATTTGTCCCCACTGAAGACGGAATCTTTAAGATATGTCACAGGGTGCTATGGCTTCTTGTATAAAGCACTTAAAAAAAAATACTTGAGTAAAAGTAAAAGTATCTTACCAGAAAATGACTGGTATAAGTTAAAGTCACCTTTTAGAATATTACTTGTGTAAAAGTTTTAAAGTACCTGATATTTCCTGTACTGTAAGTGTCAAAAGTCATAATTATGTACATAATTATTAAAAGTAAAAGTAAATAAAAACTTTGATTCTGACTTTTATTGTGGATTCCTTATAGTAAAGCATAACATTCCGGATTTTCACACCTCCTTAAACATCTTATTCAATGTCTGACATTAAATAAGAGAGAAAAACAAAAACAGAATTTTCATTTTTTGTGAGGAAGAATCTTTCACTCCGACGTACAAAAACACTTCTTGCAAGTAATGAGTAACGAAGACGCTGAGGGGAAATGTAGTGAAGTATAAGTATACATTTTATTTAGGAAAAGTAGTGAAATAAAAGTGAAAGTTTCCAGAAATGTAAATAACGAATTAAAGTACAGATACGTGAAAATTTTACTTAAGTACAATAATAAGTACAACAACAAGTATTTGTACTTTGTTACATTACAACGCTGGTAGTGGTTAGGGTACTGAAAATGAACCGCGACGTTGTGTCTGAAGTTTTTTTTTAAACAGCTGAGAACTGCAGTTTTTAGCAAACATTAACAGTGTACATTGTTTATTTGGGGGGACTATTTTTAGCCACTGATTAATACACATTTGGTGGAAGGTGTATGACGGATTAACTTAAAGTAAACTACATTGTGCGTGTTCATGGTAATAAAGGAACAAGTGCCCCAGTACTACAGTTTGGCATATTAATGTTTTAAATATTTTTCAGAAAACAGTAGAGCTCTGTGGCACAAAGGATAAGTTCAGACTTTGACTACACAGACAGTACTTGTAAGTAGAATTAATTGCAAGTTTCTGTCTTTTGATGAAATTTATTGACCATAAGTAAAATATTAAATATCTCTTTCTTTATCGCTAAGGTTAGGATATTGGGTTTTTTGGAAAGGTGAAACCTTCACATCAGTCAGCATTGACTTGCAGCATAAGACTTTTTCTTGACCCTAACCAAATGCTTTAAGCTGTCTACAAACATGAATGTTAATCATGCCGTTCTTGGCAGGAGCAGATATTTTAGGGAAAACAAATTAAATATGCTGTGAACGCTTTTCCAGATTTCGTTCAGAATGAGACGATATTTCCCAGATATTTTGATTTAAAAAAAACTTTCGGGTGGCATCATGTTTCCTTCATGATGTATTTGCTATTGCAATTCTGTTCATATACACCTACAAAGTAGTTTCTTTGGAGACAGAGTTTCCTGCAGACACACTACACTACACTTGTATAAATGAGATTGTTGCACTTCTCTTATGCACACAGACACTCCAGCGAGTGCACACGCTCACGTACTTGTCTGTATTGCCCTCCCTGTACTAAAAGAGTGATGTCTTTATCATGGGGAGAGAGGTGGAGCAAATGGAAAGAGAACAGAGAAAATATGACAATGTTCACATGAAAGGGAGGCCTTTCAAACTCAAGGGAGACATGAAAGACTCTCTCTCCCTCTTCTTCCCTTCCTTCTCTCTCGCTCTCTCTCTCTTCTGCTTCCTTTTGTTCCCTCTCTATCTCTCCTCCTCCCTCCCTTCCCCATCCTTCCTCTCTGTCTCATAATTGTACATTCAGACTCAAACTGTGAATGCTAACAAGGCTTTTAGCCACAGTGAATTAATGTATCCAGTGCATTTCACTAATGTGCTACCTTTCAAATGTCACCTTTTATGTTGTTGCTGTGAATACATCTTAGCTACTGTGCATTCGTTTTTGGGTTGTTCAGCTCAAATTGCCTTTGGCTGCTTTGCAAAGTTCATATGGTGGTAGACATCTTATCTCGTTCCTGCTGATAGTGGCTGCCGCAGACTGTTCCATCTTACGTTTCCATGCTCCATACTAACTTGTGTCAACTGTAAATAAACTGCCACTTTCTGTTTAAAGATGCAACATAATTCCAAGCAACATAATTGGTATAAATGCAATGAGTGGCACTGTAATACAATTCATTTAAGAAGTCCTGTATCAAATGTTCTCTTTATTGATCTAGAAATTGTTTCTATATATTTACAATAATTTTGCTCCTTCATCTATGTAAGTGAGTTGGACATACTATTAATGTAGGAGCACCTTTCAATATAACACAGTCCAATGCAACACCATCATTACCACAGCCTCAACACAACATAATACACAAAATATTGAGGTAGCAAAACTTACAAGATATTGACAGGGCTTTTCTATTGCATTGCATAACATCATACGGATGTTTCTGTATCTGGTCACTCAAGTCACATTGTGAGGTGAGGAAATTATAAATGTGGTTATGTTACTTAAATATGATTATAGACTAGATGTAGGTGGTTAATCCATTGTTTCCATAAATCATATTCCATAGATTCATACATCAAAACATATTGAATAAAACAATCTCACCTTAGAGTATAGGCTACTTGCTAGCCTGTTCGGCTCTTCATCCAGTAACAGTTTGCTCAGTTGGCATTGTGCTCTTTCAAACATTTCTTTTTTTTTAGCATCTTACCTCCCAAATCATTAATTCAATACTCCATCTGCTGATGAACTCCATGTGACACAGTCAAAAGTGGACCTTTTTTCAACTGCTTTTTTCCAAGGTGATGAATGAACCGTCTGGCTCAACACATTCTCACTCCCAACTCGTCATATACGGACACTTGGTCAGGACCTCTTGCCGTCACATTTTTAACGCTGAGAATGACACAAATGATCTATCATAGATGAGTAAGGTATGATCACCAGTGTAGTGAAGCATGATGGATGGGGGGGCTGAATCTTTCATTTAAAGAATGAACCTACAAAAAGCAACTGCATATCTCGAAACAGTATATGGTGGACAGAACACAATGGCATAAAGAGCTGATAAATAAATGTGTATTGTAACCACCAGATGACTGACCCTTGAACATGCTGCTGATTGTGATGAGACAAATTAAACCAACAAGACTGTTGTCATCTGCATATGGCCAAATCACAGCTGTATTACCTGTGGTGCACACAAAAGCTATCTCTTTGATGTAACTATCGAGGCGATTCAGCAGTGTTATGTTAATTAATACAGTTGTCTAAATAGGCGTGTTCCACTCCAATTTTTCTGCTTGAAGTCTATTTTTCTATTCTGTTTTATGCACTTAACTACAGTGATTGTTTGTTGGGCTCTGAACACTGCCACATCGCAGGTGAACTAATGCACTGTGTCTGAATCAAACCTGTGCAGACACATAGAGAGAGCTAAAGCTGCTGCTGTGTTTCGCTACGAGGGTTGTCTAGACACTGTGTAAATCATGTGTACCTTCAGGTTAAAATAATGTTAACCTGTGTAAAGGTTGGGCTGAAGTCAGGAAGCCACACCTGTTTGTCACCTGAGTCCACCTGTTGAGGAATCGTTGACACCCTCAGGGATTCATATTATGAGTTCAAGGGTCAGAATGTTCTTATGCAGGAGCAGAAGGTCATAGGTGGGAAACAGACCCTGAGGAAGCTATTGTTTCTGTTTCACTGTGATTGGATGTGCATGTGTGGGAATATGCACCGTCACACCACAGTCAGGTTAGGATTTAATCATGAATATTAAAACAGGTCAGGGAGAAAATGAGACGGAGACAGCTACTGTCGACATTTTTACACTGAGAAAAGAGATTGGAAAAGATGAAGGGAAGATGAGGGGGGGTGGGCCGTTATGTTCTTTTCATCCCTTCACTTCCCATCAGGTCTCATATCAAACAAATTACCCAAAACGCTACCCTGCACGCATCAGTCTCATTACCCATCTCCCCCTACTCGGAGACACTGGGTAAATAGCACTGTCTGTGGGGAGACGAAGAATCAACAACATAATGAGACTGCTCATGATGAGCTTGGTGTTTGTGTGTATATGTTGTGTGTGTGTGTGTGTGTGTGTGTGTGTGAGTTTGTGTGTGTGGGTGTGGGTGTGTGTGTGTGGGGGTGTGTGTGTGTCTGTGTGTTATGTGTGTGTGTGTGTGTACATGTGGTTTAAATGATTTTCTTGGAATCTGCTTGCTCAGATCAGGGTTTGAATTAGCCCTGACTCAAGAGAGCTAGTATAGACTTGGGATGGCATGAGAAACTCACTGCAAAAAAACATATTATGAAGTAAAACATATTCCGAACTTGTTTATTAGTTGCAATGGAAGACATGTGGAAGAGTTGCATAAGATATTTGGGCGGGTAGAGATGTTGTGTTTGATGGGAACATGATCCCCGCTGTCTAAGCCAGGAATAAACTGGTGGATTCTTGTATAATGTTGTATTTTTGTCTGAGAAAAGGATATGAGTTAAATTTTTCGATGTCACAGTGAAGAAAACTATGCAAACTTTCGAAATGTCCCAAAAATACAAGACTAATAGGTTCATTTCCTGCAGCTGGATTGAAGTAAATGAACAGCTTTCACATGCAATGATTCTAAATGTGTTGCTACTCCAACATTATCCTTTCCTTCGCCCTTGTTTAGTCCCTCCATCTACATCATCCATCTTTCAAGTCACAACCCCTTACAATCTACAGCATTCTCCATTGTCCTCCCATACAAGTCAGTCATTGTCTGTGTGACACAGTGACAAGGGGACCTCGATGTCAACACCAACAGTATGGCAGCGGATCATTATGTCTGGCCATGAGGTCGGTCAAAGGGGAAAGGTTAGAGGTTAGGGAACAGTGGCCATTAAAGGAGCCTCCTCTGTCAACACGTTTGTATATAACAGGAAGAGACAGAGTGTTTCCTATCAGTACTCCCATCACTTTGTCATGTCATGTGGTGAATGGTTGATGTTAATCATATGGAGAGAACTTAATGGAAATGGCATGAAGATGATGATGATGATGATGGATATGAACTACAGTACATACTGTACACTGTTTCCTCTAATCCCTCGCATGTCTCATATAGCACCTCACACATTGTACTTAAAATATATACTTATATAATAAGCACTATATATCTCCAGTCAAGGTTCACTTACTCATTAATTCTTAACCTTTTAACCATGTTACATTATCTTCTTCAGCAGATAAAGTTTGCACACATTGAAATCTAAATTTTATAATTTTCCAATATTATCTCTGCCAACAAGGTTTGTTTGTTTGTTTGTTTGTTTGTCCTAGGATTACCGAATAACTACCGGCCTGAATTTCATGAAACATTTTGGAGCGGATCTGAATCCTGATTGCGAGATAAGGCATGTCCTTGGCGGAGGTCTGCGCTCTCCGTGTGCCCTTCTAGTTTCTCAGTCATGTCAGGTTAATAGTTGAGTTTGACAGTTCATTTTTGACCTTGGAAACAGCACTTGTCAAAACAATCTCCACTCAAGGTCCACCTACTCACTTGTTCTGGAAGTTATCAACCATATACAGTCATCATCGTCAGATGGAATATCTTCAGTTGTCATGGAACTTTCCATGACAACTGTTGTGCTTGACCACAGCAGGATTACCGAGTACGCAAAGCAGACAACTCTTGGGGCCTTTAGTCTGTTACTACAGGCTTTGTGCTAATTTAACTGAAACTTAGTTTGGGACTATACACCACTAACTAATATCCACTGACATGATGAAGGGCCTGAAGGTGGATCCTCCTTGATTACTGTACATGATCTTAAGGACCCTATCTTAAAGAGGAGCCCTTCGTTTCTGTGTTTGATTTTTAGTGTTTCACTTTGTGCTTATATATTCCATAAGCTTTAGTTAATGTGTTCAGTCAAATTATCACAAAGCAAAATCTAATGTTGGCCAAAGAGTGAAGGAAGTGTAAATCTTAATCTATGAATACATGCATAGACTACTAATCATTCATAAGGACTAAAAGACATATTTATTATTGATTAGCATTTGCACAACTACGCATACTGTAACTCATTTTGAAAGTGTGTAGGTATGATGGTTGTGTATTGTTTGAAATACAGTACAATAGAACATGGACACATTGCATCACAGCACACCTGTACGTTTGTGATTGTTGAACATCTCATTTTAATACCATGGGAATTAAACTGCTTTTTCAGACTTTCCGCTGACTGCCGGGATTTGCTCCCATTTAGTTAGTAGTTATTAGTGAGGGCTTGTTGTTGGTGTTCAGGGGCATGTACAGGCCATCTGATCGCTCATGTTGCTGGACATTCGTAGGATTACCCATTGTAAGATATACAAACTGTTGTATACATTGAACAGGAAAGTGTTGCCCTCAAAATGTTGACGCAGAGTTGGAACTACTGTTCAAAAGATCTCCCTTAATTGGAACTAAGGGACCTAAAACATCCAAAAACAAACAAATTCAAAAACAAATGTCCACAAAAATATTTGGAAAGGGGTGTCCACATACCCACATATGAACTATTGTTTTTGTATCCCTTAAGGAATATTGTTTCTCATGGACAGCTGTACCCATCAAGTCACTGAGTGATGTCATAAACCAGGTGCATGATTGAAATGTGTCTAACATCACTCCCTCCAGACTGAGAGCAGAGCAGCAGAGATCTGGAGTTGGTAAAGTGAGGACAGACTGCTGAGACTTAGACTGAGGGTGGTATAGACAGAGAGAGGAGGGAGCGAAAGTGATAACCTTGTCTCTCGTTCATTGCTGTCTGCTCAGTGATTTAATTTGGTCGCGCCGTCACACCTGAGCTAAAGCTCATCCATCACAGGTGCTGCAAGATCCCTCCATCGGTCGCTCTCTTCTTCCCTCCATCCATCCTTCCATTCCTATATTTCTCTGTCCTTCTCTCCCATTCCTACCTTTCTCTTCTTTCAAGGCTCTCGTTTTTTCTCACTGCCTATCTGTCCAGATCTGTCTTAAATATGCTCACTCCATCCCATTCTGTTCAGCCAGTCTCTCCATCCCTCTCTTGGGTACACCTCTACATATGGTTCTATATACAAAAGTGATTGGTTGGAATATTAATAAAATAATTACATTAATGATTAAATTATTAGTTAAGCACGGAGCTATAGATACTTTCAGATTTTTAGATCAAACTTTACCTGTACTGTATGAGTGAATATTAGCCCTATTTTCACCAAATGGATAGCTAATGTTGCTCTGTCTGCCTAATGTATAAATAGCCAAATGTTTGCTAACTGTTTGATGATAATAGTATTACGTTACGTGTCATTTTAATAACAATAATATGTCAATATTGTGTTTACAGCTCATTGCAATGCACTTTTAAAGTGATGGTTCGGAGTAATTTCACCCTAGGGTCCTTTACACCATGACCTCGAGCCAAACAACCCCCCAGAAGCTTTTTTCACCTGGGTCGAACATTGGGCGATTTAGTGTTATCAGCTGAATAGCTTAGTGCAGGCGCTAATGGATCCAAGAGTGCATCTTGTACATTACCCTACTAATAATGCCTGAAATGATACCAAACTTTTACACTAGTACATATAGGTTATGTACTCATAAAACGATGGATTGGAAAGTTTGTAAGTACACCAGGAGTTTATTTTAAATAACACTTGCCTGCTGGCTTCTGCTCTCTGCTGCTACTGCTACTGCAGTAAGACGAGTGCTTAGGGACGTCTACAAATTACAACACGGAAAAGAGATACAACAAATAGTTATTAATTTAATGATTAAATAAGGTAGTGTCTCCAAACCTACCTCAATTATAACTTATCTCCTGCTAGTTGTACTACAGCACTTTTAAAAAATAAGTTAAATTAATAAATATTTTTGTTATATCTCTTTTCAGTGTTGTAATTTGTAGACGTCCCTAAGCACTCGTCTTACTACAGCAGAGAGCAGAAGCCAGCAGGCAAGTGTTATTTAAATAAACTCCTGGTGTACTTACAAACTTTCCAATCCATCGTTTTATGAGTACATAACCTATATGTACTAGTGTAGAAGTTTGGTATCATTTCGGGCATTATTAGTAGGGTAATGTACATGATACACTCTTGGATCCATTAGCGCTCGCAGCAACATATGGAAAAAAAGAACTATGAACTAGTTCATAATTTGTGAACTGAACTTTGAACTAGTTCATGTAGAAAGTGAACTTTCCCAACACTGTTTACCACTATAAATCTGTCTGTTTTAATTTTTCACAGTTTTTCCGGTGCTAAATATTTATATAATATAATAATAATTTTTTTTATATTTGTAGATGCATTTGGCCAAGCTGAAGACACAGAACCAAATACTTACTTTTTGCTCAAAGTGTAGCCCCTCTAGTAGTGTCCGTGTGTTGTTTAACAGCAGGTCTCCATGTTCTGCTAACACATGTTCTGACAACACAACCACCCCCACGTCAATTTGGTTCAGCCTGCTGAGCACCCGGCAGGCCTGTTGGCTCAACCTGGGCCAAGCTAATCAACGCATCTTGCACCCCCCCTAACACACACACACACACACACACACACACACACAGGAAGACCGTGCACCTGAGCTCAGCCAAGTGGGCATGAGGCACTCCACATGGATACACTCAAGTGCATTCAAACAGATTTAAGGCTGTGCAAACAGTGCACTGCCTGTTGGTACATTGAAAGAGCCCGAGAGCGTTTGCATGTGGAATAGATATCCTCAGCAGGAGAGAAAAATGACGGAAATCCTGAAGTCCATTTTGCTGGTCATGGCTTCTGAAGGGGTTCCAGGGAGTGAGAGCAGCTAATAAAAGGTCCTTACATCTACAGAATTACATGCGTGTGTGTTGGCTGACTGTAAATGGCTCACCGTGTCACACAGTGGACTTCTCCATGTGACATCAACCTCTCAGTGGACCGGTTAGGATGGCATTGGCCTGGTGCGACCACACCAGAGGAGCTGCTGTGAGTGTGAGGTTAAACAATGTGGCTTCACTGTCACCTCAGAAGAGTTTGATACAAACACATTGATCTTTCCATTACACACTCATACACTCACACACACTCCCTAAAACTGTGAAAAAATCCTTTATTTGGAAGAAAAAAAAGAGACAGATATATTGCAGCTTTTTCACCGGCTTTTCAGGTACAAATGTGACACGTTTTGCCCCAGACACATGCAGTGTACTGTATTTATCAAACTGACCCACCAGGCAGTTTGCATGTGATTTGAGTGAGTGTTTGCAAGGTGTGCCTGTCTTGCAAATTGACCAGATCACACAGCGATTCAGTATCCAAAAGGAAGGGTGTAGTGGTGAAAAGTGCATTAAATATGAGCTTAAACAGTATATCATTAGAAACAAAAATGAAGCAATTAGACTATTGTTAATAAACACAATATTTACACATAGTGGACAGATGTTGTGGTGTTTGTTCTTCAAACCTGAATCAATGAACTGTAAAATCTGGCTGCATTTACTGATTAACATCCACATAGACGCCACCACCTCCACCTGCTCCCCTCTGAGCTGCTGCTGGACCTGCTGCTCTCTTTCTCTCTCTCTCTCTCTCTCTCTCTCTCTCTCTCTCTCTCTCTCTCTCTCTCTCTCTCTATTTCTCTGTCTCTCTCTCTCTCTCTCTCTCTACTTGTTTCAGTGCCTTGTGTATATTTATCAGGACTTCCTAACCAACCTTTGAACGTTTCACAACGTTAAAATGTGTTTAAAATTCTGTTACATCTGTGTTACATTCTCTGGTTCAGATATGAGGACAGAAAACGCCCCTGTGTGTCGTATATCCTGACACCGCTAGGGGCACTAATTTATTACTGTGAAACGCTCCTGTAGGTCGTACAGGTATTAGAAGCTTGGAATGAACAACCTATATTGGCATATGGTTTGGGGACTTGTTAGGTCTAGACCAAAGTAGTAAACAGGTTTTGCCTGTTCGTTTTCTTTAGAGTCTGTACTAATCAGAGCCCAAATGATCAATGAATAAATTATCATTTGAGGCAGCTTACTTGTCATGAGTGCAGTAAGTGTGTTAATTACATTATGGACATCACATGTGAGAAGAGGTATTGGCATCCATCAGATGCCTGTAAGCCTTTGATCAATTCATTAACCAGTCAACTCTCAGTCCTCAGAGTCGCTTTGACGCCATGCACGGAGCTAAGTGATTCTTAATTAGCAGTACTCTCCAGGCATACACAACACTGGACTTGTGTGTGTGTGTGTGTGTGTGTGTATGGAGGTAAAGTGTATGCATGTGCATTTGCAGCAGCAGCAGCATAAGTGTGTGTGTGTGTGTGTGGGTGGGTGTGGGTGACTGTTTGTATATGTCTGTGTGTGTTTAAATAGAGTTGGCAGGCTACATGGTGGGCTGGCTGGCAGGATCGTGACCTGGTGGCCCCAAAGGAGAGAAAGCTGGCAGAGAAAATACTCTCCCTCCTCCCAGCAGGCGCACTCATGTTCTTTTAAAAACAGCTCAACAAACAAAAAAACTGAAATCTCTGCATTTCTCCTCTCTGCCTCCATATGAATATTATTCTATCAGGACAATGTGCTTTCAATTCAATTTGTTTTAAATTCAAAAATACTCCTCTTGTGTATTTTCCACCCGAGTTGGATGTGAAAGCACATAGGTTGAGTTTGCTAAAAAGACATAGCAAAGCCCTTCATCTAGGAAGAAACATCTATAAATAAACAGAAAAAGAGACATCTTCAGTACCGCATGCTGACTGAGGTTGTGCTGGTTTTCTGCCACACTTCGCCGCCCACATAATCCGTGGCAATGGGATTTTTGGACCAGTATTAGATTCCGATTTTCATCTGGAGAGGACAGTGGGATGTTTTTTTTTTGTTTTTGTTGTCTTAAATCAAGCCATGTCTTTTCATTCACTTATTTTTTTTCATAGGAGAAGGTGGAGGGTGAGTTGAAGGAGATGTTATTGTCGCAGAGAGGAAAAAAGAAAATCCTCATCATCTCCACATCCCCTCCCCCTGCTGCTTTGCACTCTTCTTTTTTTCTCATTCTCTCTCTTTTCTCCAGCCGATCTCGCTCAACCCCTACCTTCTCCCCTTAGACGAGAGCCCCAGATAACCCTGCATCAACACATCAAAGAGGAGATGAGAGGAAGATGGATAGAGGGGGAGAGAGGAGGTGGAGTGGGAAAATCTCAGGGAGGCGGATCAACAAAGGTAGAGGTCATAGAAAGAGAGAGAGAGAAAAAAGAGGGAGCAGAAGTGGAAGAGAAGTGAAGGAGATGTGAACACCTTGGCTGGATTGAGATATAAGCGAGAGCTGGAGTGTATCTCTCTGTATTTATATCCCTGTGTGCTTTCCTTAATCTCTCAGTGTGTGTCTCCCTTTCTCCGCTCTCCGACACACACACACACACACACACACACACACACACACACACACACACACACACACACACACACACACACACACACACACATACACACAGACCTTGCATGTTCATATTTATTTTCATATAACATAGCCAACAGTTCAATTAGACAAATCTGTCAGGACCCTCCATTTCTGCTCTCTCCTCTCTTCAAATGGAGGGATGGAGGATAGAGAAGAGAAGAGAATAAAGCTGTCCACGAAGCAGGAACATCAAAGCCCTTGTATTCAGTGAGTGTTGCACTTCGCTATGATGTGTGTGTGTGTGTGTGTGTGTGTGTGTTCATAAGATCAGACACCAGCCATACTGACCCATGTTCCAGCAAGCAAGGCGAATGATAATTAAGCAAAAGACATTTGCTGACATGTTCACATTTTGCTTTCTGCCGTGGGGGATTTTGGCTTCCATGGGCTAAACCACATATGCATCCTATTTCATACTGTACTTTTCCATTATTCTCAATTGCTCAATTTCATTTATACTTTGTTTGTCTCATTCACTTTACTTCCACTGCTTGGTAAATCTTAATTTCACGTAAAATGTACATGGTTTGCGATTGTCATTTTAGGATGTAAAGTTATTTTTAGGTTTAGGTCTGATTGCAGGTCGGAGCTCGTGCTGGGAGCAGGTGTGCGGATAACAACTAGAGCAGCAGAGAGAGATCAGAGAGAGAGAAACAGAGATGATCAGACCGCCAATGCTGCTCCTGTGTCAGGGGGAGAATGCAGGTTGTTAGACCCAGTAAGATGAGAGTAAGACATGGAGGGATGAAGGGCAGGGCAAGACAGAGAGGGGTCAGGAGAAAATAGAGGTACCAGGGGAGAGGAAAGAAATGCATAGCAATAGAGACCAAATTATCTTCTATAATATATTTAGATATAGTTATATGATATTTATAAGACGCAAAAACTCCTCATAGAGTTTAGGTGAACTGTGGTTTAATTTCCACAAATGACAGCTTTCACATTACTATACACACATGTGAAAATATTGATTATAGCACCATTAAACCTAACGCGTAAAATACTTTTTAAAGGAATACGCCACCGTTTGTTGAAATAGGGTTAGTCACCGTCTCCTCTATATTTATATAGGTGGGCAAACGCATTTTTGTGTCAGTGCATGCATTGTCTTAGTCCGGCAGCGCCGCTGCTAGCTTAGCTTAGCGTAGTGAAAGGAATCCTATGTTGCCAGTTAGCATGTTGTGAGCCAGTATGTTGATGGAAGTTGGGGGATTCCATTCACTACGCTAAACTAAGCTAGTGGCTGCGCTGTCAGACTAAGATAATGCATGCACTGATACAAAAATGCGTTTTCCCACCTGTATAAATATAGAGGAGACGCTGAATAACCCTATTTCAACAAACGGTGGCTTTAAGACAGCACCTAATTTATTATGCAACTTGCATCCATTTTACAAAGTCAACCTAAACATATTCAATCATAGATAGTTTAAATAGCACTTTGGCATGTCCTTTTCCCATTTATTCAATATGCCTGAATTTTTACATTCAATCTAAATATGCTAGGTGTCTTTAAAGCTATAGTGCGTAGTTTCTGTCGCCCCCATTAGGAATTCTAAGTAATGACAACTAAACTGTCGGCGCGTCCACATGATACAAGCCTTCAGTGATTGCGCACGTGCCCCCACCCCTCCTCCACGCAGTTGCTAGTAGCCAAAGACGATACAGAGGATTAAAAAAACATGATGGACTCTTCAGAAGAGGTAATTATCTTCACTCAAGCTTCTGCGTGGGAAAGTCACCGGACGACACAATCTTCTGAACATAGCCATACTGAGAAATACAGAGAGAGTTGTGTGGAGCTGATAGTCTTAATTTGCTTTGTTCAATAATATCAAAAAGTTACACAATAAAGCTTTAACTGTGATTACAGAGGTTACATGTGATTCCTATTAAAGCTTCCTGTACTGACCCTGAATTTACATTCACACAATTAGTAAACACACCACAAGAACAAAAAGAAAACAACACCTGGCATCGAGTTTGTTCATATAAAAAAAGCTTTAGACTTTGTTCGTCTACAGGTCTGCTGACCCTGTTAAAAAGCTGGTGATGATCAGTACTACCCCTAATTTCTGCTTTCTAGGTATGTTTCCACATTAAACTCCCTAACAAAACTAGTTTTAAACATTGCAAACAAATAAATGAATAAATAGGTAAAATCATAATTCCCGATTATTCCTTGCTTTTCTTCTGCTATGAGTCCCCTCGCTTTTGTCCATACCAATTAAAAACCTACTTGAACCTGACATGCATAAATCATTTTAATTCTATATCTGACATAAATGTTTATTTTTTACCTTTGCTCTGCTTTGTTTCTTGCTGTATGTCTATTTTTGAAGATTGAGAGCAAAAACAATGTCTTGTGTGTGTACACACATACTTGGCCAATAAATTTGATTCTGATTCCAAAATATTACACAAACGTTATCAGAGCTGCCTTTTACAGCATATAAAAATCTAATAACTCTAACAATGTAAGTGCTTCGAAGACCTTTGGGCAATTGGAGTGCCAGCAAAAAGAAGGAAGAAGAAGAGAGTAAAGGCACACGGAGATGCCAGAATAACATGAAAACCCACCCACACAGTAATCAGAGCATTGAGGACACCCCTGACCTAATACATATACATTGTAACCCTAATCTAGCTCTTTGTAGAAAATGCACAGAATGTCTTCATTTTGAATGGTTCTCTTCTTTCTCCAACCCCAAACCCCCCACAAATTCACACAAGCCTGGAACCAAAGCTGTGTGTGTGTCATAGAGAAGGTGCTGATGTTGGTAAAATAACGGCAGGTTTGTTGTTCTTACACCATTCCCCCCTCTACATTCCCTACTGAAAGTGCAAAGGAGTTTTCACAGTACAGTATCCTACTCACTTACATACACAACATCCATCCCACCATGTGTACACACACATGTTGCACAAACATACACAGGCATAGACCCTCTGATCCTTGTAAACCATGTAAACCACAAGAGGAAGCTGTCATTATGCTCCCTGAGGAGCTCGCAGGGTGTAATTTGAAAAGATAAGAGGACAAATTAGCTGAGAATGTATTATGTGTTTATATTCAGTTTGTGGGCATTATGGGAAGTTTTCTGAATGGTGGCTGTTGATGGGATAACTTCACAGGATGAACAGCGGCATTGGAAAATGTATTCCATGTAGTGTTATCTTAACGGTTCATTTAATCCAAATGGCATTCGTTTAACCCAAAATATGTGAACATCAATCGAATTCATGCTCACATTTGTTAACATATTTTGCACATGTATAGTTTCATGCATGTACTTTAGGGGAGATTTGTTATGATTTCTCGTTTCTAGGAGAGGCAAACAGCTAAACCTGATCCGCCGTGGAAAATCAAAAACACAGGCGGAAAAAGGTTGAGACACAAAACATTGTGTGTTTAGATCCATGTTTGCCTGTTTGCTTCCATTTTGTTTGCTTTCTCTGCTGGGCCTGTGTAACATAAATGTGAGGGTTGTACTTGTCGGTGGAATATATATGTAGGCATAGAGAAGTGGGGAGTTGGGGGTAGAAAGGACAGATGTTGGGATTAAACGAGAGGGTTGGATTTTGAGCTGGGAGAGTTAAGCTGTACATAAAGAACAGAGTTGTTTTTTTTAAAGGGATTTTGGTCAGGGTGGTGGTTCTACATGTTATGATTCACAGAAACCTCTCCTTTATAATAAAGAGACAAACCCCCAAAGTAGGATAAAGGGTATTTTTAATACTATTGTTCTTAAGCCTGCATTAACTGGTTTTTCTTGGCCACTTGAGGGCAGCAAAAAAAAGCAACACATGCCTGTTATCCCCTCTTAACAGACACGGTGAAGAAAATAGTCACCTATTTACACATCTAGCAGATGTCCAACATCATAGGCTATCCAACGGTATTATTCACTGCAACAATGGAGCTGATTAAACTGCGAGTAAATCAAAATAGTAAAGTTGCCATAACTTTCTGTGGGTCGTCACTACAAACAACCTCCTTAAAGGTGCAATGTGTAATACTGACAGCTAGTGTTTAAAATAGTTACTGCAGTACAAATTCAAATTCGACTGAAATATGCACTTTATTGGCATAGAATTACGGCAACGATTGCTAAACACACTGTAAACTCACGGTCACCGTTATTGGCTAATGTCGCCGAACTACACGTTGTTAACAGCCGTGGCCCACTTGCCTGGTCCTCCGGTTGACGTTAGCAGGGTTAGCAGAGTTAGCAGGGTTAGCATGGCGGCATTAGCCAGGACTAGCCAGGACCAGTCAGTATCACTTGACTGGTTGTGTCTCAATTGTTTTTGCGAGTAACCAACTCGGGTACTCTAGCTATATAATTCAATGTAAGTACACAAATGTTGAAAAAAAGCCTAAAGCTAATGCTTACCTGTTCAGGAGGAAATTAGCCAACTCTGCGTCCTTTTAGGCTCTAAGCTGTCTCCATCTTTCAAATACATCTCCAATATTTACACCGGGTCATGTGGTCATGCAACTATTAGAAACATGCCGGGTTTTTTTAGGTCGGATAGAATCTATCTCCGTTGATCCTGTTCATTTGTTTGCTGCTTTCATGGCTGTACTACCATTACAGCTGTAGCTCGCTGGGTTTACGTTTTTACAGGTATATCTGGCAACCCGGTCTGGCTGTCAAACTGGGCAGTTGATAACAACACACAGGCCAAAACACAAACAGAAATTCCGTCACGGAATGGCAATTTCAAAAGGAGAAAATAATGGCATTAGCATTGTTGTCAGAAAAGATAGTAATATTTTTCCTTAATATCTGATGACGCATTGGGGTAATTTTTTGATTTATTACAGTAAATATATTACACATTGGACCTTTAACATTAGCCTACACATAGTCATTTGATCTGATGAAAAAAATAATCATTATAGCAGCTTTAAAGCAATGCTCAAACCAAACTAGCTTTTTACTGTGGCTGTTTCAAGAGAACAATGGTTGTGTCTACAGCAAAAAACACTACTTCAAACCACTTCTGCCACGAAATACAACTCTTTCCTGTCTATTCAGGCCAGAATATGCCAAAATATGGTGAATACATGTTTTGTAGCTACCTTAGATACACTTGGACTATCACTTTAGAGATACACAAGGCATTTACACATTGGTGACCAAAAATATATATAATACGTCTGAATCACACAGAAGAAACTTTATTTTTATTTTTATTTTGCTCTGGAGGTTTAATGTGTCACTTCCAGGGCAACAATACCAGAATTTCAGTTGGACAAATAGTTTCAATAATGTGGGAATGGGATGCTTCATACAGCAGTACAAACCAATAATATGTATTTTTACAACTATATCTTCCCATTTTCTAGAACCTTATAGGCCATTTTATAAAAAGTGTGTTTTTTCGGGGGGCTGCTTGGCTGGTTGGGATGTTATTGCATGAGAGTGTGTGTGTGTATGTGTGTGTGTGTGAGAGAGACCCACAATCCAGAAACGACGAGAGGGAACGTGAGACTGGAATGCTAGGTTTCACTTAATCATCTCCTGATGCTAGTGTAAACACTGAATCTGATTTGAGCTAATTGGGTTTGTAGTCAGGGTAAATAGTGTAAAAGGAAACCGCTCGCACATTCAGCAGGATCTTTTCCCCTCTCACAGCCACCTCATCTGTTCACTCCAACTTCATTCTTTTATTTAACCAGGAGGACAAAATGTTGAAACTTCTGCCGGGTATTTTTTTCCTCCCCTTTATTCCTCTGATCCACTGTTATAAAAAGGCTTTCTTTCCCCCTCAAAGTCATATGTAATTTCCATAATGTTGTTTGGTTGGACCGTGAGTTTTTGCTGCTCTGGTATTTGGGTAATTTGATTTTTGAGAAAATAAGGGCGCAGGAAAGGGAGCGGGAGAAGGGATGATATATATATATATATTCAAAGAACCTTTTAATCGATTTCCTGGCTTTGGTTTTTGAGATATTTCACATTCGTGGTTATGGATTGTACCCACCCTCCTTCTTCTCCCCGCCTTTTGGCATTCGCAGCGCAGTCTTGAAAAGTTTTTGCCGTCCAGCATCTTGTCACTCACATCTCCCCTCCCTTCCTCTCTCATCATACTCGGTAATGTAGTCACACTGATTGCATTCTCCCACTAATCTAATTCTTCCCTCTTTCAGCCCCCCAGAGACTTCGAGTGGATTCACGTCACATCCATTTCAATGATCCCCCCCCCCCTTCCTCATGACAGCACATACTAACTTTGGATTGAAAAGAACCATAAGCCTCGCCTGCCTTAACTACTCCGATCATATTACCGCCTTTACAAAAACAAAGCTTGCTTCAGCCAACTGCTTAGATCTCATTATGCATCCGCAAAAACCTGCGGACTTCAGTGATCCACATCAAACTGAAACCCAAAGTGGATCCTGCCCTGCAATTAAGATAACATTTATTCCCAAACAGCAGATTCCCTTTATCGTATCGTTAATTTTACCACAGCAAATATCATTAGCGCAGGCTTCAAACGTGGTGGCTATCGCTACACGACACTAATTTGTTCTAGATTAGCTCTCCCATTCCTACAATATCCATATGGCCAGCTATTAAGCCTGCAAACATACAGAAAAGGGACCTGTACATATCAGGTACTTCAAATCCCATGGTGCATTGCTAATCCCTGTGTTAGAATGATCAGTGTCTTCCCAGTTCAGCAGGGTCAAAGGTTGCTGACTCGACTTGTTAAGGGTCAATGTCCCTTTGAGCTAAGGAGACAGGCGAGACAAAACAAGCATTTCTCTCCGCCTTTGGAAAAAAAAGGAAAATCAAAGGGCGTCTCCAAGACACAACAAATCAATCTTTCTCCTTCTAGCTAGAGATCAAGATTGATTATCTGGATGCACACAAACCTTCATGTTTTTCCAAGTCTGAAATGGAGGGATAAACAAAATATAAAATTCAATAGTTTTTAAAAATGGAAAAGGGCACTTTTTCTATAAGGATTGAGAAAAGTAGTTACTGTATGCCCTTGCCTGTGTTTACTGTCTTTGCCTTAAAAAAATATCCACAACAAAAATCCTTGCTGTTGGAACAACTCGAGGAGCTCCTTCCAGCAAGGCCCTCTGCGTCTACATAGCCTGTATGTGATTATTCACATCAAACTCTCTCTCCATCCCTCTCCCTTCTCTGTTGCTGTTATTCTCCATTTTAAAACAGGAATCCTGATGACAGTGTAAACACAGACACATTGATCCTACAAAGCTGCCCGTTTCTTCCACTCTCTCCTTCTCGAATGATTGAATGTAAATGAATCACAAACAATGATCTTCCCTCACAGCAGGAGGAGTGATAGTTTTTGTGATAGACCACGATGGAGCTGATTATTAATATGTGAAGGCAGCGGGAGAAAGTGTTGCCATGTTATCAGCATTTTAGTTGCAATCATTTAAATCACTCAAGGTGTTTGGCATTCTCCACATCTGCTTGCCTTGGGAAGGAGCAAATGAAGCTTCATAACAAGACCTGCAATTGCACAGTAGGTATAGAAGAAGTGGAAGACTCTTTCGTTATTTCTACCTGTGTTTATGATTACATGTTCTTATCAGTGTGTGTCATGCAAGCCTGTATTTATCTCAGTGGGTTGGTTAGTCAAGCCAAAATGTGCCAACCAAAGTGTGTTCCATAGTGAGAAAACTGCTTAGTTTCCATATCCATATCAGGTGTATCTGTAAGTGTGTGTGTGTGTGTGTGCATTGTTTATCCCCATGAATATCGGCTTGTGCTTATGTGCATCCCTATATGCCTTTGTGTTTGTGTGTGCACATTTGCTCATAGTTGGGCGCTTGCCTGCCCGATGCCACAGGTAGCTGTGTGCTCAGTGGAGTGTGAGTCGCCACACCTGTTCTCCCCTCAGGGAGGCGCTGTCCATGGCCAGCTGGCAGAGCAGAGCCGGGACAGAGGATTGGACAGATTGGATAAGCGGTGGGACATCGGGACGAGCAGAAGACATGGCTGAAGGTGAGGGCAAAAATAGAGGGAATAGGAAAAGTACAGCAAGAAGAACAAAAGGTAAGAGCTAGGTTGATGATAGATTATGCAGCAAGCTTTGTGAAGATACTAAGGAGGGCATATTAAGGGCAAATATGATTAACGCTATTATAATGATGTACTGCTTGTACTCCACTTCGTGCTTGAAGGAGCATTATACAACCACATGAATTGATTCATGTAGATATGTACATTTATATTAAACGAAACAGAATTCATTGTATTGTCACAAAAATTAGACTATTTTACGTGGCATACACAATGTGATGACAGCTGTTGATTTAAGCGTTTCCAGCAGGAATGTTACCTATTGTAATACATGGGATTATTAAGGTGGTACATTTCTTGTTGTCTAAACTCAGAACCAAGACGCATATTGGACTATTATTGTACTATTAATATAATATTATACTCTAGAATACTTAATTCAATATGATATAATAAACCGTTCTAGATCGAGTGGTATAAAACGAAGTATAAGGAAAGAAAAGTATTTTTCCTCACAAATGATGTTCCCTCTTCCCTTACCCTGCATCTGTGCCAATCAATGACAAACATGTCACCCTGTTTTGATCTGTAATTGTAGCACCCACACAGACGCCCAACCTCTGTGGGGAGATCAGCCATTTCCAAAATATCACATCACAGTGGTGAGATGCCTCACTAAGATTCACCAAAAGAAACATTTTAGAAGAAATACTAAACTAAATAAACTGACGGAAATAATGTAGGGAGTCTATTCCAAGATAAAACATATATATCTGTATGCAGCTTTCTTAATGTGGTAACTACATTGGCTAACAACATTTGGCATTTTAGGCCTTTATTTGTGACAGGACAGCTTAGACATGAAAGGGGAGAGAGAGAGGGGGAATGCTATGCAGCAAAGGGCCGCAGGTTGAAATTGAACCTGTGGCATCTGCATTGAGGACTGAGCATCTGTATATGGGCGTGCGCTCTGCCAGGTGAGCTACCCAAGCGCCCGACATCAGGCTTTTACAATGAATAGCACAATGACTTGTACAGTATGTCATCATGATAATGTAATCTATCTGTCCTTGCTTGTATCTAAAATATTTATCTCCATGTCCTCATTTCACTGTCTGTAACTTCATCCCTCCCATTTTCTGTCTCTTGGGTCTAGTTAGGATGTGGTTGTTCATGTGTGTGTGTGTGTGTGTGTGTGTGTGTGTGTGTGTGTGTGTGTGTGTGTGTGTGTGTCAGCTTCCTTCTGTCTTGCCTCCAGGCTGAAGTGTCAGACAGAGAAGTGAGATGTCTCTCTCTCCCTCCATATGCGTTTGTTAGCTAAAATACTGCTATGCGGCTGCAAACAGCCGGGGGGGTTAGCCAATACAGATGTATACGCACTTGTACATATACAGATGCATACACAGTAAACTACATAAATAATACATTTTATACGTTTACTGTATACATGTAAAATATACACACACCGAGGCAAATGCACATCTCATATCTCATTAGTTGGCAGGTAAGATATGTAACATGTACTGGGCTGAGACAACAGGAAAGAATGAGACAGTGAAAGTGGTGAAAGGGTGGAGGAATTTCAGTAAGCGGGGCCAAGAGGGTACAGACCATAAAAAGCATTGTTTGAGAGTTTTGGGAGTGGGACGGAGAGAAGAAAAAACAATTGTGCCAAGTACCCCTGAAATGAACTGCCAGGCACAGAAAGAGCCAAAGACACTTTCCACACACATACACAATTTGAAATGGAGCCGAACTCAGCCCTGCGTTTGAACCAGCGGCTACACCCAATGTAGGCCATTCCCAAACACTTTTGAATTAGGTCTCGCTCTCCTCTCCCCAAAAAAGAAAAGCGTGAAATTGACCAAGTCAAAGCTGCAGCCTGAGCAAAGCTGATTTTCTGCCATCGTACCAGAGGCAGTATCTATTTATCCAATGTGATTCTGATGTTGTGATCTGGGACAGAGTTTGTGTTTCACCCTTTAAATTCTTCATGAGGCTCGTGTTTCATTTTGGATCATGCTTTTTTGGGGTTCAAAAGTAAGAGGATGTGTGTCAAATGAAAGTGGGTTCATTTAGTTAGGCTGATGATGACCAGTAGATTTAAGATTTTTTTTTTTACTTGACAATAATGCTGCACAATAACTTTTTTCATCGTCATTGTTATATCAACTTGAGCAATAAATACATTGTAAAAGACACTCGATTTAGTTGAAAGAGAGTATCAGTAGAAAACAGCACTTCAAAATAAAACTATTATTCTTTTTTTAATGGTGCCTTTTGTGTTCCTTTGAATGTTTAGTTGATCAATGAAATAATGTTTGAAATGATTTCCTTTCAGCTTTTTGAATTCAACAAGCAAATAGTTGTGTTTAAGCATTATACTGAAAGCAGCAGAAAGCCATAACTGGGTACACTTATATGTTTTATTTATCGCAAGTAATATCAGTATTGTGATATTTAACAATGTTATCGCATATTGCATATTTTGTTAAGTTAGGTACTTAAGTTAGGTAGGTACTTAAGTCAACCAAAAGTTAAAAAGGTCAAAGGTGACGCCAAATCCTTCTGCATCGAGCCTCCACAGGCAGCCGCTCAGCCCAGTGCATCGTAAGTTATGGAACGTAATTTAGTTAGGTTAGGTACGTAAGTTAGGTACGTGATGTAGGTTAACGTCAACGTTGACTTTTGATTTCACACGGGCCATGAACAGCGGTCTCCTAGCTGAAAGTTTGACCCATCCATCTACCACGACTTCATCCCTGTGCTGACTTTTGTGGACTTTGATTTGTCAAACACAAATACGTTTCCCTCGAAACATAATTGTATTGGAACGAGGAGACAGAGCTGTCCATACCATCTGTTATCACATGACTGAAATTCCATACTTAGATCATGTGATAACAACTGAACCATCTCCATGACAACTGAGCAAACTGAGCAAATTGAGCAAACATTCGCTGATGAAGGCTACAACATGTGGCTTTGATTCTGTCTGTGAGCACATGTTTTTACAGTATGGGCTGTATGTGTCTATTGTCATCCACGCCAGCTCCCATCTGCATTCACACTGTGCGCATCTGTGGGTAAATTTAAGACACCCGTGTTGTCACATATCATATTTAGCTCTTAAACACTCTGGTTCTGTGCATCACTACTCTTCCTCCATCCGATTCTGTTCTGGCTATGTTTGGACATGATGAAAGGCAACTAAAAACAACTTCATCTATGGCGGGGACAGAGTTTTGGACCCACAGGAAGGCTGAATAGATGAGAACCAAAACCAGACGTGCTTATGAGAGAAACCGGGGAGGGAACTGGATTCTGCTCTCTGAGAGGAATGCACATTTAAAAAAAAAAAACATCAGCTCTGTTTTGCTTTTGCTGCATTAAGACCTGCTGCTTTGGCATGGCACACCCACCCACCCACACACACACACACACACACAAACACACACACACACATGCTCCAACTTTCTCCCCGGTGTCTCTGCAGTGCGTATGGTTTGCATTGGTTCTGCTGCTGGCTTTTGTAAACAGCGCTAACTGCTTGTGTATGTCTGAGTCCTGCAAGTTCTCAGACTTCTGAATGAAAGGCTACCTCTATCTCTCTGTGTCCCTCTCTTTTTCTCCCTCTGTCTCTATGTCGCTCTCTGTCTCTTTGTTGGCCTCTGACCTGTTTTACCCTATGGGCTGTCACAAGCGTGTGCTCTTGTCATGCGTGTTTAGGTAAGTCTGTGACATGTGATCCTGCAGGCCAAGGGTTACACACATTCAATACCGTCCACTACTGTTTATTGTAAGTCGGTTGGGGATGTGTGTGTGTGTGTGTGTGTGTGTGTGTGTGTGTGTGTGTGTGTGTGTGTGTGGTGTTTGTGTGTGTGCCCATTAAGTTTGGCCTTGCTTTCCTGCATTACATGTCAGTCCCTATCTTAAATGCATCACTTTGTGGAATTTTGTGATTGAAAGCTTAATCTTGTTCTTGAATTGAATCGTGTTCAATGAGACAGAGACATGTATTAAATTGTGAGCTGCTACTTTTTTAAAGGAAAACTCTTATTCTCATATTTTTGTCCATTCTGACTTTTGGTCATGATAGCATTTTATTGACTATCTTACTATTTGGAAAATGCAAACACATGGCATGTGATCTTTCTTCAAATTTCCAAAAAGAACACTTGAACTTTGTCTTTAACAGGCCATTCACACGGAATAAAAAATTGAGAGAGCAATGGGGTGCTATTCATTGTAAATGGAACTGGTGCTTAAATGTGGCGATGCCCACTGAGCTACAAATATTTAAAAGGCGCTCACTACCCAATATGTACTGGAATCCCGATTTGTTCAGGTCCTATCCCCTGACCAATGGTCTATACTGAGCACAGTCAGGTAGGACAAACAACCAACCATTCAGATATGTCGTGGTCTGTTAGCAGCAGGTACAGCCAAAAGGCACAGTGGAAATTAAATCCCAGAGACGTAAAAACAAGTGATTTTACTATTAGCCTACTATCGGTACTGAGACAATGACCAATATTCATGAAGTACAAAAATATATGAATAAGATCCAGGTTGACAAATACCATCCTTCTGTAAATGAGAGACTGAGAAACAACACTCACATTTTTAGTTTGTTGCTTCCAAACAACTTACTAAAAACTTCCAGATTCGCTATTAATATTCAGTGTAGGGTTGGAATTGGGAGGGAAGGCAGTTATATGATATTTAGGGGGTTTCAGTGTTTCTATTCTTTGATTTTTAGCCCTCTAATTTTGTGAATTTGTTTTGCTTTGTTTTGATATATGTCGCTGTCACCCAAGTTTCCCTCATAGGGACAGAAAAGACTAGAATAACTGGAAGATGATGTGATTATGCAGGAAATCAAATTAATACACACACACACACGCACACACACGCACACACAAAGAAAAGGGAAAACAGATCCATAAAATGCTGAAGATTTGTTCCAAATTCGTTGAAAGTGCTGTTTTTGATTATGATAATGAAATGATGTGAATTGAACTGAAGTTTCAAAAGTTGCAAAAGACAGACACTCTCAGACCCCAATGCAGATAGTCTACACAAACACACACACATCTTGTCCATATTAAGACAGAAACTCTACCCAAGTCTACCCCTCATCTCCAGTCACAGGAAGTGAGGTCAGCAGAGAGACAGTGTGTGTGTGTGTGTGTGTGTGTGTGTGTGTGTCTGTGTGTGTGTTTTGATGTGTCCCCCCCTGGTGTCTCCTTTCTCTGGAAGATTGGGTTGCAGCCATCACTGAGGCTTGCTAATTAATGTCACAACCTGCTAGCCGTGTCAGGACCAATTTACTACAAAGACACACTCAGAAACTCAGGCCTATACACACCTTTGCACCTATATACACACACTCACACACACACACACACACACACACACACACACACACACACACACACACACACACACACACACACACACACACACACACACTTTCTCCCCTCACCTGTCACAATTAGTTTTGCTTCTGACTTTTGGGCTTTTCTGCTTTCCCTCTCTCCATGCCACTCTATCCGCACAGTTTGCTTCCTCCCCTCCAACATATCACCCTCTTTCATTCTGCAGTTTCTCCACCCCTGTCCTTTTTCACCTCGCTGTCACTACCAATTCTCCACCTCTTTCTTTCCCTCCCTATACCTCGTTCCCTAGCTCCTTATCTTTCCTTGTCAGCACCTTCTACCTTTGCTCTCTTTAGTTCTTTTTGCTCTCCCCCCCCCATATCCTGTTAGAACTAATGCACTCCATCTCCCTTCCATTACTCTTACTGTCTTCATTACTTCTCTTTACCTTCATTTGTCACCATCACTTGTTGATGCATTCTTATCTCAGCACATAAAACAGGATACAGCCTACAACAATTCTACAACTTAAAGGGGTAGTCCACAGATTTTACACATCAAATGCAGGTAACTTGTCAAAGGGAGTCTTGTGTCTTGTGACTCTGGAGGAACTAAAGTCTTGTGTTGATGTCACAGTGATGTCATCAGGGTTATCTCAGCTTTAAGAGTTTGAATGACATAGCTGTTTACAAAGCTGAGGACGTCTAAAGAAAGCTGTTGTCAAGTTGCATTTAGGAAGGTATCGGACCCATTGTTGGTTCTTGACACCTTATTAAAGTCACTATAGTCAAGTTTCCATCTAATTTTACTGCAATGTTTAGCAGAATTTTCTAGAAATTTGGCAAAAGAAAATGTGAATTAATGCTTTTAATTCCAATCAGATGGCAGTAAACTATTGCAGAAGAAGAGGCATAACATAATGAAAAGAGCCATTCAAACCTCAAACTTGAGATGAAACGGGATGGAAATATGACTTATTTTATTTTATTTTTGTTTATAAATGTGAGGAACATTACAGCCTACTCTTCTCTCCACTCAGATCAGAGTTTTGGAAACTTGAGTGAAAAATAAGTCACATACTTCATAAAGGTCATGATTCGTTCACTTTTCCACTTCAGCCAAGCTTAAAAAGCTTCTTGTGATATTTCACCTTTTTTTGAATGTCTTTTTTTCGACAAATGGGAAAATGTTTAAACAGGTGAAAACGCACTTACAGTAATATATCAGCTGTTTTGATTTCGACGATTTCTTTTATCAGTACTTAACAATTGCAATACTAAATCACTGGAATCTGACATATGCATTTATTGAAAGGATAGCCCCTTGAGATGTAGCATCTCATTTTCAAAGGGGTCCCCATATCAATAAGCAATACAACCAAGCCAATATTTAACATTTCAAATATTCTATCTTTGATTACTATTGGTTTTTCATTTACATGAGATGCTTGGAGTCTATTTTTAGATTAGCTAAAATAAGGTTCATCATGAGAATATTAGGGATTTGCAGCTGTAAAAGTAATGATTGTGCAGAGAACAATTTAAGAAGGTATAAGTGTGCAAGTGATTGAAAAACATACATGCAATAATGTATGAATACAGGGTATCCATAACGACAGATATTTGAATTGAATGTGTTTGTAATGTATCTGTGTGTGTACTATTTTTAGTATCTATAAATATATAAATATAAAATGTTTCCATTTATATTGTTCCATCAACTCAATCAATTAGATTATTTAGTTTAAACCAATTGATTGACAATCAAGTTATAAAATGTTGACTTTACAAACAAAATTTTTGAAACCAGTTGACAGTTGGATGGAAATATACTGTAGCTCGTGTCAGCTACATGAGCCCCCACCCCAGGATGGGTTTAGCTTTCCAATACAGTCATGTTTAGATGTGACCTCGGGTTTAACCACATTATTTTCTCCAACTGGCAATCAATAATTTGTCCAGCCAGTCGGACAACCTCTGATGTCTGTGTAGGTTATGTCTCATGTGTGTTCATGTCATGATGTAAAAGTATGTTAATGTGTCCCCGTGTCTGTGTGTGCGAGTGTTTGCCCCTATCATTAGCCCTAATGATTGACAATGTCCTCCCATTTCCACCTACCCCTCCCTCCCCCTTCCTTCCCTTATTGACCCTCCTGTCAGCGGCCTGTCACCGGGACTTCCTCATGTCATCAATAGAAGGACTTTATCTGGATGGACAGTCACCCCCTCTCATGTACCTTATGCCTTATCTGGGATACTGTATCTGACAGGGAGGTAAATTGAGTGTGTCTGTGTGAGTGCATTCTTGTTTTTCTCTCTTTAAAAGGGCTGAATGTCCTCACAGGAGTAGAAAGGAGAGGAAAGTACATTTTGCTTCTCACTTGGATTTCAAGCATGTTGGGGGTTAGATTTCAGAGAAAAGTTCACTCACATTCTTTCACAGCTAAACTAACTGATTAAGTTTGTATGCCTTCATCAACCAAGTTGCATAAAGGACAAACAATTACACAATTATGTGACAATCAGGTTATCCCAGTCAGCATGGTTTTGCAGTGCAAAATTCCATCTCCATCTGTTCCTCCTAACATCTCGTTTCTGGTGTTCAACATGATGTATTCAGGCTACCTTTGCCCAGATATATCAAAATGACTAACGCTGCTATGTTGCTCACTCTTTCAAGTGTTTGCCTTCCAATGGCAGTAGGAAGGAGAGCTGATAAGTAATGGTGATAGGCCTATTTTAACATGGTAAGTGGCTGAAATTTGTCTTATGCCCTTACTGTAAAAGCATTAAACAGCACTGGGGCAGCAGTAGTTGAGTCTGTAGGGACATGGCTTGGCTTGTTCAAGTACAGCACGGACCACTGGAGCTGGAGCGGTGCCCTTGAGCATCAAACCCTCAACTGCTTTGAGGGTCGACTATGCGGCTGCTCTTTTGATCTGACATCCCTCCACTCCAGAGAAATAAAAATCCCAATCATGGACATTAAATGTATGCCAGTAGATTATAGTTTCCTCATCAGGTGTCTGGGTGAGCGTTACCTTGGCTACAACCTTGTAAAAGTGTTGTGGTTTTAGTTTGTTGTTTGTTTGGAAAAAATAGGAATTGTTTAGTTTGAGCAGAATCCACCCTGACTAAAGAGACAAAGAGCAACACCTCAACAACTCAGATTTTGTTTTTAGAAAAATGAAACAGAAATAGCCTTGCAGTACTGTCCAGACTTTATTTTAACTACTCGTGATGTGCAGTCAGCTCAACAGCAAAATCAAAGGACGCTTTATAGCGATATAGGGCATAATGCAGTTAGTTCCTCACAAGCACAGTATTCCCACTGAATGTGTATGAGGGCGTCTGTGTGTCTGATGTCAAGGGTGTCAAGATTTGGGGTTTCTTTCCAACAGTAGTTCTGAATCTCATTGTTTGACATGAGCTCTGAGACTCTCTATCGCTCCCCCTCTCTCCCTCTCTCCTCATGTCTCTTTTATCTGAGTTTGGGATTTTTACTTCAGTCAAAGGAGAGCAAGGAAAAAGACGATGATGGAGAAAAATAAATAAATAGAAAGAGGAATGTATGAAAGGCAAAGAGGAATACAAAGAGAAGGGAGAGCGAAGAAGGGAGAGAGAGAAAGTGAGAAGGAGAGATAGGGGAGAATGACAGATGGGCCCAAAGAAGAGAGGGCTGCTGGGTTCAGCACTGCGGCAGAGCTGAGCATATGACAGCTTTACAGTGGGGTCTGTGTGTGTGTGTGTGTGTGTGTGTGTATCCTGGCTCTCCTATACAAGTGTGTTTGTCTGTGTTGGACTCTGTGTGTGCATGACAGTATGCGTCCCGGCCTTTTGCACAAGCATGGGTATTGTGGGTGTGTGTGTGTGTGTATGCACGTGCTCATGTTCGTGCCTTGGCATGGTGCCAGTGTTTACCTAGGGCATTCTCTGTGTGTTGAATGTAGCCAGAGGGACCGTTCCTCCACCTGTTATCCTTCCATTCTTCTCTTTTTTTCTCACCAGCTCCATGTCATCCATCTGTATATTGACTTAACCAGTGATAAATCAGAGCCGATGTGTGTGTGTGTGTGTGTGTGTGTGTGTGTGCGTGTGCGTGTGTGTGTGTGTGTTTGTGTAGGAGTTGTACAGTATGTTTGCTTTAGCCGAGGCACATGTTGGCTTAGGGCTCAGGGAAGATTTCTCACCCATCTTAAATGCATTGAATTTGTTTACAAGTGTTGCTGCACTCATTTGATTATCGCAGCTTGTTTTCCGATACATCATCCCTCTCGGTATGTGGAGGTTTCTAGAAATAGGCCATGCTTTGGCAAACATTACACAATAAAATACAGTGTGTGTTTGTGTGTGTGTGCGTGTGTGTGTGTGTGTGTGTGTGTGTGTGTGTGTGTGTGTGTGTGTGTGTGTGCGTGTGTGTGTGCACCGATGTGGTTGACATCGTTTGCACTGTTTTTCTTCTTTATGCTTCTTGCTCCTTTTTTTGCTCCAGATCAAACCCACATTCTGCTGCTCCCTTCTTCTCTGCATCTCATCCTTCTCCTGCCAGTCGTAATTTCTGCACTTCCTGTTCCTCCTCTAGCTTTGGCTGTGATGTCTGGAGCAGTAGGTGTAAGGTCGCAAGGACCAGGTGTGCTGGAGCTGGCGTTGACTGGTTTCAGCTGCTCTGCTACCTTTGTCCCTCCCTGCTGTTAATCAGGCACGGCGTGAGAACATTTTGTTCTATTGTTCTCTCCATGAATTAGGTGTTATGCTGAGCTGCTTTGTCTGGCAGCCACGAATTTATTAAAATTATGTTATGATGGCAGTTAGCAGTGTTTGGTTTATTACAGATATTATCTATATCCACGATGTTCCTCTTCCGGGATTGCTCCGTTGCTGTCGGAAATTCCGCCGGATTTCACTCTTTTCAGCCGGATGTCCATTATCTTCCGCTTTCTTTGTGTTGACATTTTAAACTCCAATGGATTTATGAGGACTATGGTTAACTGCTCCTCAGATCTCTGCAGGGTAAATCCAGACAGCTAGCTATCAGCTAGCAGATCTGTCCAATCTGAGTTTTTTGTTGCACGACTAAAACAACTTTTGAACGTACACGTTCCACCAAAACAAATTCCTTCCCGAGGCTATTTTGTACTTTATAAAATAACTAATAATTCATAATAATTGTTAACTTATTGCAAAACACCATATAGAAATTTTTTATTGCACGATGTTCCTATTTTAGGGCAAAGATTTCTGACAGAAGCGTGTGACTGACTTCTATTTCGCATTTACGAATGTGTCCTGCTCGGCTAGGACAGGATAGAACATTATTAACTGTGATAATTCACTCGATAAAAGAACAGGCATCATTTAAGACTCCTCTGTGAGATATAATATCCCATCCTTTATGCACGTAGCTTCAGTCATGGATACAGTCTTTTGTGTCTGAACCTTGCCACATAAAATGCTGGTAACAGAGCCATGGGCGCGCTGTAACAGATGTCAGTGGTGTTTTTTTATTGCTTTAAGGTCAGAACTGTGCCTGTACTTTGGGATGAGCCAGGGAGACAGAGGCCGAGCTGAGGCGTCGCGGTTTGCCTAAAAACGGAAGACGTGAGATCCTGACTGTCACACACCATTGATTGTGAGTCAACGGTGACGTTTACTTTTAAAAGAATGTGCCGCACAGTGAGCTCATACGTATTCAGGACACACATTCATAAACACGCAAATAATTTTATTGCAACCTTGTTTCCAGGACAATAACCTAAACATACTTAATCAACCAACTGATTTGGCTATGAAAAAGTACCAAAGCATTTAGGGTCTCTGGCTTGTCTTTACCGTAAGCTGCTGAGGTGGATCACAATGGGGCACAGGGTGTAATGAAAGGCCAAGCAGAAGGGCCCCGTAAAGCCAGCCAGGGATTTAACAAGGGCTGTGGAAACGCTGGGGAAACATTGGATCAATGTCAGAGGAAAGTTGATCTAACGTTGCAGGGTGATGTGAGCAGGGGACGTGTTGTTTTTGTATGAAAGGTTTTACAGGGTTTAAGGAGGGTCAGGGAGGTGGAGAAAGAGGTGGAGAAAGATCAGGGAGCAAAGAGGAGGAGAGAAACCAAAACAGAACCAGAGACGGATGAACGCAGACATAAAGAAGAGAGAAATAAAAAGAAAGAAATGAAGAGAGACTGCCAGACATTTGGGACTGGGAAGGGAAGTCTGCATGTGCTAACTTGTGGCTTGTGACATACCATTTGTCATGAGTCAAGAATGACAGAGAGGGAGCAACAGAGGAAACCGCAATTTGATCTCTTTTCTCCTTCATTCACTCTGGGCTGTCATTCTGCTTCTCTTCCCTCTGCTTTCAGTTTGTCTGTTTAGGCTATGTGCGTGCATGTTGTGTGCGCGTCAGCAGATGTGCATGGGCTCATTTCCCCGGATGTATCATATGGTAGCATACTTGAATGTGTGTGCTGTGGCAGATGTGGAAGCTTTTATTTCCCTTGATAAATATACTTTGGCATGTTTGGTAGTGTGTGTGTGTGTGTGTGTGTGTGTGTGTGTGTGTGTGTGTGTGTGTGTGTGTGTGTGTGTGTGTGTGTGTGTGTGTGTGTGTGTGTGTGCGGGGTGGGGGTTGGGGATGGGGGGGTATTTCTTTACCTAGGACTGTGTCCCAGAACCCATGCTGAACAGTATGTAAATGCCAGGCCATGCTGAGCCTAAGGGCAAACAGGCCACATAGGGGAGAGGAGACTCTAGAAATGACTTTTCCGCACGCTATTTCAGAACACACTCCCCTTCCGTTGCTGCTGCTGTCTAGGCTGACTCTCGAGGTACACACACACTAACATACAAAGCATTTACTCTCCCACAACCCAACCCCCTGACACACACACACACACACACACACACACACACACACACACATCATGTGACAGGCATCTGACATTTTTACATTACAGATCTCCAATTAGGCCCTATAAACCAACTTTTGAAGAGGTTGCCCCACTGGACCCCCATTGATTGTTTTTGATTTTGTTATTGAGTTAGAGTAGCTTACTACACCTAATGAGTAAGTCTGGTGATATTCTATATACATTTTTTTTTATTTTCAATAAATCCTATGGAAAGACCAAAACCAACAATAAATTGATTCCACTACACATCAATGAGCCACACTGTTGCACTGGGTTATGTGTCCTTTCAGTTCCATGAACATGGCCACTGTAGTTTACTTTCAGTCAGTCCCACATACACCATCCTGCTGCCAAAAATTTTGAGGTCGTCATTAGAGGTCATCGTAGTTCTGAGGCACCGAGCTCCGACCCAGGGCCCAAGTCGGGCCAGGTCCCAATAAGTAAGTTCAGCCAGGAAGACTATCTAATGTTACACACTGATTCTCATTCACCTAACTCTCCCTCTCCCCTCATCAGCTGATTAGGGGCATTTATTCTTTTAGTTAAATCAACCAGATTTAGCCACAATCTCTATCAGCCAATCACATCATTGCTGTCAATATTTAAATGTTCTCTCAGTTGCTGTCAGCTCTCATTTCAGCGTGAATTATCGCAAATGGCAAATTTTCCAGTTTCTGTTAGCAGTAGCAAGTCGTTGTCCAATTCCTCAAGAAGAAAAAAAACAATTCTTCTCCCAGTCGTTCCTGCTCAGGCAGCCTCATCTGCTACTCCAGGACATTCTGTGCAGGGTGGCATGGGAAGTATGCGGGAATACCCACTTTTGGTCAATTTATTGTTTATGTCAATGCTTTGGGAAGCTTTAAAAACATACAGTTTTAAAAACACCAAGGCAGCTGGGAGGGGGCACGGCTCTACAGTTGGGAGGCAGTTTACTTTCAGTCAATCCCACATACACCGTCCTGCTGCCACAAATTAGAGGTCTTAAGGGTCCAACTAGTTCCGACCCAGGGCCCAATTCAGGCCAGTTCCCAATTTATACTATTATACTACCTAATTGGGAAAGGTAGACTCTTGTTTTACCACCCCAAGTTTCCAGTCTGTGGGTTAATATGCCTAATGCCTGAGTGTGCCGAAATCATGTCAAGTGTACTCAGTAGTTCTGATCATATAACGTCGTAATAACTGGGAAACATCAGAAACCTATGTGAAAGACTTATGCTCAATTAGAATAACGTTTGGGACTTTGATTCACTGATTGGTTAGAAAGATTTTTAAATGAATTAAATAACTTATTTTTGAAATTACTTTATATTCGTTCTTAGGGCATTAATATGTCATGGATGCTTGTTAACATCTAGCTGGTGACATTCTCTCTATTTTACCATAGGGTCTGTTTGGGTAGATCAGGTCTAATTTTCCACGGGTCCCCTTTCGATCTGGTCTCGTAAATCTGCAATTTCAAATAGTCCTCTTTACCCCAGTTTGAGAAAAATTTGCTAAAAACTACAGTGCACGGCTGTTTTAGGATATTATTTAGCCTTTAAAAATGTAAGTAGACTACATATTTGTGACTGTGTTTTTAAGATGTATGTCTTCAGAAGGAATGCATAAATTCGCTGCTGAGAGCCACCAACAGGCAGTTAAGGTGAAGATAGTGTAAGGGGATCTATTATTACAACAGTTATTTTAGTAATTGAATACCAAAATATAATACTAATAATAATAATAATACTATATAATAATACTATAATATCAAATCCAAACATAACAAAACTGTTCCCTGTCCTGGAAGCCCTTCAAGGATTCCTCTTTGAGAACTGCTGAAACATGACATCTCCTTCCCTCTACATAAACCACACACTCTTGTATCAGCACCATCCTCTAACAGTGCAATCTTCAACTCCCTGCAATGTTTCACTCACCTGTTCCACATAACCGGTCTCAATTAATCCAGGAAGTCCCTCTGAGATAAAAGATCTGCCCCATCTGGGCAGCCAATTGTCACTTTCCTGACGAATCCACTCACCTGGTTGGCTAGATTGCAATCAGTGGGGGTTGATTGAAAGGCAAGGACACAAAAGGACAAAGACAAAATCACTTAGGCAGCCTATTAGGCCTGGGATGGTGTGCACATTCGCAATAATACAGTAGGCACTGATAATCTACTGCTGATAAGGAGAAGAGTTTGCAGACCTCAAGGGGGCTGTCAAGTGGTGTGTGTATGTGTGGTGCTGTGCCATAGATAATATGCATGTGTATGGAGGTATGGAATACCTAATTGTACAACGCAATATTAGGGAGTCTAGGTAGGGGGGTCGTAAAAACTCAGATATTTTCTGAGATTGGGGTTATAAAGTATAAATTTGTCAGAAAAAATTCTTTGCAAGGTTGGATCAACTTCATCACACCACAGACATTGTTGCCACTCACGTGTATTAGGCTACAGCGTTTAATCAACATTTAGGTAAATAAGTATTGTATCGGACTTGGTATTAATATACTAGGAGGGTAGAGGCAAAATAAACTTGCTCAGGTCATCCCTAAATTTCAGTGGTGTAAATTCAGCGGTATTTATTTCAACATAAATAATTCAGGAGTGGTAGTAGATATTCAGTTGCTTAAAATTATAATCTTTACAGTCATTATTTGCTTCCATACGTGTGTGTGTGTGTGTGTGTGTGTGTGTGTGTGTGTGTGTGTGTGTGTGTGTGTGTGTGTGTGTGTGTGTGTGTGTGTGTGTGTGTGCAGTGTTGTATAAAGTACTAGAAAGCAATACTTGAGTAAAAGTACAAGTATCGTACTAGAAAAAGACTTTGGTAGAAGTGAAAGTTACCTTTTAAAATATTACTTAAGTAAAAGTCTTAAAGTATCTGATATATACTGTGCTTAAGTATCAAAAGTAATTTTCTGATATTTAATGTACTTAAGTATTTGAAGTAAAAGTAAAAGTTTTTTTTTTTTTAAATGCAAGCAGTTAGAACTTTTATTGTGGCTTTCTTATAGTAAAGCATAAAGCATATTCAGGGTTCCCATATCTTCTTAATCTCACTCATCAAATCAAAATCACATTCTTTTCTAGGACTTTTCAGGCACAATTCTTTTAAATTCAAAGAACAAACAGCATATTTTTAGAGCTGACATCAATGTACAGAAACATTTCTTGCAAATACGGCCACTGGTGTATGACGTTATCTTCACCACTACCCTGTTCACCGAGTTCACCACTATCGTCGGGGTGTCGTCTACGATAACGGGAGGTCCTCCAGTAGGTGCTCGGGCTTCCGTGGCGGTTTCAGTTGTGCGTCCTCTTCCTCCTTTAGCAACAAACAAGCGCTGAAATAGAGCGTGCGGCGTGCGGAGCGTGCGTAATGCAATCTAGGAGCAGTGATTCGCCAAACCTCCCTTATTGCAGTCGCACACATTTCTTCTAATTTTATTTTTTAGTAACGAGTAACGAAGATGCTTAGTTGAAATATAACGGAGTAAAAGTATACATTTAATCTAGGAAATGTAGTGGAGTAAAAGTGAAAGTTGACATAAATTTAAATAGCGAAGTAAAGTACAGATACGTGAAATTTCTACTTAACGAAGAATTTGTACTCCGTTACATTACAACACTGTGTGTGTGTGTGTGTGTGTGTGTGTGTGTGTGTGTGTGTGTGTGTGTGTGTGTGTGTGTGTGTGTGTGTGTGTGTGTGTGTGTGCCCACGCTCTTAATTGTGGTCTTGGCCCTTGTTTCATAATCAGTTTTGCACTTGGATTAACATAATACACTTCCCACCACCAGATTCTCATACAGTACAATACAGTCAGTTTAGCCAAAACCTCAGTGAGCTTAAAGCTTAGAGGGCCTGAGTAGAAACCCTGTAGAGGATTATGGTCCAGCCCCGAGGTCCCTTATTTTAGAATAGAGGCCAGGAATGTTCTACACCACTAGCGGCCTTCTAATCCTACACTGTTACGAAAAACTGTGTGTGTGTGTGTGTGTGTGTGTGTGTGTGTGTGTGTGTGTGTGTGTGTGTGTGTGTGTGTGTGTGTGTGTGTGTGTGCGTGTGTGTGTGTGTGTGTGTGTGTGTGTGTGTGTGTGTGTGTGTTTGTGTGGAAGAGGGCACAGTCAGTGGCTTGAGAATCTCTGTGCTTGTGTATGCATCAACAGTCAGGTGGAGGTCAACGGGGTCTGTTAACAGATGGATTGACGCAGGGATCAAAGGGTCGCTGTGTGCATATGTGTCTGTGTGTGTGTGTGTGTGTGTGTGTGCATAGAGGAGGGTGTGTGAGATGTCCAGTGGCTTTAATTAAACAAATGTTTTGCGACTAATTTCTGGGTAAAGGTTAGAGAAATAATATCTGTTCCTGTGGCTTCACAGTGCTGAGTGCTGCTTATTTGTTGAGGATCAAGTATCCACTTTATGATTTCTATTTCATAGATTTTAAACCCACTGCACATATGAGTTTACCCAGTTTTCCAGTGTGGATTTTTGTTTTAAGGGTGACAAGAGGAGACAGCATGTAAGCGGATAGAGGAGGCATCTTTTCCATTACCACAGGTACAAAAGTGTGTGGCATTCACATCTGCTGGCATTGATTTGTGTTCGTGGATATGCCTTTTGTGAGAGGTTAAATCCACCGCTGCCTAATGATGCTTTCATGTTGTCTGTCTCTTCATCTCTCTTTCTGTCTCTGGCTCCATCCCACTCTCATCTAATAAAGAGAATGGGGCAATATGCACCAGACATCAAACGACATCAAAGCCCAAATGCTGTTTACCTCTGATGCTTTCTCTCCTTTATGCTCTCGCTCTCCTTTTTTTGTGTTTTTTCTGCACACACATTACCTGTATGCAGACAATGTTTGATGTGGAGCATCAGCAAACAGCGTGTGCGTGTGTTTGCGTCTATACACTAAGGCATTGTCCTTGTCTAAAAGGCAAATCAATCCACAAGTCACCATTGTAAGCAGAATATTCACAATTGTGTGCCTTACTTGAGTTACATTTACAAGAATCAAAGTAGAGGATTGTCATAGGAATGCAAAGTATATGGGAACATGCTTTCATGGCTACATGCTCAATTTGGTAGGCTGAAAACCTTGGTATATACTTTAGGGGATTTTATAATATGTTTTTGCTGTGTGCCAGCATCAGCGTTACCAAAAAAACAAGGACAGAGGGCTTTCCCTGTCAACCTGTTGTCAAGCTACACCACATTTATAAAGATGTCTAATGCCTTTTTTTTAACATGGCAAAAGCCAGTTCTGTCAGGTCCATTAAGTCAAGAACACACAGACAATAAAAATGCTGAGGAAATCTTTATTTAATAAATTACGAATTCAATTTGGCGGTATGGCTCTGTTCAGAGGAGTCCCCTGACAGCAGCAGCAGCAGCATTAGGGGACGCTCACGCAGTTTAGGACTGCGAGAGCTAAACTATTTCCCCATATAAACAGAGCAGTAACAATGACATAGAAGCAAATGCCACGTTATACACGACAAGGTGGAGCTGGGGAGGAGGTGGGTTGCATAGATGCGAGCAGCAAGCAGTTGGGAACAACTAAAGCAGCTTTAAGTAAGGCTCCCTGTTTGAGCATAGCCACTTAGCAGCGAGGGGAGTTGACCAGCTGATGCGCTGATGCAGATCAGCTGTTGCAGATCAACTGATGAGACCATGTTGTGGCCGATAGCGGTTAGCAGTGTCGTTAGCAGTTAGTGTCATTTTTAATATTTAATACCATGACAGAGCAATTTTAACATGGTATGATGCTTTCATATTGACCAAAATGTTTTGTCAATACCATAGTTTTCTGAAGGCTATGTAAATGTGGACAGAGGTTAACCTGCGGTCAGTCAGTAAACTGAAATTTATGGGCATGGATGGCTTTGGCTGACCGATGAGTGATTTTTGAGGTGTCTGTGTGAGATCAAAGAGTGCCAAGGGTGTTCTCAGGAGTTCGGCACTGACAGACGTGTGTGTGTGTGTGTGTGTGTGTGCGTGCGTGCGCATGTGTGATTGTGATGAGGTGTCCTATCCTTCTCCAAGGCCTTTAACACAGGTTTTTCATCAATCACTTGCTCCCCTTCCTTCCTTTGCTATCCTCTCACTCCTTGAATTCTCTCTCACCCTGCTTCTGCCACATTCCTCAATGAAACTAGCTGGCCATTGTTTTTTTAGTAGGTGTCTCTTCTCCCCTCTATGCTCTCTATTACTGGTATCCTTATACACTTTTTTATATGTTTCTGACTGTCCTCCATTGTCCTTGTCTTGCTTTTATCTTTGCCCATGTATTTCATTCCTCTCTCTCTTTATCTTTCCTTCCCTGTCACTGCTATCACACTTGTCCTCATCACCTTATACTTTAACTTTCCAAGTGAGTCCCATTGTGCCTGTTTAGTGTATACAGTGCTTTGCCAAGGCCCATACCACCGTAGACATGATTTATGAGTGCTTTTACAGGAGGTATGTTTGCCTAACAGTCACCTATCAAGGAGAAATCCCTCCTCCCAGCTCTTCATTTCCTTATGGAATTTTTACAGACCCCAGCCGTCAACTCCAATGACCCCCTTTTTAAAGAACAGTCCAAATAAGAGCTTGTACACCATCCACACAAACATATCTCCACCTGTGCGCCAAAGAGCTTACAAATTCATTTATGTGACTGATACAGGACACTTGGGGTTTTCTTTGATGTGTGTTGCCCTGTTTAAAAAGTTCCTGTCAACCTTCCTATTTTTGTTCACCAGGGTGCTGATATTGCCCTCCTATGCACAAATGCCTTGTGATATGTGAGTAATGGCTCGACACATGCACCTTTTTTTTTATTCACAGCTGAGATGATGGCTGCCTGTTCTTTGTTTCGGTTCTGTGAAGCTGATATAGATGTGAAATCAAACATAAATGTTGTGTGTTGGAGTGCATGACATTTTTGTAATCAACATTCCTCAGTATGTTATTTGCATTTCTGCCTCAGCTTGAACCGTACACAAACACAACTACACTTGGCAAAAAAAACAATAAAATAAACTGCATTAGTATTTCCCAAAACCCTCAGCATGAGCTAACTACTGAGGATTAGTAAGAATAGTTGTCCTGCTGAGTTCCCGTGCCAGCCTGGAACAAAACGCTGGCAGGGGAGGTTGAAAGAACTTCAGTGTAACTTTAGAACCAGTGTCGGGGCGAGAACTGTTTTTCATTTGCATCCCTGAGTAAAGTGCGAGGCATGAGAGAGGATGGAAAAGGAAGGGAAAGAAGGGATGGATAAGGATGAGAAGTTGTTTTTCAAGGATGTTGTTTGGAGGGAAAGAGATGTGAGGATATGGAGTTATCCTCCAGAGGGGTGTTTGCTAGCTTTGAGGCCTTGGCTCTTGAAGCGCTGACAGACATGCGCTATAGCACATTTAGCAGTGTGTTGATATAAGTCCAACAGCATACACAAGCTCCCAAACAGGCGGGGAGAGAAGGAGAAGGTGCTGCTCATATAAAACTGTACGATTTGTTTAAATATCAGGTTTTGAATCTGGGCCTGATTTGCTATTTGCATGTGCAAATGTATGTTATGTCTAGGTGCATTCTGTCGGTGTGTCCATCCCATGTGTTTTGAAATGTGTGCTGAAGCCGTGTTCACACTGCAGGCCTTCATGTTCATTTCCACATTCTGCTCGTATCAGTTTCTGATAACTGTTTGTATCCCATTTCAGTGCAAACTGGCAGTGCGGAAAAGACACGCTCGAACAACAAGAACAAAAGATGTCACATCTGTTCTTAAGCTATTACTGCTGCTTGTTTCCAACACAGTTTAAATGTGATAGGAGCCTTTGAAATAGAGCTAATCTAATTGCCATTCTTCCATTTTTTGGTAAAAAAAAAGCAAAAGTCCAAAAACTTTTTTGGCTGTTCACACTGATTATAAAACATAATCTCTGTGTCACATGTGAGGGAAAATGAGATAGAATCAGATGCACTCTGAACTAGAGCTGCAGCTAACACTTCATTTCAAAATCAATTATTTCCTCAATTAATAATTTTGTGTATAAAAGAAGCCCTTCTTTTCTGACCAAGAGTCTAAAACCCAAATATGTTTAATTTTTACAATGACACATTTAAAAAAAAAAAACTTAACTCTCCTATTACTGTATGTTGAAACAAAAATACCTTTATTGTTATGGGTCAATGAACAGGCAAATAATCAATTCAAATCAGTAAAAATGTATGTATCATGGCTTGTCATAGAATTCAGAAAGAAGAAAATTAAGAACATTAAATTATATATATATATATATATATATATATATATATATATATATATATATTTAACAATGATTTAATAAACATTTGCTTTTTCACAATTATGACATTTTGGTAACACCTAATAAAAGTAATACAAGGATTTTGACCTTCTGTAAATAGTCCTAAATATAATGTTTATATATTTTGTAAAGGTAGGTCCACATACACTCACCGTAGATATGATTCCATATTTTTTGTCAGCATATATTCACCTCACTTTTACTTTATTCTCCACATGATGAGGGCAATGTAATTGATAGCTTCCCGCACATGTATTTCCTGTACAAAACACACATAGTGCTGTTTTCTTTGTCTTGTTGAGGAGAGCAGACCTGGCAGCTTTTCCACTTTCTTGCCATCATCTGAATCCACTTGGTCGATTGCTTGCTGGTTGACTGCAGGTCTGGAGTAACCTCACGAGCCACATGGTTTGTTACTCAGAACCATCTGAGAAGCCATCATTGGAAACTTTGGAAAAGGGGAGGCACTTTCCTGGCAGGTGATTGGATGATCCATCTGTCCATCACGTTTGCCATTGTTGTTTTATACGAACATTCGCGGGACTCGCGGCCGTCACACACACGTAAACCACGCCCGAAGCTGCCAGTGGCTTATCACCGGACAGGTTGGTTTCGTGAGAATTAAGCCTTCCTTGCAAGGTAAGGTCTGGATATTCCAGCTTGAACTTTATGGACAAGCTGGGACATCACCCCCAAACATTATCATTGTAGACGTTCCACAACACATTCCACATTTTACATCAAAGGTCACAAACTTAAACCCTCTCAGGTCTAAGCCATTTCTTTTCTTCCAATATTTGGTTCACCTGGTCTCCTTGTGTAATAATGCTTTCATTACCTCAACCCTGTGATGCACAATCAAGTTATGAACATCATTTCTTTCAGGAGAACCTGGGCTATCAGGATATGCATGCTGCAGGGATGTCACATAAATGCATAAATTGTTATATGACTATAAAGACAAAAGAAAAGACTAAACGGAAATGAAATCTCACAGAAATGCATTGCAATCACACAGAGAACAATAATAACTATTCCTTTTGGCTTTTGAAAATTGTTCTGCCAAGTCTTAGCAATCAGGGGAAACAAAATTAAACTCTGTAACTAACAAAAATATCAAAGTATTTAGGTTTTTTTTCCCATAAAAGTCCATACGCTTTTATCCAAAAACGTTAGTTTTCTCATCTCATTTCATTTTGTATCTGCTATAAGACATCAGCAGGCCAAATAACACTCATTTGAGCCCTCAGGCTTTATTCTGGCCTTTGCACACACTCAAAGAACTGGGTTTAAATCCAGTAACCACTATTTTCCAAGACACATACACACACACTGGAGACAAGACCCACCCCGCTAGGATTTCCTATCGGCTGACTAAACACCCTTTTAGTTGACAAAACTACATGTGATTGGTCGATGCACTGATCAGTCAGTGCCATCTTGGAACCTGGCCGAACCAAGGGAGGATTATTATTATTTTGATACAGAACGATAGCCGTTCAGATGGATTTATCGCTCTGGAATTAGCTACTCGCCAGAGTCACCGAAAAGTTACTGTATTCTCGGTACTACGCTTCTGGTAGGGCTATACTATACTACATTCCTGGAAAGCTGGAGCTAATGGCTACCGAAGCTACAAACAGACTTGATGCTGGGTTGAAAGGCTGCAGAGCAAAACAGAGATTTGTGAGTTGATTTTTGGATTGATAATTATTGATTTATGTTAAAAAGACACTGTAATTCCACGATGGATTGTTGACAATCGTTAGAGGACCTCGTTAAAACGGCACATTTCTCTGCTTCTAAACAAAAAAAAGTATGTCTGTACACTGTTATCATCTGGAGATATTAAATATTACATTATACAACGTTGTTTTATGTCATATACGACGATGTCGGTTTTAAATGAGGAAGGATATCTGGGAGGTAAGAAAAACAGGGTAACCAGTATTTCAGGCAACTCAAAAGTTGACCGTTCATTGAATCAACTAATCTTCTCAGTGCTACCGTAAACACAGCGTCATTGTCAGCATGTGGAGTGTGTGTGTGTGGGTGTTTATGTGTCTACATGCATGAGTGGACTGAACTCTGTGAGCATGTGTGACCCCCTCATGTGTGGTCGCTATCTATAGGACTTATATCATGGTTGGGATCTTTCTCTCCCACTTCGCAGTGTCACCTGAGATGCTCTTTGTCCCCGCCCACTTGCCCTGAGGCTTCAGGTTTATCAGGCCATTCATTACCTGTCAATAGCTGCCAATCACATCACTCTGCCCCTCCACTATCTCCACCTTTCTCCACCTTTTTGTTTCTCCTTTCATTGCCTTTCAACAGGCCCCCTTTTGTCATAGCTTTTTATGTTCTCTGATTACTGTTGTTTTTCAATTTCATGGCCATTTCTTCCCCATAATCAATTTGCACAACATGCCCATTACTTATTACTGTTTGCCTCAGTTGCAATTGTCTTGGTATTCAATAATAATTTTCTTTCTTTTCTGCTTGGTAATTGAGGCAGTGGAGTGTGTGAGTGTGTTTTTCTTCTCAGTCTAGTCAACTCTATTTGTCTGTCTCCTATTCTCTCTTTACATTGTGTGTATGTGTATTGTGTGACCGCAATGGCGAAACTGTGCACAGCTTGAGCATGGTAGCCAATAGAACGCCACATTAATTACACTTGATAAAAACACGACAAAGAGCACACACATACATGGAAGATGTGCACGTACAGAAACACACACAGACACACTGTCTCCATCTCCAGCATTTTAATTAAAAGCCAGAACTCCCAAATGTCGTGAAAATGACACACACAGACAGCTGCAGTATTTACAGTCCGATGAATTACATTTTCATGCTGAAAACACAACACTAATAAATCACACTCTTCACATTTAATGCAGGATCCGGTGACAAAATATGACAAGGTTTTACACTGGGTTTTCATTTCCTAATGGTTTAGGCCTTACCTCTCTCATTCATCCCTTTTTTTCTTCCTTGTCAAATTCCATCACTGTCCTCATCTATCCTGGGCTCCTTTCTCCTGCCTCCACCTCCTGACTTTCCTGCCAACATTACTTCTTCTACCTCTTTTCCCTACTCCTTTGTCCTCTGTTTTCTTCTTTCTTTCTTTATTTCTCCTGCACCCCCACACACTTCTCTTTCTCCCCTCATTGGGAATAGGAGGTAATTTAGAGCGATGTAGGTTAATGACAGCAGAGACTTGCATCGGCCACAGTGGCCTGCTGTCTGGGAACACGCCTGGAATCCAGACTAGGACATCTGACATCCTCTTACAGTATGCACTGATGAGCTCTGAGCAACTTTATCCTCATATGATCCTGTTTTAAGCTGGACAAACCTGGAAAAAAAGTCCTCCTAAGTGCCCTATTTTCTTTGTGACTTTGAAACGCCATGGCTAATAGAGCTAGATGAAGGCTGTGTGAGTTCACATACCTTTGCCTGCTGCTTACCTGATACCAAAACAGAACACGGTCTCAAGCCTGAAATATTCAGACTTTCTATAGGTGACTCCTACCCAAACCCTTCTCAGCAGGCTCGTCGAGACTACCCGGCCCATCTGTCAGTACTGTATACAAGAAGGCATTAATCAGGCAGCTCTTGACCATGACAGACCCCATCTCAGCACCCCCAGACATCCCTCTGTTCTCACACAGTTGTTTGTTATAATGTCCAGCCCGCTCTGCAGATACGACACAAAAACCTCCTTTGTCTAATTGGCTATTTAAGACGCGCCGGCGATTAAAAAATCTCCCTGGTGGCAGCAGAGAAGCAGTGGCTATATAACATATCCCGCTGAGCTGTGACAGGCTACTGTTTACCAAAACTCTCCCTCTGTTCTCCCTTCTCCGTCGTCTTTGCTTTCTTTCCCTGTGACTCTCCCACACAAAGGGAGTCTGCTCAGAGTAAGGGGGAAGCCCTAAGGCAAACAGAGGCCCCGGCAGGAGGACAGAGAGCCATTGATGGCCAGCATATTGACAGGGATCCTGAAAGACACCTCTGATGGACGGAGGGAAAAAAGAAACGAAAGGGAGAATAAAGAAATGGATGCTGCATGGGCATTAATTCACTAAACACTAAGCCAAGGGAAATTGCTTGCAGTGGCGTCACCAAAACTTCTGAATAGATCTACATACAGACTTAAGTTTATGGGAATAAAATTATTATCAGTTTAAGGGAACGCTTGTGCAAAATTTGGCCTTGCATACCAAATCTAAACCTTCCAAGCTCCAAGATATTAGTCTGGGAAAAAAAACATCCAGAAGAGAGAATGGATTGAAGGTATGGGGAGGAGTTTAGATGGCTCATGTTTTGCCACCTGTATAACACCCAATTCATGTGAACCATTTAAAAAAAAATAGAATTAAGCATGACACTTTCATTCTCATCAGAATTATTTGAGGTTTGGTTTAGGCAGCACAGGGCTGCGTTGTTATAGAGTTGTTGCTACAGTTACAGTGAAAAGATGAAATACAGTACAAACAAAGGAGTAATAAAGGCTTATAAGATGCTACAGTGCAGCAGTGATTTTCTCCATTGTCTTGACTGTGTTTTCACTAGTGCTAATGTTTGTTCTGAACACTGCCATACGTCAGTAATTGATGTTGATGGATTGTTAAGACATTTGACGACATTCCCAAAGATGCTGCCATTTTTTGTACATTGAACATAGGGATGCAAAGACCAGTGGCAACACAGTCATTTCCATGTTTATCCATTAAGGTGTAATGTTGGTGGTTGTTTGAAGGCAAAGGGGTAATCTACAACAAAAATCTGGGCATGTTTTTCTTGATAGTTTTCAGAACGTGCATATCTGCTATTTCACTGTTTTTGCCTAAGGCAAATTTGAGGCCTATTATCTGTTCAGCAATTAGCAGGCAATCTGCTCATTATCTAGCCAATTATCCTGGACTAATAGCATGCTTAATCAATCTCATTTCATCAATTATTACCGTTTAAGGAGGTGAATGCTAGATAATGACGCAGTAATTTGAAGTCAGAAAGAGTTGAAGAGATAAGAACTAAGTTGTTTAGACTGTGAAGATGTGTGTGTTCTGTGATAGAGTGCACATGTGCATTTGTGCGTCTGTTGCATTGTGTACTCATAATACTTTATGTGAATGTGTGTGCACTTTTCTTGTGTGTGTGTGTGTGTGTGTGTGTGTGTGTGTGTGTGTGTGTCTGCATGTCTGTGTGAAGTTGAGCATGTGGAGATGAATGGAAGCCTGTGAAGCGGCAGGAGTGTGTGAGGTGGTGTGTGTTGTGCCGGTGGTGGCAGCTGCTCTGAGTGCAACATTGTCCTCTGGAGATAAGAGGATGGGGCCGCAGTCACAACTGTAAGACTTATCAAAAGGGACTACGCACCATTACACAGCTATTCTGACAGCCTAAAACCCACCATTACACACACACACACACACACACACAAAGCATATAGACTTACACACAGCCCATATGGATGCATGCTTGAAATGATTTGCTTGAGCATACAAAGACAAATTCTATACGCATACACAACTCATGCATGCATGAATAGACACAAATGCAACACACACACACACACACACACACACACACACACACACACACACACACACACACACACACACACACACACACACACACACACAGAGTCATTTCTACAATAACCCCTTCATGCAAGTAATCTTTCATTTTTTTCTTGCACAAACACAACCTAAGTACACACTCATTCACACACATACACACCTTGTTTCCTCGCCATTGCCCATGGATGCCCAAGCGAGATGCCCTGAAGGGGGCATGGAGGACAGGGTATCATTTTCAGAAGGGACCCACTGGCCCGTGTAGACCTCGCCCCACAGGGCAGGGTATGTGTGTGTGTCATATTAAGGAGAAGAGGGTTGGGTTGGGGGCATTAATTACCTGTGTGCTTCTCCTGCTGAGGGAGACACAAAGGTCGCCCCTGCCGTGGGGCTAATTATTAGGATAAGAGCTTTTTAATTTACAGCTGTCTGCTGCCATTCCAGGGAGGAAGAGAACCATGTCATTCAGTGCCGCTGCATGTGCTCTTGTGTGTCGGGGCAAAGCACTAAAATGGCACACCCAGCCTGCACAGGTGGCCCCCGATCTGACCCTGTGATCCCTAAGGACATACACAGTTTATCTGGAGCCCTATTGTCTCCAAGATGTTCACAGCTGTCAATCACCTGAGGTAACAGGTTCTGTTGTCAGAAAGTGATGATGTAATACTACTGGGAAGGAACTGGGGAAAGACAAACAACGTAAAGAGAGACATCTATACAGTGTAACATATTACGTAGTGGCCCGTTACAATAATGTGATTATATTTCTCAGTAATGAGTAGGGTAAGGGATTATCATTTAAAATTCAGTAATCGCATTACAGTTACTAACACTCTGTACATGTTTTGTGCTGTTAGCTGGCTTGCTGGCTAGCTAGGTTTAGTTGCGAGCAGTCACCAGGACTAACGTTAAAGGTCCCATATTGTAAAAAAAGTGAGATTTCCATGTATTTTTGATTTAAAAGCAATACTGCGTTTTTTTTCGGGAGGTGGGCTTAAAGAGACAGGCACTAAAATTAAGCATTTCAAGCAGGAGGAGGAATACAAGTATATTCAGACAGACTATTAGATAAAAAAGTGTTTTTGAACATTAAAGCATCAAATCAAATCAAAAGAACTTTATTTTTCCCATGAGGAAACTTAATTTGTGGCCAGGCACATTTAGACACAACATACAATAACAAACAAATAACAAACAATACATAGTCAATAATCATACACGAGAATAAATAAATACTTAAAAATACTAACAACTAAAAACCCTGTGGGTAGGCGTAGACGGGTGGATAGGGAGAATAGGGTGAAGTCTGGAGAGATGGGGGGTGGGGGGGGAGGATTATTGTTTGCTCAACAGTCTGATGGAGGCTGGCACGAAGCTGGACATGGCTCGTTTGAATCTTAGGGGCAGGGAACGAAATCTCCTCCCTGAAGGTAACAGATAGTACTGGTTTTTGAGGTTATGGCTGAGGTTGTGGTATAAGATGAGACTGGCCTGTTTGTCAAATATGGTTGTTAGAGTGGTCTGGTGGCTGTCCAATGATCTTCCCACTCATCTTTATGTTTCTGTTGAGGGGACATTTGTTCACCTCAGTCAAGGAACCAAACCATGCCAGTATGCTGGGTGGAAGGTGAGGGTGGATTGAACAAAGCAGCTTGTTGACCTGCAGTCGTCGTTGATTTCGAAGGAAGTACAGGTGTTTTTGACATATCTTGAAAATATAAAAAAAATATATAGATATAAAAAAAAGTTTTAAGCTAAAAAAATGAGCTCATGGGACCTTTAAAGATAGATTTCATATTCTTAATTAGCTCCAAACTGGTATGTAATTACCTTTTCAACAAGTAATGTGTAATGAGTAGTTGATTTTTTAAGTATATTGCATAACACTGATTATAACATAGTATAAAGAAGTTAATTCATCTTATTCCTGACATTTTGGGCCAGAGCTGCAAATGTTTGGTTACCTTTAGTTTGCCGTGTAGTTTAGGGAAAGGCTAAAAGGTCGCTGTCAGTTGGCTGAGACACTTTGAAGTAGAGTAGAAGAACCAGTAAGGGCAGTACTGTATGGTGGGGCACTGCCATGTAGTGCTTTGTGAGTAATTATAAGTATCTTAAAAAACTGTTCTAAACATTGGGTGGGCCTATTTTGTCATATCTTGTTAAAAGTGATAATAAAGTAATGTATTGTTTAATATAAATATTACATGGCTACATAAAGGCAATGTTGGAAACCATTAGCAACAGTGTAAACCAGTGATTAAAATGTAATTCCTCTCGCTGTTCCCAGGAAGGACAAATGTTTCTCACACATGGTATAAATCTAAAACTAATGTAATTTCTGAAAAAATAATTGTCTGCTGCACTAGTTCTTTTTAAAGGAACTGTGAGCTCACGCACACACACACACACACACACACACACACACACACACACACACACACACACACACACACACACACACACTTGTCTCACATTCCCTTTGACACCTAAATTCATCCCATCCCACCCCATTCGCCCCAGTCTTTTAACATTTACCCACACAGCAGGGGGGTGGGGGTCTGTGGATTTTTCAATCAGCACCGACTCTATGAGCTTCTCCTCTGTTTGAGCTATTGTGTCAGGTTGCTCCCATCTAGCTCTGTCTTCCTGCAGTCTGTCAGATCCTGCTCCATCTGTATCCCTGCTCAGTCTGCAAATCAGTGAACCTAACCACTCGCCCGCACCCCAACTCTCAATGCACCTCCTGGCGCGAAAGCCAGCATGGGGTCCAGAGTTTCCAGACACAAAATGATCTCTCAATTTGAGGGGAAGTAATCCATTTAGCTTGTGCACGCGGGCTCCATTTTAGCGCTTTTATCACAATGCAGCCCTCCTGCTTGCCCTCGTTGCAGTGTCTCATGGTTTTGCAGCCGTGGGGTTTAAGAGGCGTCAGGGCTGAACTGATCAGCGCACGGCTGGTTTAGCCTTTTCAGTCAGGCTTGTGAATAAGCCAGGTCGATCTCTGTTACATGCTCCGACATCTGCTGGATTGGATTGTTATTCTTGGAATGTGTATAATATGCTCCAAATATGGTATTCAAATTAGGAGTTGTTGCAGCATGATCACAGTACATATTTTTTTATTTGCTTTCTACTCTCGATGTCTATGTTTTGAGATATGTGTATGTCTTGTTTTCAACATATGTCTTCGTAAAAAATTTTCAGGGTTGCTTATTTTCATTAGATTGATGACAGGAAAAATAATGTTACAGTAGAGATTTTACATTTGCTTGTTGAATCACTTGGTGTCTTTTGGTTTTTCCAGGTATAAAATAAATGACATGTTATTAAAAATGTTTTCTTGCAAATGAACAGTGTGCAACTTCCTAACCTTGTCACACATACATACACACAAACAACCTAATTCAGTATTAATTCCATATACAGTAGTTGATACTTTTAAAAAGTACATCTGTCATCATCCATCCATGTATGATACACATGTGCCTTTGTTCACTGTCTAGCTATCCAGCAGTATTCACACTTGTCAGTTCTAACCCGTGGTCTGATACCAGATGAAAATCCCATGTATTTTTCAGGTATAGTAAAAATTGAGAGCAGTAAGAACTTTCTCTAACTGCAGTGTAGTAAGTATTTGAGAGAAGACCTCAGAGCTCAGCAGAGTAGAAGTAATGTTTAATGTTGGAGAAGGGAGCAACACAAAATCTCCTCTGAAATGAGAGCGACTGGTCGGCCCCAGCCTCTGCAGCGAAACTAACCGGCTAAAGGTGTCAAGCTAAGAGGTCACGACTCACTCACATACACATACAATAAGACCAACACAAGCACACACACACACACACACACACATTCAGAAGATGGGCTTCTGTTGTCATGGGAACAACCTGCCAAATCCTGTGAGTGAGACGTATTTAAAAGGAAATCTATCTGCATTCCCCCACCCCCCTCCCCCCACTGCACAAATCCAGATTCATTTCAGACACCCCTGTTAGTCTCTCATCGCCCCCCTCTCCCTTGTCTTGAAGCGTTTGGCCATGGCTGGTCGCACTGCAAAGACAGCACAGCGCAGAGGTTTTTAAGAAGATTATCAAACCCGCGGCGAAACCGGTGGAGGCGGGGTGTGCGGAAAGTAATAAACACTGAGGAAAAAGCCAACAAAGACATTTGAGGGAAAGGGAGTGAGAATGGGAGGAGGTTTGTCGATGATTTAATTCAAATTGTCATGTTCCTGCTTGAAACGGAGACAGACTAATTATAGCTTTAATATGGATTTACAAAATGATATTGAGCCATTAGGGGAGGGAGCTGTGAGTGGACCGAAGTGCAAGGGGAAGAAAAAGTTGAGACTGAGAAGGATTTGGCTGAGGATATGTGACAAAACCGAAGTGGCAAATTAAGGCTGAAGTTTTTCCTCTCCATTTCTTCTGTTTAATCCAGTGTGGTATAGAGATGTTGGGTCCGATGTTGAGGAAAAAGAAACCCTGAAGAAGAAAAAATGGGACAGCACAGGAAAAAGGAAGGGGAGAAAAGGGTTTTCTCCTTCAGGATGTTATTCCTTGCCGTAAACAGGCACATTGCAGCTTTGCCTACCAAAATTGCATACTGAGATCCAATAATTGCTTATTAATACCAGGTGTAAATGCAAGGGCCTGTGAATAGATGCCCCAGGGCTTCTTGCGGGTTTAACCAGCCCTGCACCTGCTCCAGGGATTTGCACCAACAATGTTCCAGACCTCTGTCAAAGGTCAAGAATCTCACTGCCCCAGAAGGGTGTCACTGGTATGTTGCTGATGTGTACTGTGTGTGTGTGTGTGTGTGTGTGTGTGTGTGTGTGTGTGTGTGTGTGTGTGTGTGTGTGTGTGTGTGTGTGTGGGTGTATTCACTAAATGTACAGAAAAGTCATGCGTGCCTCTTAACATCCTCAGTAGTAGCAGTGTAATCCTTGAGTAGACACTGATAGCTTGGCCCATTAATGTTAGCCTCGACCAGATTCCTCAGGGAGTACACAGTATGGAGGATGATTCTTCTTGTTCTACCAGCCCTGCGGCCCACAACCTCGCTCTTTAGTGTTTACCTATATATTTTACTCTGACGGAAGTAACAAATTAATCAGCAAGTGCTCTCTGTAGCACAGTGCAAATGTGCTGTTTGTGACTAATGATAGTTTGAGGTTAATTTGTACACCTCCAAATGTGTCTCTGTGGAATGAGAATGTGTTTGTGTGTGTGCGTGCTGATGTGGGTGTGCGTACACACACTTGCTTATGTTACATTTACTGCACTCCCCTGGGTTAACAAAGTGCCCTTCCTATGGAGGTATTAATGAATCACTTAGCTTGCAGTTGCAGCCGCTTTAGCCCATATAAATAGATACTGTAGCCTGTTTTCCATTGTAATACGCATCATTTAGCCTTCTTTTACCTACCCTACACTGGCATGAAAGCACATAAGAACCCCCCCCCCCCCATTAGGTGCAAATTAGTGGGGATCAGACATCATTTTAGCTTCATGACTCAGCATATGTTCCACAAAAAGTGTCTTGCATGTACTGGAAATGGATATGTGGAAATTTCATTCACTTAAATTATTTCACATATATCAGACAAAGAAAGATGGGTAACACTTTACTTCAAGGTATCTACATAAGAGTGACATGACACTGTCATGACACATGAACCCTACCCTAACCATAACCATAACCATAACCTAACCATAACCATAACCATAACTTGTCATGACAAAAAAATGACACTTACTAAAACAAGCGTTGTCATAAACGTTTATGACTTGTTTATAATGTTTATGACACGTTCATGACAGTGTCATGTCACTCTTATGTAGATACCTTCAAGTAAAGTGTAACCGAAAGATGAATACAGATAAAATAGTCAAGAAGAGAAATACATGTATTCACTTTTTTGCAGAGAGTTAGATGAGAAGATCGATGCACTCCTATATTTGTACGGTAAATATGAAACAGCTGGTTAGCTTAGCTTAGCATACAGACTGGAAACAGCTAGCCTGGCTCTGCCCAAAGTTTACATAATCTGCCTACCAGCATCTCTAAAGCTCACTTATTTACTTACTAACACGTCATTTATTTAACCTGTACAAACATTGAATTGTAAAAACAATAATTTGTTGTTTTACAGGGGATTATTTTCTACTATTATTTTAGTACTATTTATTGTGTTAAGGTAAGCTAACTGGCTGCTAATAGTGCGTTCCATTTACCTCGGAACTCTGAAGCCGATGCCTGGAATGACGTCACACCCGAGTTTAATGCGTTCCATTTACAAGTCGGATTTCCATTGATGTCATTAGCTTTAGCCAGGTTAGCCATTGTTAGCAATACCAGTTTATATCAATGCATTATGCTGTTTTTTATGCATACAAACAGCGTAACAACATGTCTACTAGAGGATGGATACCCGAACCGAGCCCGTCGGGACCCTAGCATTAGATCATCATCTCTCCTTGAAAGCGACATTTTAGAGCAGCACTAGATTTACGACGGCAAATTCCGGCACCCAGCATGACGCACGACTGAGCTCATTAACTAGGCAAACCTCCATGTAATAAGCATAAATCTGCATACGAGTTAAAGGAAACTTTACTTGTATGACCTCGTTATATATCACCTTTCCAGGAGCATCTGACTGGATTTAGTCATCTAAATGTCATTATGTGTGCCTCTATAATTGTCAGTGCAACATGGTCATCATTATTTTATATGATCTTGAATGGTACAGTGGGACAGTGTTAAAAGTCTGTAGGAGTTCTATTGCAGGCCAATGACGTAGCGCTACTGTACCAAAATGTCATGCTGAGTCCATCTGTTGCAAACTTTAACTGGATCAAGGGGAACGATAGAGAAGGAGAGACAAGTAAACGGCTGAGCCATTTATTTTCACAAAGGAAAGACATTTGAGAAATAATACGTTATGAATGATTTGATTTTTTCCCCTGAACAATTCCATCCCAGATTGCTGAAACTAACCAGAAGAAAATAAAGTGGTCTCGCGCTTGTCTCAGAAACATTTCCCACAGCTTTGTTGTCTTTCCAGACGTTTTCCCCCAAAATAATTTTCCCCATTATAATGCACCCCTGGGTTCTGCTGTGGATTCAGTGCGTAAGATGTTTTCATGTGTCCCCTGCCAAACGCTCACTCTCCGCTGAGCACGTTAACGACCACCCCAGATGGACCACATCACTTCCTCTGAGAGCCGCCTGCGGCTGCTCAAAGTGGGAGAGAAAGACGGGAAGACAGACAGAAAAGCAAGAGAGAGCCGTGCTTGTCAGGGGAAGGAAGAGAGAAGATCGCTGGACAGTTTACCATTTTACATCACAACCCTGCAAGATGCCAAAGATGACGAACAGTGACGTGCAGGAGGTGGCCAAGTTCAACACAGACCCTCCAAAAAGTAGATTTTCACAAACATGACTTTATGGCATCAACACTGAAAACATCATAAGAAACATTTAAACACAAATTGATATCAGATGGTGTTGGTTTCTTATAATTGAAATAGGCAGAAGTATACAGCAATAATGGACATTATGGTAATTCCAGTTTATTATAACTTGGGTCTTATTTGCATTCCGTGCACCATTCCTAATAACGCTATAGACTATACATTTCTATAGTTTCTAATACCACTGTTATCACCAAGTTACATACTGAAATGTAGGATTACTGTGACATTGTTAAAGAAAAAAAAGCTGATGGGACAAGAAGCATTAACAAGATCAGTGGTAGAATGGAAAGTAAGTGCATTTACTCAAGTACTGTACTTAAGTACAATTTAAAGGTATTTCCATTTTATGCTACTTTATACTACACTACAATTTTACAATACAATATTACAGAGAGTAATATTGTATTTTTTACTGCACTACATTTACCTAAGAGCTATTGTTACTAGTTTACTTTTACTTGTTACAAATTAAGATTTTACATGGAAAACATATGAGTCATATTTTGGCCTGTCAGACTCCATTGTGATGTATCGGTGTCCCCGATGTCCGCAAATATTTTGGTGAGTAACATTTTATCATATTTAATTGGAATGATGCCTGAAACTACGTACATGTATGGAAACAATACCAAAGTTATAATACACCATAAGTATAACTTTCATTTTGGTATTACATAATGTATATTGAACATCAAGAAAATGTGCTGGGAAAGTCCAAATACAAGTGTTCACACACTTGATGCACACACACACACACACACACACACACACACTCCTATACATATGTATGAACACACACTTGCCAATTGTTCTCCCTCCCCAGAACGTAAAAGTTAACAATGCAAGACATGGACCCTCCACAAACTATCGTCACCTCACCTTATTTACCTCCACCTCCAGACACCCCCATTTTTTCCAGTTGTCAGGCCCAGAGGGACTGACCTAACGTTGGCCATGCTCACTCAGGCCTTGCCTGTGGGCCTCCGACCTCACTTTTCACTCTGATCTCCAAGCCAGGATGCAGTTGGATGCATGTCAAGATGGAGAAAGGCCAGCCTCGAACTCCCTGCTCCTCTCTCCTGTCCCAGGAACTCACTGGATGCATATCAGCTCCCAAACAACTCCCTCTTCCTCATCCTCCCTTTCTCTTTTTCTCTTCCTCCCTCGCTTTGTCCTCGTATTTCACTTCTCACATGTGGGAAATCCCTCCATCTCCCACCCAGAACCCTCATCTCTGTAGGACCTGCTTTCTCCTGTTAGCGTTGTGGTGTTTGTGGTCCATTTTATCTCAATCTCTATGTCCAAAATGTAGAGGACGTTGGATCATTTTGACATTTGGATCCGTATAATATTAGCGTCTGTTTTTTTCGGATGGCTCTGCAGAAGGTCAGAGAGAGCTGTGGTTTCATGTTTAGTTTGGATCCACTTTGACAGTGATTTTCTCGGCTTCTGCTAAATCTCACATTGTTGTATTGTAATGAGATGTGAGTCACAAGGTCAATTTGTAAGGGCATGTGTGTGTGTGTTTTTTTCTTCTCTGTGTATCTTATGTGTTTGTTTTTACATGTTTGCATTGCTTTCCCACTTTGTGTCCCTATCCCTGTGTGTATGGTTTTGTGTTAGAGCACTTGTGTTTGTGTGTGGTTAGTTGAGGTTGATGAGAAACCCAGTGTTTGGCAGGGGAGCCATTGTGGCCGCTGCTCTGTTTATACAAATTTTTGGCATGGTCTTTGTGTAAAGCATACCGTCCTCCTCTGGCCTTACAAACAGCAGCATACACATAGACACTCCTCTGTAGCTTTCATTTTCACATCGTTCACCATTGTCAGAATCTGCTGAAAACCCTGAGTTAAAAGCTAGTCGGATCAGGGTGAAGGAATTAGAATCAATCAATCTCGTAAACTGCTTATGCTTCACACAGCCGCAGGCCTTAGTCAGCGATTGAGTCACTCCATTGTTTGTTTGATTCCACGTAAGCTTTACTGAAAGACTGGAGCTGGAAAACAATATAACATCTGCTGCATAATAAATTACAGTATTGTGCCTAACTAATTAAGTAATGGTCAAGTTGTTGTTTTTTATTGTCAGTACTAGTCCACGTACTAGTAGACAGCAAAATACTGTTCAGGGCACTCATTTTACATCATAATGCATCTCCATTATTGAGCATGGGATTGTCCAAACAAGTAGCCTAATTACACAATGTTGCTTTTAGGCAACTAATGAAATATCACAGTTTAGGAATATGTAGGCCTATTGATGCCTTTAACCCCTTAACGTTCCGACGGCCCGCCCACGTGATGCTATGTATACAGCTCCTATATTTAAGTAGTTACTCATGCCACACATCTTTAGAAAGCTAAAACTCTTGTGATTTCACTGATACAATCTATTCCAAGACACGATAACAACAGCAGGTACAAGCATCCCCTCTGTCTGAGTAACAAACAACTACAAAATTGAGGTAACCTTTCAATAGAGCCCTGAATGATGACTGTAATGTCAAATGTTCATGGGTAGCAGTCTTTTTAGTCTAGGTATGTGACCATCATTACCAAGGGTCCTTTTTAGAGTCACTAAAATGTCCGTTTTCGTGAACGCCTAGACATATACCCCTACAAAAACGGGTGTAGAATATTCATTTTATGAGATATTGATATGAAATTTCAACTGGGACTGTGTAAGACTTCATGCTATAGCCCCATTGTGTTTTCAGACTAATAGGTCCCAGCAAAAGTCATCTACAGGCATTTTGCTATAAAAAATAATGCAGACGGACATAAAAAAAATATTTTCCAGTATATTCAAACTTCTATTACTCAAAGCCAATAGCACTTACATTAATTCTAACTGTTGGGAAAGAAGCCTCAGAGTGTTACCTTTCAAAAGAAACCATAAACATGCATGTAGAACAAATGGTTCAAGAACAGCTTCCAATTTACTATGGGTATGCCTTGGATAGGCGTTTTTGGCTAATTTTACAGGAGTGTTAAGGGGTTAAACCATCAGTTATGTTTCTTTACAGATTGGAGCACATGCTGTTTTTTTGTGTGTTAAATACGGGCATATTATACTAACACATTGTCAACTTTAAATCAAAATATTGAGTCAATATTAATTTCACCAAAAAACATGCAGAGGTTGAATACGTTTTTTTCAGGACTATGTAGTGCTTGCAAATGTTGCTCTCAGGCTGTCTTTGGCCCCAGCAAGTTCCACCAATCAGAGGCCACACGCATGTACTGTAACCTGGAAGGTGAACATAAAACGGTCAAGATTTTCAAAAGTGATTGGGTCATGTCGCCCCATCCCGTGTGGAAATAACGTCCTTGCTTATAGAACTACACTGTTCTCTGTCTCTATTATTGATCTTAAACTTTAAAACAAGGCCTTCATATATGTGTATTGACTGAACTCGAGCTCCTGACTCAAAACACTTTAGGTTCCTTCCTGAGAAGTGGCCCCCTCTCTATCTGGCATGAACACACATCTTGTACTGTATCTGGACAGTGTCTAGTTAAGCTGCATTACACTTTCACTTGACATTCAAATCTGCCTCCAACATCAAATTCAATACAGTCAAATTTGAGTTTTCCTTCCTTCGCCAAAACACAGATTGCTCTGTATGTCTTTCCCTCTCCTAATATTTACATGCTGTAAAAGTGCCAGTAAACACCTTGTCTTGATTGTTGAATTATCTCAACAATCCTTTACTAACTAGGATGTTTTGATTACTAAGCTGCCTGTCACCTGGTTGGATCCGCACGATAAAAAGCTTATTTCTATTTATATGACACAAAATGCATCAATGTTCTCTTCAACAGCTGCTTGGGTTGATGAGATGTTGGGTGGATCTTGAGTATTTACATCTGGATTTCATGCCATGTTTGTCTTTAAGTCTGCAGTCCAAATCCAAAATAAACAGTTTTTCCATTCTTAAGCTGTAAATGTCTCATTCCTGGCTGGGAGTGTTAAAAAGGAACACACTTTACATCATTTTGGCAGCCTAATGCCACAATTTGTCCATCACAATAAACCTTTTCCAGATTAGACAACGATAGTGCTATTTTGGACCGGTTGCAGTGGACATTTGAAAGCATTAATTTTGTCAAGATAATGCAACCAATGAAAATACAGCTTGACAAGGAAAACGTGAGGAGGGAGACATGCTTGTTTTTAAAGATTAGTGTTTTGTTTGGTTGTTGTCTTTATTTTATTGACATTTGAATCCTTGTAGAGAATTCTCTTCCGACTTGTTTACAGAGGGCCAATTTGTCTTGTACGGAGCACTAAACAGGGAACACATCTTTATGGATGGTGGGATACTTCAACTTACACCTGTTAGTTTGCGTAAGTTTTAAACATTGATATTGTCAACCCCTGTTTTGGAGCCAAATATTTAGATGCGATCTTTTAAGGATCCTGACTCTTCTTTTGTTAAATTGTCAAATAGTGGGCACCCGGATAGCTCAGTTGGTGGAGCGGGCGCCCATATATATAGAGGGTTACTCTTCAACACAGCAGGCCGCAGGTTTGACTCCGACCTGCGGCCCTTTGCTCGCCTGACAAGCCAGACCCACATCAAGATGTTGGGTCTGGGAACTCACCATTGAGAGGGCTCAATCCGAGTGGCAGGTTAAACGGTCGTCTTTCAAATTCCCTCTGCACGCAATAGGATAGCGCTACAACCAGGCAGAACAACGAAGAAGGTAGCGAAGCTAGTTGATAGATTAAACTTTTGCCGTATCCGGTCGGAAAAACTCCGAACACATCTTCCTTTTTTAAGAATGATTTCTGTGCCGTTCTTTGTTCTTTTCTCAAAGAAAAGCTTAACTCCAAGTCTTCCAGAAGACCGCTGTTCCCAGCAGCAGCAGCAGCCATAAGCCCGCCCACTGACTCTGTACACGATGTGATTGGCCTGACCAGAATTTGGTTTGAGTGCCTAGACCCCCCCGGCTGCAAAATAAATTTGCTGCCACTAGGGTGCGTCTAGATTTCTAGGCTAGCCCTTTGCTGCATGTCATTCCCCCCTCTCTCTCCCCTTTTATGTATTCTGCTGTCCTATCAAAATAAAGGCTGAAAATACCCATAAAATAATCTTAAAAAAAAAAAAAAATTGTCAAATAGTTACTTTGTTATTCAATCTTGATTTTCTTTTTATTGGTAACATTTTTAAATGTAACAAACTACAAGAAAGATATTCTGAAGTGAATGCTGGATACTCCTTTGTCTTCACAGATCTCTAATTGCATAGACACAAAAGTTGAAATGTTTTCATAAATTAAAGAAAAAAAGCATATCTGAAATGCTACTGGTTTTATCAGCTGACAGGAGTGATCAGTCAACTCTTGTTGTTTTAAATTATCTGTATAAATATATTTGGATTGGATTGCTCATATATAATGTTGAGTTGCAGGAAGAGCAGAGTGACTCAGTCTCGCTCAGCCACCTTAAATCTGCCCCGACCATACTGGAACTGGCGTCCACCCAAACTCACTTTGTAAAACGGAAATATGCAGAACTTATTAAAATGATTCAGTTCGCTTCATGAAGCACCCCCTCGTGTGTTCAGTCATGTAACGGTTCCCCGGCCTCAGAAGCTCCTTCTCCCGTTTGGAGAAAGTCACCTTTCCTGCCTGCGCTGCTGACACACCTGTTTGTAATTGGCTCTTATTAGGGAAGTAATGTTTTGCACCTGTGTCACTCGGCGACACTCACTCATCCAGCCAATAAGGAGCAAAAGTTGTAAAAGTCAGCCTATGAGGGAAGGGGCTTGTAAAAGTCGATTAGACATGAAAGAGGAACTGGGATTGATGCCGGCCCTTCGGGGTAGGATTTTGGTGAAAGGCTCTTAGAGCAGAACAGCTTGGATTTATTCTAGTGGTGAAAAAGATACGCAAGATGGGATAGATAAATGTTTTCTCAGATGGATGTAGCTGAAAACATGATACTCGGCTGATATAATATTTCATATCAGAAAGTTTATGTTTATTTCTCTCTTTTACGGCATATAACTTTCAGATACTGGCGGCTTCTGTGTCTATCCTTTCTTTCCTTTGTGTGTGTCATGGTTTTAAGGAATGGCAGCTTGGTGACAACATTCAGTTTGACTCATCTAACTTGCACTGTGATCAGTACAGTATAAAATACACACAGAGATCAGATACTTAATCATCATACTTCAATGGACCTTCACCCACATAGATAAAAAGGGAATGTCTCCCCACGCATACGCAAACACACACTCCCTCCACAAGTGAAACAATCTGACCATGCAGAGTTATAGCTCCTTCCCTCCCCCTCTTCTTTTCTTTCCTCCCTCTCCCATTCTTTCCTCCCTCATTCCCTGTCTTCCCCCCTCAGGACAGGTTCAGGGTAAGGGCAGCTGAAAGAGGGAGAGATGGAGGAAGTGAAGGTATGGAAGGAGGTGCAGGAGCAGCAGCAGCTGTCCACTAATGAAGTGCCTGGCTTCCACTATAAACCACTATGGACAGATATAGCCAGAGGACGGCTGCGCTGTGTGAGTGGGATTGTGTCTTTGTTAGTCGGTTTGCATTGTTGCATGTTTGCATGTGCATGATACATCGGCAGAAAGGGAAACAAATAGAAAATTGTACAGTAGCTGTACGGTTGAATATTATGAGTTAAAGGAACATACAGTACGCATTGTCATACAAGTATTTTCCCCAAAATATCATTGTTGAGCCTGAAAGTCCATTCTTGACCTTGGCAATAGTACTCCATGTCACTTATTTGCTTTTCCAGAACTTTCAACCATGTTTCACAATCTTTATCAGCTATGATGTATAAGTCATGAAATGCTGTTAACAGACTGATGAACAATAATATGTTAGCGCTAACTGATAATTCAAGGATTCCATTTATATCTGAATGTGTTCTTTGGAATTTATATTTATTTGTGTAAAACCTGCCAAATTTCCTACATAGTTGGATAGGAACAACACTGGCTAAGAATTTTAGCATAAAGCAGAGGAATACTGAACTCATTATCTTCCTAACAGTGAACAGATGCAGAGCAAGAGGGCAGAGAGCTGAGGCACTGTACTTACATTCGTGATTTCACTTCTTATCATATTCTGGCAAAATTGGAGGCTAATAGAATACGGCTTGGAACAAAACATTTGGACCACTTGAAGTGCGTTTGATGTGACTTGCCAGATGCCTGAATGGCCTTTAAAGTGGAACCTTAGTTTTTTTTTTCATTGTGTGGGTTAGACTTAAAAAGATTCATTTTCATAGGCCTACTCTGATCAGAGAAGATGGGGGAAAATGTCTCATTAATATAGAAACAGAAAATGTAATCTTATCTTCTTCTTTACACGGCTATGTTTTCAAAACTGGTCCAAAGACGAAAAGGTCAAAAAGAGAGTCAAAGATAAAAAATAAATAAATAACAAATCTGCTGCTGTGTAAATGAAGAGAAACACAGGAGCTGATTCTGCATATTCCCCCTCTAAAAAGTGAAGGAAAAGACCCAGAAGGGAGGTGATGGAAGGCAGAGCCAGGCAGATGGAGAAAAGGGAGTCACATAGGAGTGATGGGGTGTATCTCACAGCACTAGGTGCATTTGAAATTTACAGCGTGTGGTCTCTTGCTCTAATCGCAGATATTAAAATCATTACCGCTGTGTGTTAGCATAAGCTTTCCTTTGCCAGAGCCAAAGGGCTGTGTTTTATTGCTCTTTTATTTAGTAATCCACAGCGGTTTCTATGAGGCACAGTTTCCCCTCTCAGCCTCTCGTTCTGACTGCGTTCCTCTTATCAAAGAAGGCCATTGTGTACTTATTATTGAGCCTCTAATCCAGTTATCAATCTTGGCACCAGGGGAAAACTGTGTACATACAGTTAGTTCTAAAGGTTGGCTCACAGGCTAATTGATTTAGACACAATAGCATACAAAAAGACCGATAAAGATAAACGTTGAACCACATATTTCCAGAGAAGGAAGCAGAAAGTACAGGCATATACAGTACTGTATGTACAGTGCAATAACACTCCCATATGTACACACACATGCTCAGACGCCTTGTCCTTAGTTTTACAGCCTTGTAAAGATAATAAGTAAAATGTGATGAATTTAAAAGCTCTTATTGCTGTGAGTGTGTGTGTGTGTTGGTGTGAGATGGCAGTCATCCGATATAAGCAGCGGCACAGACTCAGGGAGAGAGCGGCTCCATGTATCTGGCATTTCACTGCAGGGTAAACATGAGTCAATGCTATGTTTTATGTTAGACCAGAGAAATTCATTACGTCTTATCACACATTCAGGTTTCAGGGTCAGTAGTCAAGCATAAACCCACACATGTACTCAATGTTTATTATTGTGCACTTACATTTATTACCCTCCTACATTTTCATAACTCGCGTGCGGGGCAAAGGCCCATTCTGAAATTCAGTGTTTATTAAATGGGCTGCTATGCAGGAGTCTGCATGGAAAACTCATTGCTAAAATGCTCAGTGCATAAACAGAAGTAAAGCAGAGCAGAGAGAGAAAAGCAGGAGAAAAGTAGTAGTAAAAATGAAAAGTGTCTTTTCAACCAAACTACACACAAAAGAAACAACACATAGTGTCTCTTTCCAAAAAGATAGTTTATAAAGACACTACCGTTCACGTATATGGGCAGGCGCCATCTTGGGAAAACAGTCACAATCAGTCAAACGATGAACGCCGTGTAACCAGTAACCAGCAGAGGTGGAAACATTACTAAAATATTGTACTCAAGTAAAAGTACCAATACTTTGATGAAATATTACTAAAGTACAAGTAAAAATACCTACCTGAAAAATTACTCAAGTAAAAGTAATAAGTAGTTCATTGAAAATGTACTTTAAGTAAAAGTTACTTAGTTACATAAAAAAAAAAAAATAACTGTAAAACAGGGCGGGGGGATCTCTCCCGGTCATAAAAATCTAGACAAATGTATAAACATCTATACAAATGTATACACATGTAATAACAACATAACACATGTCACACATGTTATTTAAGACCCTTAGAAAGGTATAATGTTCAATTTAAGTTCAGACCATCCCATAAAATGTTTTCAAATAATCAGTTGAAAGTGAAAGTACCAAACATTTTTAGTTCTGAGGGCCATCTTTCTTTTCTTCACAAACATAAACAACAGTGCAAACCAAGGCCAAATCACGTGTTTTGACTCCATAAATGGGTTAGACCCTAATGTTCACAGCCCAGACTAGCAGCTAGCTTCTACACACCTAAGTAGCCCGTATGAGCTAATTAGATGTATGTGAATTGATTTTAGCCAGTGTCCTACATACGTTGTCCTACAGAAGGGGTGGATAATTCATTTTCCCAAGAGGCCACATGACAAACAGGGACTGTTGTGGAGGGCCGCAGACAAATAGGCTAAACTAATTTCTGCTCAATATTAATTTTATGTCAGGCGGCACGTTCTCAAACGTCTTGTTTTTTCTCTGGGCATATTAGCGCAGCAGTGTCCACTAAACACTCTCTAATAAACTCCCCTTCAGAAAATGGCTTACTGTTTTTGGTGATTTTGTGGGATATCACAAAGCTGGTCTTGACTGCTGCGTCCCTGGATGCCTTGTTGCTTTTGCAGCTTAACTAGCAAAGCTTCAGATGTCCATGCCCGCTCTGCATCAGTCAAGTTGTATTTCTCTGTGTGGCGTTTAGAATTGTAGTGGCGATTCAAATTATAATCCTTTTAACACAGCGATCTGTTCTCTGCAAACTAAGCACACAGCTTTACCTTTGACTTCAGTAAATAAATACTTAGAAGTCCATGTTTGGTTAAAAACTTGGCACTCTGTATCGACCTTTCTTTCTTTACCATGAGCTGACATTTTTGAGGGATAACAGCTCACTCACGTCCATGCTAACGTCTCCCACTCAGTTCGCGGCTCGCCGACACAGGGGTCCGACCGTTCTCTTAATACATCCATGGGTCCGACACATTGCAGTTCTTCTTCTAATTCTTTTTAATTGCGACTTGCAATCGACTTTCTTCCTTTTGGTTTTCGTTAGTCAAAGTTTTTTTTTTAACGGCTAGGATTATGTTGGTAATGTAGCAAAATACAATACATCACTCAAAACGTAATCAAGTACATTCTAAATTACCGATTTTAAAAACTACTTGAAAAATACAAAATACACCACAAAAATACTCAATACGGTAATGTGACCACGTCTGGTAACCAGTAACATAGCTCAAGCACGGCGTTCATCATTCGACTGGTCGTGACTGTTTTCCCAAGATGGCGCCCGCCTGTATACGTGAACAGTACTGTCTTTCTAAACTATCTTTTTAATAAACTGCCTGTACACTTACAAAGTTCTCAATGCTTCAGTTTACATGTAGGGACCCTCATTATGCTACCGTGGAAGTGTGGTGCAATTTTGAGCCTTGTTAGTGGTATAGAAATACCTGTGCTCCGACGATTAGCGTTATAAGCTAATTAGTGGTTACGCGCTAAAACTGGTCACATTAGATTAGCATGAAAACAAATCCCAGAGAATGGTTGACTCGGTACACATGTGTTATTAACCCCTAGGTTCATTTTGCGCCGGATTTGTCCTTTAAGTAACATAATGGTTTTGTAATTTGGGTTGCCTGAGCCTTAAGGGAAAGTAAAAGAATGAGTAGGAATGAAGCGATTCCTACTCATGAGGAGATGTTGAGAATGAACAAGGTAGAGCTAGTTTACAAATAGTTTATTTTCCAGAGCATTCCAGACATACCTGTACCATTTACTCTGCTTCTCTTTTGTTATTTTGTTATGTCTATTATTACCTGTATGGTATGCTTTTGATAGAGTCAGGCATTTAAGCCTCCGAAAGACAAAAAGATCCTCAAACTACATCTCCCCCTTCCACCCAGCCTTAGCATTTTCACCTTAATGATCAAAGGATGCCTCCAAGCTCTTTGACCAGTTAGTCCAACACAGCCTTGAAATATATTTGAGATATCTTGCATTGATTCAGGCCTTGGAAGTTTGAAGGCCAAAGAGAAGTATTGTACATTCAAATATAATGCATTATTTGTTTTGACAGTTGCATGAGGTAATTACTCCTCTAACCACATATTACGACCTTCCCACCCTCACACATATGCTCACTTTATTGATTTCAAATCCTTACCTTACAGTATCTCATCCCTCTTGCACGCTAAAGCTTTCTATGTTTCAATTTCCCTTGCACACATGGATAACTTTCTTGGCCTAGAAATTAGTTTGCTCTTCTGTGGATAGGCTCCCTTGTGTACAGGATAGCTTTTCATTTGACTGTAGCAGATACCCTTGGCCCAGTTCATATGCAGCTCATCACATACACGTCAACATGGCAGCCTTGTAGGCCGTTTCACGTGCTGTTGAACATTACTGACTACATCATTAACTCGGTAGCAGGATAATAGCCGAACGTTTCAGACTGTTAAATCACACCATAGTAGTGTTGGACGAAAAGGTTTATAACGTGTAGTTCAATGCTAGTGACCTCCTAGATGTGTTCGTTAGCTGCTAATTAGTCGTTATGCATTTTACTCTGCTGTGCATCAGTTACTGGAAGAGCTGAGTGTTAGGGGGAGTGGAATTGGCAGAGATCTGAACTGCAGAGAAAGACAGAGAACAGGAAGGGAGAATATGTGTGTACATGCTCCTCGATGTGTGTAACTGTGTGTTCAGCGTGCTGCATTCTGCGGTTTGCAGCTCCGGTGACTAATGTCCCGTCCTTCCTGTCTGCCAGTGTGGATTGATGTGCCCGAGTGCACCACACTCAAGGCCGTCACTGCTCTGCCCACGCCCCTCCCTGACCCTCCCTTAGCCTGACTCAGCTCTCATTAGCCAGACCTGAACCCTCCCCTACCCTGCTTGACCCTCGCCTGCCTGGCCTGGCCTGGCTTGGCTCTCCTCAGCCGAACCCGACCCCATCATCCTGGCATGGCACAACGCAGCTTGTGTTGACCCAGCGGCTCTTACCCGGGGAAGAGGGGGAGACTGAACCTTGGGGCCAGCAGATATACGAGCCCTAACTGCATTTTCATTAAGCTGACTGTCAGTATGAAAAAGGCCTTTCTTTTACCTTGTTTTCCTTCTACTGCCTCCTCTCTCCTCCTCCTCCTCCTCCTCCTCCTCCTCCTCCTGCGCCTTGTCTGTCTGCCTAATATTTTTACGTTCAAGGACGGAGCAGTCATTTCGTGCTTTATTGTGGAGAGGAGCCGGGCTGAAAGAAAGGTTTGTACTAGTGTGTGTGTGTGTGTGTGTGTGTGTGTGTGTGTGTGTGTGTGTGTGTGTGTGAGAAAGTGCACTTCACGGAAGGGGAGTCAGGCAGAGCTTGAGGAGAGAGATGACGAGAGAGGGATGACCGTTGTGAGGCGATGACTTCAGTAGTGTGGAGTCTTAGAGAAGTGTATAAGGGCTCTTTTAACAAATGGAGCGCAGTGCATTTCAAGTCATTAGACAGCACCTATTCCGCCACTACACTGGAAAACAGAGTGTGTATTGTGTTGAAAAAAAGAGTCCTCGGTTCATACTTTGCTTTTTTCCAAAATGCACAAGCAACCTCACTTTTGAGTATCTCCATCCTGTGTGTTCCCTTCTCCAGTAAAGTTGTTGATGATTTTCAGAGATTCAGAGTTGTGTGCATGTGCTGCATGATTTATTTGTTGATCTAACTGGATGTAATGATGGTTTGATAAAAAAAAAAAAAAAAACACACACACACATGCAACACCATCCACTGCAAACGCACACCACCTCATCCCCGGTCAGTCCCCTCTAAATTCACCACACATGCGAGGCAGACAATCCTCCTTGACATCTCTGACATGCTGCGGCTGTATAGAATTTTTATTTTTCTTCTGTTCCAAACAAAGCCCATAACTCAGGCACCCTTTCCACTCCAGTCGTAACTTTAGGCGGGGTGGAAGGAATGAAAGGCGAGTGGCTGTTTTACGGCGGGACACAGGATGTAAATCCTTTTGAGTCGTCAAAGCGCGGCCGGCTGGGCTGAAAAAAAGCCTCGACTCGAGCCACGACTCTGGGGTCCCTAAACAAAAGATGTCTAGATCATTAAGGACCCCCTGCAGGTATTAAAGAGCAGATCACATGTGCACATGGTGCACAAGCACTGAATCTGCATGTATACAAGCTAGTGGAGACAGAGGAAGAACATTATATCATCCTAAATCTTTGCTTCAAGTGCATCCTCTCTTCCTCCTAATGCCAGCATTTCCCCACTTCCTCTGCTAGCTAGCCGTGTTGGGTGACGGTAAGTGCTGAGAGTGTGCTATGCTGTTGAGCACAGTGACTGTATTTATGGCTCTTTCATAGGTTCTGCATGAATTATGCATGAGGTTTCATTGTGGCGCCCAGAGCAGCGCTGGATGTAAATCGATAGGTGTTCACTTCGACTGACACAAATGATATCTCCCCTAAGCAGCTCTCTCATCTCTCTCTTTTCTTGCGTCGCTGTCATTTTACACCTCGTCCCAGGATAATATTGTTTACCAATGCAACATCACTCGCGCTTACAAAAACACATGTGAGCAAAAAACAGGATTAGGGTGGCTTTGATGAATGCATTGATGTGTCGCTCGGAACGGATAAACAGAAGAATAAGTAAATTCTATTCATTGCCTGAAAGGGAAAAAGAAGGGAACACGCGTAGACTGGAGCTCTTTTTTCTCCTTCCTCTCACTATGAAAGTGTGAGAGTGTCTCTTCTGAAAGGGGAGAAACTGATGTAATGGCATGTAACAACAGAACAATCTCTGGATGGCAACAAAGGCTGAAAATTGTGCATTAGATGCTAATCTAATCATAATCCAAGATAAACTGTAAAACGCACACACACATTATCATTTCTAGAATAATATTTAAATAGTCATTTCTTTTAGTTATTGACCTCTGTTATTCTTGGTCAGCCGACCGCTCTCAGTGACACTTGGAAGTTCTCTCTGATCCACAGTATTCGCCTCATGCATGTTTACACTTGCTTGAATCTCTTAGAACAATTGAAGCCATGTGTCAATTGTTGATGTAATTTTATGTGGCATCTTTAAAAGTATTCTGATGGGTTTTGTTTGTACAGAAATTTGATAATCTCAATGCATTCTCAGTTACTCCTTGTCAAATCCTTGGGTGGAAGACTGTGCATAGCTGTCTGCAATTGTGTATTTTAGACTATCCACTTTTATATAACCGTTAAATCCTGCACTTTTGTGGAACAGTTTATATTGTATTAATGGGCAGACAGGGCTGATGTTACACATACGTCGCTTGAGTAAACTGTGTTACTGTCTGGTTAGCCGCCGAACTAACTGGCCGTGTAAGTGGCAGGCTTGGCTGGTGAGCGTTTATAGCTGGGTAGCACTAGCTTGTTACTGGTTAGCTCTTCAGTAGTCTATATCCACGACGTTCCACTTCCACGATTGTTCAGGTGCCGGCGGAAATTTCGCCGGATATCTCTCATTTCGGCGGGATGTCCGTTACCTTCTGCTTTCTTTGTGTTGGCATTTTAAACTCTGGCAGACTTATAAGGACTACGGTTCACTGCTACTCAGATCTCTGCAGGGTAAATCCAGACAGCTAGCAGTCGAATCTGAGTTTTCTGTTGCACGACCAAAACAACCTTTAAACATACACGTTCCACCCAAACAAGTTCCTACCCGAGGCTATTTTGCAGAGGCGTAGCACCTCCCAAGACGATTGCGATTGGTTTAAAGAAATGCCAATAAAACAGAACACGTTTTTTCTCCCATCCCAGAATGCTGTGTGGACTAGCCATGATCCTCCTCCGCAGGGCTTTGGAGGAAGGTCTGGCAATGTGAGACAAGCTCTTCAGCAACAGTTGCTTGCAAACTAGCCCCACAAGTCATTATTTTACCAAGCTTCAAGCACCACCCATATCTAGTGGACGCACAAATGAATCAGTGCCACCTTGGTGTGCCCAGGGCTTTTAGCTAAAGTAATTTGAATGTATCCTTCAAAGATCACAGAAACATTTTCTCAGTCTATGTGCTTTTGACTTGGACATTGACCCCTATACTCTTTCCTAAATTAGCATTGAATGTATCAAACTAGTGCACTAATTCAATTGCTGAATAAGAATAAGGGTCTGTACAAGGGGACGGCTGGAATTTAAATTAATATTGTTGGATTTTATCAACCATGTTTGCAGCAAAGAATTTCCAATTTTGACTGAAATTGCAGACACAGTTTTAGATTAGGAGACAACAGGAAATGTTCACTTAGCAAGTCTATAGTATATTTCATTGGTTAACATTAAGTATCCATCAAAACATTTCAATCTGAAAGTAATGTTCTTCACTCTGTTGAATGTGTCTTCCTCCTGGAATGTTCTGAGATCAATCTTTCTTCAGTTCAGTCAACAGAAAATTCTTTTCCACTCCACCGCCAAAAGCCTCGCGTTCCCCTTTTAGAGATCGAAGGAGTGTTTATAAGTATCATTTGTTTCCACCACACAAAGGGACTCTGTAAAGCCTTGCTGACACACCTGTTTTGGAAGTCAGAAGGGTCATGACCTGCAAGTGAAGGGCCAGAGGAAGTGTGCATCTGTGAGTGAGGTGCTTCGAAGCAAGCCTCAGCCCATGCAGCCGCTGTTTAGTTTAGTTAGTGCCGTGGTTTGCCTTCTTTTTATTGCTTTCTTTTGTTTAAGGTGGCGTTTCTATGTCTCTGCTTCTGCTGGCATTCCTGTTCTCTTACACACGCATACGCACACACACACACACACACGCGCACACACACACACACACACACACACACACACACACATAGACACACTCCTACCTCCTTAAACCCTTTTTGAGCATTCTCACAGAGGCGAGTTGTCCTAATCCACCTGGCTTTGGCTCTCAACTTTCCAAATGTCGACATGAGAGCTGGTCATAACTCATCTCACACACACACACACACACACACACACATACCCAGAGTCACACAGCGGCCGGTACTCAAGAGGCTTTCGTCGGTGAGCCATGGGCGCTGTATTACATTAAAGGTCAGTTACTGAGTTTCCATTTTAGCTTTGCCTTCCGCCGGTAGCACGCTGTGAGCCAAATAAATTGGAGGATTGTCTGTCAGGCCGCCTGTTTGATTTCCTCGGATGGCTGGGAGTCTTTGGCTTGGATGTAGCCATCTCTGCCGCCACCCACACCCCCCTCATACTGAAGTTACATTTTAACGCCTGACATGTGGAAAGTGTCATTATGTACGCCAGCTTAGTTCTTAAGTGTGATCGTGTCGATGAGTATGTGAGGAGTGAAATCTGATTATCCTGATGATAGTTGATAGTGTGTCTACTATGTGTGTGTTTCTAGACCAGCTTAATAATCAATGCTGGTTACAAACAATATTCATCCACGAGGAATAGTGCTTAAAAATGGCTTCCCGTCAATTATTTCTGTTGATTTCTGTCCTCCCGTTTGGTTTGATTGTTTATAAATTATTCAGTATAAATTATATAGTATACACTTTACAGATAGAGTAGGTCTAGACCACACCACACAAGTTTTAAAGGTTTTTAGTCATAAACCAGATTATTGGAGAACGTGAAATTTTGACCTGATGATGGCACTACATCAAAGGTTAAGCAGTCAGCAAGTTATTACAGTTAATTATGTGGGGAACATGAATTTCTGATATTTTAGCAATGCAAGAAATTTGGTTCCGTTGTTGGGCTGTCGGTCAGACACAAGAAGCAATCTGAAGATGGCATTTTTTTTATTTTATAGACTACATAATTAACCAATGAATCAAGAAACGCAACAGAATATTCTATAAATAATATTAGGACAAACATTATCAATTGACAGTTTCATTGTTAGGATACAGTACTACTTCTTAAATTACTCTGGCTGTTGTGCCCCTCAACTAAAAATGCTGAGAGAAAAGCCAGAGGTCTATTTTTAAGTGAACTGAATTCCGCACTTCCTCTCTTCTTCTCTTTCTCCCTCTTCTCACTGTTGTCCCCCATGGACATGTTAATGTCCACTGTTTCAGGGACTGAGTTACCCCTACAGACACTTTATTTAGACGAGAGAGATAGAGAGATAGAGAGAGAGAGAGAAAGAGGGGAGGAGGGAGAGGAAGAGAGAAAGCAGGAGGATGAGAGCATTGTGGATGGGGGAGGTGAAGGGAAATACAAGGTGGTAAAAAAAACTAAAATGTTGCCTTAAATTCATCCCATATTCCAGGATGAAAAAATTTCAAAAATGAACTGTGTGTGTGTGTGTGTGTGTGTGTGTGTGAGAGAGAGAGAGAAAGAGAGAGAGAAAAAAAAAAGGATGTGGTTGGGTAAAATTCTAATTTGTACTTTTCTTTCATCTCTTGAACTTTAAGAAGTTGACTCTTTCTTTTAGAATATCACAAATACCCATGAGACAGAGTGTGTCCGTTGTTATTGGCCCTCCACGTTTTTTTTTGTTAAAACAGGTTATTTGACCTAGTTTAATTGGCAATTAATAAGAGGCAAGACTTTGGTTTCCATGGTGATAGTCTAGCCATAAGTTCCCTAGATCGGTCCATCCAGTAATGATGGTAGGGATACGGCAATAATAGTTATTAATAGGTACAGAGCCTCGGGCTAACGAGGACTGAATAACAGAGCTGAGCTGGAGATAAAGGATTCCCTTCTAATAATCAAACTTTAAGTCTTCAGAGAATGCTGGACGTCGTGGTATTTCATGAATGCCTCTTTGAATGATTTGTCTTCTTATATTTGCAGGTAAAGCTCTTGTGTAACCCATGCCATGTTTGCTATAGGCCTTTTATAGCTACTTAATGGACTGTACGATCAGTGTCAGGAGTTCAAAAAGCGTTAGCAAGCTGACCAGTGAACCAAAGCACGAATCACTTCATTCAATTAGCCTAACTTTAACCTTATTATGACCAAGCCCTGACTCCATGCTGTGTGGTCCCACTCAATTTAAGTCAACCAGTCAAAGTGTGTACACACACACACACACACACACACACACACACACACACACGCACGCACGCACGCACACACACACACGCACACACACACACACACATATTCCCACACCAAAGAGGCTCATGATTATAATGTACAAGTACTGCCTGGATTTCATAGCAGACATGAAATTGAAAAAGCAACGCTGCGCTAAGCCTTACACAAACACACACTCCCCCAATATATACAGTACACCTCAACTACTCAAAAGGCTTGCTATTTTAAACTTTTATACCCACAAGCACATTTTCTCACAAACATACACATTCTGCCTCATTCCTGCACACATATTTTTACTAAGTCTCCTGGGTTGATTATACATGCATACACACACACACATACACACACACATGCTGCAGCCGACTGGCCAGTGAGCTTTAGTTTTTTTGGACTCAGGAGTCTAGTTAGCAAAGGCGAGTATCAATCATTTAGCCGGTGGAGAGCAGCTCAGTCGATGGGGTCGTGTATGGGTGAGGAACCCGGCCCAGCCCCAGAATCCCTCACTCCGAGGGGGGTTGAGGAGCCACGGCGGTGGGCGGCTGGAGTTCAGAGATTGAATGATGTCTTATATAGCATTTAAGGAGGCAAGCTGAGCGAGGCTGGACGAAAAGGGCTGCAAATAAATATGCAGGCAAATACCAGCTCTGCCTATTACACAGCTTTATCACAGTAACTACTCAATTGTCACTGTTCAAAGAACTCATTCTGAGCTTTGTTATTGCTGAAAAACACACTACTGCTACACACTGAATTATATCACTCTGTGCTACTTCAGTGTTTTTTGTTGATTGCTAATCAGCAGAAAATGGTCCGGAACATGGAAGGAAATGTCAATTTATTAAGCCCTTCATTTTCAATCCTTTCTTATGCTTATTTAGAATCAGTAAGGAGCTGGAGCCAATCCCAGCATGCATCATGCAGCAGGAATGGAAAGACTCCTGCGAGGTCAGCAGTTCATCACTAAGACGGACACTCATGCTCTCTAGTTATTGTAACCTGTGTTTTGGGATTTACGGAGGATTCTGGAGTGCATGAAGGAAACCAAACAGCAGCAGAATCCAAACTCCAGTAAAATGGATTGTACCCACATCTTAAATTAAAATATAGGCTTAATTGGTAATGATTTAACCAAGACATGGTCTCCCTCAGGCAAAATTTTTGCTTCACGGTGACCAGTAGTTTCAAAGCCAACACTCAGCATCGCCTAATATTAGGGGAGATAAAATGATTGATATAAATAAGGCCCCTGATTAACATGTGGGATGGCTCAACCTGATATGGAAAGGCAAGACAAGCTTATTAAGTATATAGTACATTTCATACGCAGGCAAAAGAAAGTGCTTTATGTGCTTAATCTGCAGTTAAAAACAATGGAAAACATTGTCTTTTTGCATTTCAATATCTGATAGAAAATGATAACAGCATATATTAATGGGCACTAGTAATGTACAAATATAGCACGTTAGTATAAGTATATATGTATAAATATAAAATAAAAGTCAGTGAACGTCTGTAAGTAATAGGCATGTGTTTATAAGCATGTGTGTCCTGCTGCCTTTAGACGGTTGCAGGGGTTTGATGAACTAAAGAAGAAGCTTTACATACACTATAATAACTGTGAGAATAAATAATATTGATTTATATATAAATGCAGTGTGTGTCAGAAAGAGACGTGCTTCTGGACGTATTCTCAGTGCAAAGTCTAAAAAACATTTCCCACCAAAATAACAACGACTCGCTTTACACTGCCTCATTTGAATGGACTACCAACCTGTGCACCTTGCACTCTGCAGTGGGCATCAACATACCACAGGCAAAGCAAATTTCAAGTTCAGGAAAATAGCAATCTCGTATCCCTTCGGCTTTTGGTCTTACGACAATTCAGCCTCTGGGGACAACAGCCCATATTGATGGGGTAGCCAGCGGATATCCAGGCCAAGAGATCCTCTTCTGCGCGCCCGACATTGTTTACAGTATGACTAGCAACTTGAGACGCAAGAATAGAGTTGGAGTTGGAAGACAACTTTTCAAAAACAGTTTTAAAAAACAGAATTGTCCTTAGATGATAGCCCACTGGTTCTGAGATTGTATTTTGGCCAATGCATTCCACCTCTTGTGCTATCCACAAACACTCTACCTGCATTCAATTAAAGCCCGCTCAAATGCGATTGGTCATTACTGCTTGGACTACAAACAGACTACAAACAGGAACCAGAACATTTCTGACATCAACATTGTGTTCTGTTGCCAACAGATTCTGCATTCATATACAGATATCTGTTTATAGAGATTAGGAAAATACCAAATTGTTGGAGTGCTGCTTCTGCTGGTTGTTGCGCTGCCACAAAACCAGAGCCCTTTGTAGGAGTAGTCATAGTAGCAATTTCAGGACCACTATACATTTTCACCTTTTTTAGCATTTTTATTATTTGTCATGCTTCAGATTTAGGCATAATATCTTTTGTTTGTTCTATGCTATTATATTTTATTTTATCTATTTTATTTGTGTCATCATTTATCCATGCTCCATAGTCTATTGAATCAGTTTTTCTTCTTAGAGTTTTTTTTTTTATTATTTGTATTAGAAAGTGTGTTATGTGTATATTGTTTTATGACCAAACATAACCAAAAATAGTCTTGGAATTTCTATTAGTACTATTGTTATAGTTGCAATACATTTTGAATATGAAATACAACACCCCATTATCTTGTATCACCCAAACACACATATCCCTTGTTAAGAAAAACGTGCCAGCATGAAAGAAATGCCCCATACAGATGAGCCAGGCTGTTTCATACTGTATTTCTGTATTCATGATCTTATCACAAAATGTTGTACCACGATCCCCTGGCAGGGGTGCTATTTTAATTCCATTCTCCAACTTGCTGAAAACCGAGGATAAAGACTATGTGGATGGTGTGTGTGTGTGTGTGTGTGTGTGTGTGTGTGTGTGTGTGTGTGTGTGTGTACATGTCCACATGTTTTATGAGTGTGTGTGTGTGTGTGTGTGTGTGTGTGTGTGTGTGTGTGTGTGTGTGTGTGTGTGTGTGTGTGTGTGTGTGTGTGTGTGTGTGTGTGCTGGCTTTCATGTGTTGGGGCCCAAATGTGAGCAGTGATAGGAATCGTATTGCTGTCAACAGTCCAAAGGCCAACGCTGCGCTGAACAGAGAAAATCCCGAGCCCGACCCTCTCCGCAGCGTTACCGAGCTCTCTGTCTCCTTTAATCTATTCTCCTTTTTCTCACCGTTGGGCTCATACCAGCAGATGATGGATGGCCGTTGTGTCACAGGGTGCCTTTATCTTCTTTCTTTCACTCAATCATTCCCTCTTTTTTACTCTTTTGTTCCAACTTTTTAAATAAAATAAGTTTGAAAAAAAGGGGTTTGGGGGCAATTGCATTGAGTTTGAATTGAATCACCTGGCCGTCTCCTAACTTCTTTCATCAGTTTTTTTTTTTTTTCGTTTCTCTTTTCTACTTTTCTCCCTCTGTCTTTCTATATATACATAGCTGTCCGTCTATCTCAGTCCATCGGGCAGTTATCAAGGGGATTTTGAACTTTGCTTTCAGTGTGATAATCAGTTTCTGCTTGAGCTGATAGACGGCTGGACCTTCATCAGGCTGCCATCCAGACACAGAGGGGGACGCTGAAGAAGAGGGTGGGGGTTGACTTGATTAACCTTCATCTTGCTGGCAGAGATGGAAGCCAAATCCCCATCACCCACTCGCACATGCACTTTCACTCCTTAACCTTCTAGTGTCTGAGCAGAAGAGTCCAAGACCAGAGACCCAGTGGCTAGGGAAAGTGGGTTTGCTCTAGAGATTAGCATTTGTTTGTGTATGTGGATTTGGCTCTGGTGTGCATGTGTGTGTTCAGTGAGGTCAAAGGTCAGCCTATCAGGTGGGGCCAGCAGTGTGGCCGGTGGATCTGGATAAGGAGCGATTGAGTGGTCAAGTAGGTGACCTCCCTTCGCCTTCATTTGGAAACAGGGCACCCGCCGGCACTCTTTGGCCCAGAGGTGAGATTAGTCTGGTGGGGCTGATAAAGCTCCACGTTCTCCCAACAGACCAACAATCACTGAGGATTATGCTCCTGGAGAGGGAAGGTTTCCCACACAAAGCAGGTGGAGAGAGATGCAAAGCCAGCTTACTTAAACGTCTTCTTCTTGTTGGTTTGGTGACTGTAGCTTTGAACGTAAAACATACCAATTTAGGTTTGCTGCAGTCGTCACTGTCAAACAATGGGTTTCCCAGAAAAGCAGCTGCAGTATGCTTTGTGTTCAACCAGCACATAGTTTGGTTTTGCCGCAAATGTCATTCAGTTTTGTCCTACTCACATTTATGTTCAGGACCATGGCATGTTTGAAAACAGCCATGTTTTATGAGGTGCCGAATAGTGAGTTCATAAACAGAGGAAACCTTTCTTTTACTTCATCCAGGTCTCCCATGGAATCCCTTTATCATCCCTTACATGTCCAACTTCCATTACAAAATAATAGTCTACCATCAGCTATGCAAATCTGTACCTATGTTGTGTTTTGAGAAATATGTTCATAATGAAAGTATTGGGCAAATTAAAAATTCTCATCTCAAAGCAATCCATTTAATAGTTACTGTATACATTATATTATATATATATTATATTTCAGTTTGGAATTGTGGACAGACAAGAAAAGAGACAAGAAAATTACAAAACGTGGACATATTTTTTTTTAACGATGATGATGACGATGAGGAATCATTTTATTTCAGTTAACATACATGAAAGAAACAATTATTTTCCACAATTTGCCACCGCAGATAACCGAAAAAAGAATAGGCTGAAGCCAAGGCTTATTTTTGCCTATCCTATCCCATATATAAGTACCAGAAAAAAAAACTCTTAGGGAACATTTTTTGCTTTTTGCTTTTCTTTAAGCCCTTGCGAAAGAAAGCAGAACTCTCCTCTGCATTCTTTGAAAATCTTCACTGAAGATTCTCATATAGACATCTGTTTTATTACTTTTAAGCATCCTTGAGTAAATGTTCTTAAATCTGCTACCAATTACTTTGTCTTAAAAAGTTGCCACCCATCTTTCTTCTCTTGCTTTCCTCTCTTCTGTCTACCTTTTCTCTCTTTCTTTTTCGTGCGACTCAGGGCTCTGTTTTCCCATGTTTGTTTTATTCTCTGATACTCATTCGTCTCCAGTTTATTCCAATTACTTACAGGAGACTCTGGTAGTAAAAAAAAAAAAAGTTGCCTTTAGGCTGGGATGCAACCAAATGAGGGTGCTTCAGTAGTAAGTGCTTTTTCATGTTGTCGGTGTTTGTCTGTGATAGTTTCTGCTCTGGTCTTTGCTGAACCAAAGCTGCGTTTGACGGCTACACAGACTGCGTTTGCCTGTAAACTGAGAGAATTCAAACTAAATTAAGAGACTTTCTGTCATGCTGCCAGAATTTGCTATTGTTTTGTTACTACATAGGCATTTTATAGGCCCTTTATGGGTATCGCTATGTGTTGTCCATCAAAAGTCCTCAGAAGTAATACCTTGCAGACCAGACACAAGGTCAACTCTCTGCTCGAAGCCTCTCGATCAATATGCTCATGACGTTTGAGAGGCTCTGCCCAGCTATTTTCCCACTGAAGCTTTTAGCTTTCGTTGTTTTCTTCCCCTAGCTTTTCTCTTTTTTTCATCCGTCCCCATACGTCATGACAGCACTCTGTTTCCCTCTTAAATCGTCCTTCACCACAAGAAAAATGCCAACCAATCACCTGGAGAGTTAAGAAAATAAAACTCTAGTCTGAGAATTGGTTGAAGCATCTGGGGATTAAGATTGAAGCGTTTGGATTATAGATTGTCATATTGTGTGGATTTAAGGACGTACTTAAGAACGACGACACAAAGGACAGAGTAATCATAATGTCAGTGTGAGGGGTGGCGCCCCATTGTGATTGGCTTAGAAGAGGACGGGCGAGGAGGGGTTCTATCTTTCGAATCAGGAAATTGAATTATGAAACAAAGTGACCCAATGAAAAGGGTTGCGGTGACAGTATGGAGCAGCGGGGGTTAAGCCAGTTTGAAAGGCTGGCACTTCATATGAAGGTTTTCTTTATTAGATTGGTTGACAAAAGCATTGTGGCTGCTAACTGTGTGTGTGTGTGTGTGTGTGTGCGTGCGTGCGTGCGTGCGTGCGTGCGTGCGTGCGTGCGTGCGTGTGTGTAAAAAGGTTCTAAAGTGGTAGGATTGTTGTCTCTTAACTTGGTCTTCACCTTAGCCCCTTTGTGTGAGAGGGTTCACTGAATTAAGTTGTATGGTTAGTTTAAGGAGCCCACAAATCCCAAAGTTTGTTAACTAACTAACACAAAATATTGGATGAGTCTGCAAAACACTCAGTGCCAATCTTTTTCAAATTCACGCTTTCTAGTTATACTTGGCCACTATGGAATAAGGCTAAGGGGAAGATTGTGGCCATGAACACAATGACCTATGGTTGAGTTGTAGTTAGTTTGGCAAGGTTTTTTGGTCCTGATCTCGACCCAAGTCCTATAATATTGGGTGTCTGCCAATACAGAATCCAATCAATCGATACTAGTTTTTACCAAAATTATACAGCTGCCCAATGCACACTCAAGCTACAACCTTAAAATTATCTCTGCATGGTAAATTGAGACAGCTAGCTAGACTATCTGTCCAATCTGAGGAATAAATGACTAAAACAACTTTTGAACCAAAACAAGTTCCTTCCCGAGGCTATTTTGCAGAGGCACCGTTGCTCCGTGCGGAGCTTAGTGCCTCCCATGACGATATGGATTGGTTTAAAGAAATCCCAATAAACCAGAGCACGTTTTTCTCCCATTCTGGAATGCTGTGTGGACTAGCAGACCCTCCTCCACAGCGCTGTGAAGGAAGGTCTGGCAAAGCGAGACTATATGTCCAATATGAATGTAAAACCATGCTAGCATAAGCCACATTGCAAATATTTCTTTGTAATGTATTGTAGATCTGAAAGTTCACATCAGTGCTACATAAACTCAGTAATTATCCAACTATTGGATGGTCTTTTTTTCCCACCAACTATGCTGTATTTCTACCCGTTAAAAAGATCATGGGTTGAAATGCCTGGGAGATTTTCTTGGGCCATCTCCCTTCAAAGTCAAAGTTAAAAGAGAGGCTTTACTGACAGAGGTGCTAAATTGTGCTGGTTGTGTTAAGAGAGAGGTAGCATTCCAGCCGAATCATGGACACTACGTGAACTTTCAACAAGACTCCGCTTACTTTGGTTAGCCAAGTGTAGCAGACAGCCAGCATTTCCTTATGTGACCTGCACTTTCAATCTCCCCCTGTCTGGGTTTCTTCCTCTCACTTTGTCTTTTTCTGTCCTCCTTTTTGTTTTGCAGTCAGGACTGCATTTAGCACTTTTTTTACTCCCCATCCTTTTCTTTCAGCAACACTCCATCTTCTTCCCAGATGATCAATCCTAACAACTTTGACGATCCCCTGACTGAGTGAAATAACTTGAAAACCAATTGGTTGTTTCCCAGAACAAGATTTAAAATGCCTGCTTAAATAACCCCTGCGTATATATGCATGCTTTGTAAATGCATTCTTTTTTCATTTATTTATGACATTCTTTTGAACATTCAAACACCATGCCAAGTTGTCAAAAATCAAAAAAAAAAAAAAAAGTCTTCCCAGTTTGGAGCAGATTTATCAAAGTCAGCCCCACTAATCGTTTTTCATCTTCCCCTCTAAGCTTGCCAACAATCTGTGAAGGGGGCACACTTTCCCTTCGAGGCCGATAAAAATCTCCCACTGCAAACTTCAGAGCTTTAATGTATGCATGCCTTGTGCTGGTGATTTCTCAGGAAATGTGTAAAACACCATTTGGCTCAACGTTGGCTCGAGCCCCGTTTCTAAAACCGTCCTCTCGTTCGCCCCTCTCTCCCGGGCCCTTATCAAAGACACAGGATAATCAGTGGTTTATCGCTGCTGGAAGTAAGTCCAGGAAGCAGATGTTGTTCTGATTAAACACACACACAAACGCACCACGCCAAGTGAGTGGCGCTCGCTGCTGCTCCAAGGCCTGAGAGGAGTTGAAGGCCAAGTCTTGGAGTCCAGAGTCATGATATCTGCTGAGCATGTGCTGCAGAGGGGACACACTGCCAACTCACTGGCCCTTGTTTTTTAAAATTATGTGTGTTTAGGTTACAAAGAGCGAAAGTGAAAATTAGAAAGCAAAAACAAGGCCAAGAAACTGCTTGATGTGCTACCTTGGCCTCTTCCTTCTGTTAGTAACCCCTCCGTTATCTGTAATCATATAAAGCAGTAATAAATGCGTGATAGTTAGGTCATCAGCTACAGACATCATGTCTGCTATCACTGATGACAATGCTGATGGCCTCTGCATCAGATGCTCCTGTGTGTGTGTGTGTGTGTGTGTGTGTGTGTGTGTGTGTGTGTGTGTGTGTGTGTGTGTGTGTGTGTGTGCGTGCGTGCGTGCATGTGTGTGTGAATGAATGAGAGGCAAGAAGATCATCATATGGTTTCTACTTTATTAAGAATGCACTTTGGCACCCCTTTATTTTCTTCACTTTAGGCTATTATTTTACAAACTAGATATAAAAGGACATAAATAAATGACATAAGTTACATGTACCTAGAGCTCCTTGACAAAAAAAAAACAAGGCCAAAAAAAATATGATCATGTAAAAAAAAAAGTACAAAAAAGATTGAGAGAATGTTAGATCTACCTGGCTAGATCATATGGCATCAGAAGGCATACAATGACAAACATTAACTCTTGCGTTTTGTTAATTTTTTTCTTCTTCTTTTTTTCTCAAATTGTCCAACATTTAGGTAAAGGAAAAAAAAAATACAGTACATTCTGGTTTCCTTCTCCTTCCCAACATATCTTGCATATTTCCAAACAGGTCCTTTTTCAACAGATAAAACCCAAAAGAACAACGCATTGCCAAAAAAAAAAAAGGAAAGAGCAGTAGAGCTGTATTAAGGACGGAGGTGTTGTTGTATTATATGAAGCGTCATTTACGAGTTCAAAAACATTCGAATAAGTATAGTTTAAAGACTTAAAGGATAAAAAAAAAATATTGTCCATTGGGTTAAACCTGTAGCTGTATGATGTGCTCTGGAAAAAATAAAAAATAGTCAACAATTTTCCCTTGTTAAACACCTTTTATCTGATCCTTTGTTGTGTACAGGTGCCTCGTTTTAAACTGCTACCATTTTCCACAGAGGGCGAAGTTTCCAACATTTTCTCCTCATGAAGCTCGGAGAGGTTAAATTCTCGTCTGTGTTCGGTGTGTTTCTATGCGAGGGAGGCTTTTAGTCCGTGTCTCTGTGTGTCCATTTGCAAGCCGCTGTTACTGCCAAGCAGAAATTGTTCCAGAAAGCATTCCAGAAAGCTGTTTAATAAATGCTGTTGCTGAGTTCGCACGACAGGAGCAACACACCTTACATCATTTTTTTGTAGACGACACAAAAGCAAAAAAAAAGAAGAAATATTTTCATGTCAAAAACAATACATCTCTGTTATCTTCTCTTCCTCCACAGTGGCATGAAAATTACTGATGGTACTTCAAAGACGTCACTCATACGGCTGGACACACACACACACACACACACACACGCACACACACACATCCGTGCACATAAGTCATCACATTCGCACGCTCAAATCAAACGTTTGTTACTTTACATGCAAACAGAACAAAAAAAAAGAAAAAGAAAAAAAGAAACTATAAAAAAACAACAGCAACAACAACAAAAAAACACAAAATAAAATGAAACTTTCAAAATAAAAGTACATTATCCGCTGGAGCAGGGCTTCTCGATTATATTACATTCTTCATATTGTCTCTTTTTTTTAAGCTGTTTTAATCATTCATAGTAATTTCCAGTACATGGCTGGATGGCCACAAGAGCGTGGTGGCTAGTTTTTAAAGTTAACGGTGGACGTCCTGACGCTCAGCGATGGATTTGTCATCTCGGTGTCCGGGGACACTCCAAGGAGAGGAGGGGGAAGCAGGAGAAGGAAGACAAAGAGGAAGAATTATGGTCGGGGCGATCAGGACCGGGATCCTGTTTGTGATGGACGGCAGCAGCTGTGGAGAAAGAAAAGGGGGAGGAAAAGAGAGGCTGCATCAGTCATGGTGGTTTTGAATATAAACAATTTCTGCTTGGCATCCAGTCCTGACCAACCCAACAATACTGCTCTCCAGCTCCAGCTCGATGGAATATTCGACTCGTTTGCTAAACAAAGTCGAATGCCAAAGCCAGAGCATCCTAAGATTGGGGGCGGCCGCCCCACAGGGGGAAAATATGGATTTTGTGGCAACGATGTATTAACTTGTGTGCACCACATGCTGCTGTGTGTACATAATATATGAAACATGTCCTTGACTTATTGGCACACATCTAACGCATACCAACAGACGTTTAACTAACTTGTGTATTAGAGGAATTCTCCATGTATAGATTCAATAGCCATTGCAACCGCAGAATGCTTTTTTGTAAAGCCAACTGAAACAAATCCTTTGTAAAGCCTTCAAAATGTATTCATTATTTTTTTATTTATTATTTATTACAGCTATTGTTTCATGTTCAAAGAAAGCCTTATGCAGCACTTTTTTGTATACATGGATTTTTTGATACATGAAATAAATGCTTTTAAACTGAAACATGTACTGCTTTATACTGTTGTTTATACTTTTTAATACCAAACAAATAGTGTAAATAGGATGCACAAACTATCAGAAACATCTCTCGGTATAATTAAATACTATTCAACTGTAGAGCTAAAACTGTTAGTCGAGTAATCAATTAGCTGATTGATATGAAATTAATCTGGAACAATTTTTATAATAGATTAATCCTGTCAGTGTTTTAAGCAAAAATACCAAACATTTGCATGTTTTAGCTTCTTAAAATGAGGATTTCATGCTTTTCTTTATCATTTATGAAAGTTAATTAATTATCTTTTGGTTTGGAACTGCTGGTCAGATAAAACAAGCTATTTGAAAACATCCCCATGGCTCTGCAAAATTATAATTGGGATTTCTCACAGTGTATGGACAAAACAATTAAGCGAGAACATAATTAATAAGGCAAATTATAATAAGAAAAATTGTTAGTTGCAGTACTATTTAACACCACCCCAAATTACATCCTCCAAAATGACCATAAAATTGAATTTGAACCTCTCTAAACAACAAAAATAGAACATTATTTTTGATTGATTTATTGCAGGGCTGTTGTATTAAAGACTGCATTCGTTTTAGCTAGTTTTACAGAACCTAATTAGCTCTGTGTATAAAATAAATCAAATCAATTCCGCCACATAAATTAAACTAAGTCTTCAACTTGCTTACTAAGCTAAAGCCATGTTTTATTAACTTTTGTGCATGTGATCATTTGTGTGCATCAATAATGATCTTCTACTCAGAAATTCCCAAAATATCCACCAGGCCATGAATTGACCATGAAGAGAGAACAATATGTGGTATCTGATACATTAAAATCAATCAAAATGAGCGTGACTTCTATCTTAAGACCTTCCTGGTACCATGGCAACATATTGGTGTGTTGGCTCAAGAGAAAGCACCTTCTCTTCTCTCCTGGAAATGTGTTCTGGAGCTCTGGTGGGCCCTGTTTGGCTGATTGGGAGTCAGCCGCTGATTAATTCTTCTCATTACCGTGCCAGCAGCATCAGGGCCGCAGACTGATCACAGACCAGTGGCTATTGATCTGCTCTGGCTGCCTGAGGTGGCGCGACCCACTTGTTAATTAACACAGCTTAAGGAGCTGAGGGGCCAGTGATTAGAGAGAGAGAGAGGGGGGGGGGGTCTAATGAATCTTTTAGGCACTCCGTTGCTAGACATAGTTCATATTGGAAGCATACTGCAATAATAAAGGGAGGTGTAATCCAATATCTTTGTTTTATTTTAATAGGGCTTTTTGTGCTGAGTCTAAGTAAGTAAAAAAACAAATAATTGATCCTCACCTTGATGACGATTTGAGTAATCCTCCGTGTATTTTCTTGTTTGTTTTCTTGGCAGCGATGATGATGCTGATGATTCTGATTCATTCTGCATCCATATTGCCTCTGTTGCATTCTTTTGTCTAAAATAAATCTTGCCGATGCTTTCCTTCATTCTCGCGTCCAATTTTGAAAGCCACTTCAACTGGTCCAAACAGCTGTCCATCAAAAGTGGTGAGGAAGAGTTGCTGGGTCCTGGCAGAAGTGGGAGGCTGGGGCTTTAAATCAGATCGGGAGATGAATGAAAGAATCCAAATTGTGTGTTTATCTGAGGTGTAGGGGGGGCATTTTTGGGAAGACAGGGGAGTGGAAAGGCTCCTCTGGAAGATCAAAGACATTCTCAACAATGTCCTGAGGGCAACAAAATACAGCGTTCTGGGAGAAAAACAAGGCCAGAACAGAGCAAAAAAAAAACACAAAAAGCTCCGTAAAATAAGCCCTCCCCTGCACTGCCATCTCCCCTCGGAATCCAACCCTCAACCTCTCAGAGATTCACTGTTTATATATGACGGTCAGGATCCTCCATTTTGTTTGCGAGATATCAAACAGATCCAGCTGAGAGAGAACAATGGCGGCCGGGGCAGCCTGCGAGTCCCACAGAAACAATTCATGTACAATAAACACAGTCACAGGAAATCAAAAAAATCTGCTCGGTGGAATATTCCAGAAAAAACTTCCAGAAACAACACTCTGCCAAAGAGGAGGAAGAAAGGTACGATTCCCCTCTCCCTTGCTTTTCCATCCAGACCATTAAAGGCACTCCAGATTGGCCTTTCGGAAGCACTTTTCCAGCCGTCCCTCCATCTATACATAAATGCTGCAGAAAGAAGTGTCCCATTCTCCAAAACAACAAAAAAGGGCAAGGAAAAGGTCTGATTTAAAAAGAAAAAAAAGTGCCATTTTTTACCACTTTTTTTTTCTTCATCAACAGTTTCTTTTCGTTTAAATCCAATTTTAAAGTGCATGGATGAGGTAAACTATTACTTCATAGTTTATTTGTCTCTTTTTTTTATATTTCATCTTTTTTGTTATTTATTTATTTTTTTCATAAGAAACGAAGTCGCTTTGCTTCCTTTTCCTTTTTCTTTGTTTAAACCTCTCAGACGGGAACCATTCTGCCTTGCATCTGTTGCATTTGGGACAGCATTCCCTGGACGCTGGTCAGGATCTTGTTCTGGTGTGCTGCCGAGGTGATGCCTATGCGAGCCATGTCCCTGCAAAGGATGGGGAAAAGAACCGTTTAGGACCTGGGGCAGCAATAACAAACACACGTAGGCCTGATCCACATGATGAATTTTACAGCCTTCCAGTGGAAACTGGCCTGGCAGTTTAACTGCTGTATGAGGAATTTAACTTGCCAACTCAGCAATCCTAGTTCTGTAATCTTAAAAGCTGAAAAATGAAAATATTACAGACAAGTGACAGGGACTGAGAAACATTTAACACATATAGACTTTGCAATATATGTCACAGATTGATTCTGCTCTAATCACAAAGAAGTGTAATAATAGTTTGACATTTGGGGGAATACATTTAGTATCTTTCTTACTGAGAGTTAGCTGGCAACATTAATACCACTCTCATGTATGTACTCTAAATATGAAGCTACATGCACAAACTATATAGCACTTAACCATTTTGAAAAAAAACACTGCTTGTCATTCTTAAATTTCATTTGTCAAATTTTAGAGATGTTGCTAGGCAGATAATGTATTATTGTACGGAGCCAGGGCTAGCTGTTGCTTCTGTTTACAGCTGGCTGCAGCTTTATATTTATCGTACAGACATGACAGTGGTATCGATCAGCAAGAAAGTTAAGTATTAAGTGTCTTTCCCAAAATATTAAATTATTTCTTTGATAAATTTAACTTTGTTTCAAGAGTGAATTACATTTTTTATGTACTTCAAAATTAGTCTTAAAGATTTATTTCTTAGTTCACAATTATTTCTTGAAAAAAGCCACAGTTATTTAAATATGTAGGGCAGAGTCATGTTCTTGCAATTTCTTCTTCACTGCTGGAATAACTTTGACTGATAACTATTGAGTCTTATTTTTCATCTCATTCTTCTTCAATAACTGAACAATTCAGGCCATCATTTGTGACATATGACTTAAAGCTGTAGACACATTCATTCCTTTTCTCATATAGAGAATTAGAGCCTGAAGAAAATGTCCCACTCTATTTACAGCACTCACTTGCTATAAGAACAGTTTGTTTATGTGTGTGACTAGCTTGCACCTTCTTCTCTTTCCTTTTTTTCTGTTTACTTCTTCCCTTCCTCTCTCATATTCTCCCCTCCATACTCACTCTTGTGTCATGTGGACCACCGCCTCTGGAGTGGTGTAGCCGGCGGCGGTGAAGTTGTCGCTGTATCTCTCCATGCCAATGGCCTGCAGCCAGTCTTCCACTGTGCCCACGGCCGTCGACACCTCGGGGCTCCCTGGCTCCAGCAGGGTGGTGTTAGGCCTAGTGGGTGGAGAAGAGAAAAGTAGAGAATTAACTTCATGAACTTAAGTTTCTTAGGATCGACAGACGTTTAGTTCTTTTTTTACAGTCAGTGTTCGATGCTTCTGTACTTCGGTCCAGCACGTAAGCTGTATCCCAAAACCATGATATATGCAACTGTCTGTGCAAACAGACAATAAAAGTTACATTCTGTTTAAGTGCTTTTGACTCGAAAGGTAATGATCCACTTTCGTACACAGTCTGGAACACCATTGATTTACGACAGCAGAAACGCCAAAATTACAGGAAGAGTTTCCTCGTTCCTGACTATGATGCTGCACTGTAGTTTTAGAAGCGTGGGACGCATACACCTTGCGCGATGACAGATAGCTACCCACGAATTGTAAAATGCACCATGCTACATTTCTTTCTAGCTATTCCTCCTCGATGGACTCAGCAGCTCTATTGGGTTAAGCTCTCTTTCGTGTCCCTATTTTGTGGGTCTTACTGGAAACCGAGCCAAGCCAAACACGGTTCCTCCTGGTTGTGACTGACACAGTTAGTTAATATTTATTTTACAGAAAACACAACCTGGGCACACCTCTGTGAGTGTTACCACACGGTTGAGTTCCTCCTCACGTTCAGATATTCATCGGCAGAGTTACCTCCCACTTTTTTCACTTCTTACTTTCTATTTTCCCCCTATCTTTCCTTTCTGTTGAGCATTGCAGCAGAGGTGTCGGCCATGAAACATTTACATGGGGCCGGTGAGTTTGAGTCGGAGGCAGTCTCGTCCTGCTCTGGTAACTCTCTCACTCTCACACACACTCTATCTGTCTTTATCGTTCTCTCTTCTTTAAGAAGGATGTTGAGTTGAAGTGTGAGAACAGGATGTCGGACTCTGTAATTCGTCATCTCTACGCAGTAGGTGGAAAAGATTATGCAGAAGGATCCATTTTCACACACACACACACACACACACACACACACACACAAACACACACACACACACACACACTCTACTTTCTCCTTCCCTCTTGTTACTCTAAAAGCTGCATTTATAGGATTCAGTTCTGCTAATTACTCTACAAGGACTCTCGCTCTCACTGTGTCCCGTTAGGTGAGTATGTGTGTGTGTGTGTGTTTGTTGTGTGTGTGTGTGTGGTGTGTTGTGTGTGTGTGTGTGTGTGTGTGTGTGTGTGTGCGGATTGCTTGCATGCGCTCACACACTCGTTAAACTCAAACAGACTCCCACTGGCCTGCATCGAGTCTGTAAACACACGTAGGTCATTCTTAACACATTTAGCCGCTCAAGAGTAATGGTGTCGGAGCTGTAGGGTCATGTTTGTTTTTAACTCAGCGTTACATCGTAATTCCCCCCCCCGCCCCCCCTGTTAGAGTACCTACATTCCTGAGTGTACAGCACCATTAAAGCTAGTTTGCAGAGAAATCCATTACGGAGGGTGTTTGTGCTGAAATGTGCCACACATGCTGGTAGATAATGTTTAATGGGGAATGTAAATACCAGCGAGAGAACAGGAGTGTGTGAGTGTGTGATTGTGTTGGTGTGATAGGTAGACCATTGCATACGTAATGCATTGTGCAGTAAACAAGCTGCATATGTGTGTTTATGCACATTAGCTTCATAACACAACGTATTCGCTGGTTGCCTCTGTTTAGCTTATTTTTTAATTCTACAACTTTTCTATACTTCTATGCAGCTAATTTTTGGTTTGAAAGTGTTAATTTTTAGCTCAGTTTGCAGTAGTTCAGTCAGGCTAAAATCACACTAATTAATGCAAAAAAATGTGTGAGATAAACTTATATAATATCCATATTCCTAAATAATGTAACCCCTCTATAAAAGTATGTGACAAATTATCAAATCAGATTTACAACATAACTGTAGTAATATCTTGTAGTATAGCCATGAGGTTAACCGTTTTATAGAGACTATTTATTTCTGCATGGCTAGATGGTAAGAGGTACTGCAAGTGAGAAAATATGTTTCCGTGATTTGTGTGAACTGACCCTTTAACACCACATCTATTTAGCATCTGTCTGTGACCTGCCCTCTCACCTGACAGCGGCCTCTCCCCCAGTCCTCTTCAGAGTGTTTGGGTTGCGGATCAGCTTGTCCAGCATGTTGACGATCTGTCCGAACTTTGGCCGGTCGGCCCTCTCTCGCTGCCAGCAGTCCAACATGAGCTGATGGAGCGCCACAGGGCAGTCCATGGGCGGGGGCAGCCGATAGCCCTCATCAATAGCCTTGATCACCTAGACAGTAGATCAGTGCTGCTGTAAGTCACTTTGTTTCTGAGTTTGTTTGTGTGGAGAGTTAAATTGAAAAAAAAAAAAAACTGTAGGCAGTTTGATTACAGCTAAGCTATGTCTTTTTTTCCACCTAACTTTATACCTATTTTTAGTCACCTTACTAGGCACCTACGCAAGACATTTGCTTATGCATAATTTCAATTCTATATCATCTTTAGTGCCACTAGAATTGTGAATTCAATGTGTAATGAGAAAATGGTATATAACAATGTTTTTTATCACCCCTGAAGGTAATTTGATTACATAACCAAGTTAAAATGATGAAGTATCTTTTAAAAATGTTTGACAGTACACATGCAACTGGGAATTATTTGCTCAAGCTCCAATATCCCAAACGTATTCAAGCTGTTTATTATTTATGTTTGCCTGCAGGTAAATTACATTTCTCTAGACTTACGTCTTGGTTACTCATGTCCCAGTATGGTCGCTCGCCATATGACATCACCTCCCACATGACGATGCCGTAGCTCCACACGTCGCTGGCCGAGGTGAACTTCCTGTAAGCGATGGCCTCCGGGGCCGTCCAGCGGATGGGGATCTTCCCTCCCTGTAATAATTGAAAGATGGGCTGATAAATGAAAGTTGAAAAGCCGACAAGCAAGGTGACACGCACACAGACCACTGAGTAACTGGACACATGTTCACCTTCACACACACACACACACACACACACATACACACACACACACACACACACTCACCCGGGTGGTGTAAGCAGCCTCGGGGTCGTCCTCCAGCACTCGGGACATGCCAAAGTCGGACACCTTGCACACCAAGTTGCTGTTGACCAGGATGTTGCGAGCTGCCAGGTCGCGGTGAACGTAGCTCATGTCTGACAGGTACTTCATGCCCGATGCAATTCCACGCAGGATGCCGACCAGCTGAATCACTGTGAAACGACCGTCGTTCTTCTGCAGAAAAAAAAAGCTAAAAGTTTAAACACTGTGTATCATATAATTTTACTGTCATCTTAAATGTTTTGGAATGCATTCAACATGTAACTGCAAAGATTATACTTATTTCAATTTTATTCCACTGGCAATAATTTTTTTCTGTTAAATTAAGGTGACCAATACTGTTCAGTTATACATGAGTGAATTCTATCTCAGTTTTAATAAATGGTTAAACACACAATAAGACACTACAATGTAGCTGTAATGAAATATGGGGACATTTGTTAACTTATATTACAGCTCAGATTGTTTTGTTACGTACATTAAGTGCTTATTTATGCATTTATTCAAAAGTAAAAATCCTTAACATTCATAGGCTGTATATAAAATGTAGTAAATAGTATCTTATCCACATTATAATGTAGCTGTAAGCAAATGTAGTTATGGTTGTTGGCAGAAATATTACTATACAAACATCCCTATATATTTTTCAACAACCTTAACTCCATTTGCTTACAACTACCATTGTGAAACAGGTTTCCAAGTGCTGCATATTCCTTTTTTAAACACTATGTGTATAATAACTGGATAAAGTAGCTAAGCACCATCTAAAACCCAAAGCGTAGTGAACCCTGGAATCACAGAGGTGAAACCTGCGCCAACTTCCTTGTCGAAAAAACACTAAGTTGATCAAGGAGAGGATAAAGATTAGGGCGAATGTTTGTGAACGAACGCTTGTAATTTCGGGGGGATGACATTACAGCGATTAGATTGGATCAGCATGCTACAGTCGTATCGCACGCTCACACACATGTGCGCAGACAGAAACGCATGACTGACCCTCAGGAATGCATCCAGCGATCCGTTTTCCATGTACTCTGTGATAATCATCACTGGCTTACCTAGAGAGAGAGAGAGAGAGAGAGAGAGAGAAAAAGAGAGAGAGAGAGAGTGAATGAGAGGCAGATGATTATAGAGGTAAACGATGCACATCACAGCCCAACACAGTAGGGGGTTTCTCGGGGGAATGTGTGTGTGTGTGTGTGTGTGTGTGTGTGTGTGTGTGTGTGTGTGTGTGTGTGTGTGTGTGTGTGTGTGTGTGTGTGTGTGTGTGTTAGGCCATCCATCTCTGTCCCATAGTGATTTAATTAGCTCAGTGTTACGGTTGCCCTGACATCCCCGTTCTTTCCCTTCACATGCAGAGGCATCTCCACTGAAACACACCACACACATACATACACACACCATCTTGTGTTTATGCAAATATGAACCGACGTTGGACTCCTTATAATAAGTCTCATCACAGTCACCCAGAATCCCTCTGACTCGCTATTTATGTCACTCACTGTCCCTTTGCCCTCTTTCTCCTCTGCCAACTTTTAGCGCATCTGTCACTCTCCTGCTAGCTCCTCTCTATTGCTTTCTTTTTTCTCTCCCCTGGCCTTTTCACCTCATCCCTCTGTCTTCCCCTCTCTGTCTCTCTTGGGGGAGCGCCTGTGTCTTTATCTGAGCCAGGGCAGGCGGTGGGGATGGGGGACAATCCCTCTGTGGTTCTCTGTCTGTCTTTGTCTCTTATTGATGAGGGGGGATTGCGGTCATGAGGAGGAGAGAGAAAGAGATAGGGAAAAAAGGAAAAGGAAGAGAGGGTGGCTTGTTTTTGTCCCAAAATGGCAGCAAGCTGGTGCCTAACCAGCCATGCCAACAACACATGCTGAAAAGTGCTGCCAGAAATTCCTCCTAGAACAGCGCAGCTCTTTGCGTTCCATTTCAAGTGGCACAGTTAAGGTGGACTAAAAAGCGTATTGTGTTAAAGAGAAGTGCTGACTTAAACCTAATGCCTAGAGGGGAGGTTATGTTGAAACTCTCGTGCACTCCAGCAGAATGCCTAAAGCAGCAGAAAGCCAGCCAAGCGGTGGCAGCTGAGGTCTTGAAGGTGAAGTTCCTCCACTCCACAGCAGGCCTCTCGCCATGCCAAGAGGCTGTCAGTCACCGCCTTACCCACCGCGTGATTGGCACTCCATTAATTATGGGGCGCTCCGGCGATGTCCCAAAAAGAGGAAGTAGAGTTAAAGTTGGGGGAAAGCGGGGGCCCTCTTTGTCAGCCATCTTTGTTCCCTTTGTTGCTCGCCTCTGCCCCGGGGCCACCGGTGATTGACAGCTCCCCAATCAAGTCCGAGGAGCGTCTGACCTGCGACCTTAAACTCTCGCCTTCCCAGCCCCGCCCTCTTCCTCCCTTCCCATTTGCATGCTAATTCCTTGTTTACTGAATACGCCCTGCTGCCTTTGGCAATGAACTCTGGGCAAGGGCCCCGCCAGTGGGCCGATTATCACCTGCCAACAAAACAGGCAAAGGGGAAAAACGCAACAGGGGGACAATATTGGGGGAACGTTGGGCAAACGCTCTCTGGAGGCCCTGGCGTTTGCAGCTAACAAAGATCTGTCTTTAAATGCAGGTCTTTTTTTAAATTAGCACGCTCTTACTTTATGTAAATCAGCTGTTAAACATATCACGTCTCATTTCAAGCTCCAACAGAGGCTGGATTTTAATTACACACTAGCATGATAGAAACATTAAGTCTATACAGGCTTCAAGATGCTGGACTACAGCCAGCAGTCCTTGGTGAGAGATTTTTGCAGATTTATGTATTTTAGTGCCTATTTGGAGTTCCTCCATAATTAATAAGGCTTAATTGGCTCTGTTGGACATGCCAGCAAACTGAGGCCAGATTGAGAATTCCTTTTAACTTGATTGTAATGGAGAGGGGAGTGCAATTCAAATAATGGATTTTTAATAGATTCAACTGACACACTCAAGTGTAAAGGACTAATTTGCCCAAACCTTGTGTCAAGCTCTCAAAAGTAAGAGTGGATGGAGGTAGAGTGGTAGTTTTCGTGTTGATCTTCTTGCTTTGGCTCACCATCCTTTCTGTCACTGCTGCGTAGCTCATCTGTTTCTCCTTCATCTCTCTCCCTCTGTCTCGCTCCGTCTCTTTCTTTTTCAGCCTCCGGTTCAGTAGTTCTACCACCCTCTGCTTTCTCTCTCTGTCATTGCCACTGTTGTTCTCTGTCTTTCCTTTACTTCATCAGCTCCTAACTGCCTTCCTGTCTTTTTCTCTCTGCATCTCTAGTTGTACCTTCACTGTCTGCTACTTGTCTCAGATTTCTTTTCCTTCCTCCTGTCCATCTGTCCGCCTTTTTTATGTCTTTTTCACTCCGTCTCTGTGAGGTCTTAGAGGTCATCCCCCCCGTGGTGAGAGGTGTGATAGGTGATAAGCAATTCTGCCTGTGCTAATGTTCACTTTCAGCTCTGGCAGTGTGTGTGTGTGTGTGTGTGTGTGTGTGTGTGTGTGTGTGTGTGTGTGTGTGTGTGTGTGTGTGTGTGTGTGTGTGTGTGTGTGTGTGTGTGTGTGTGTGTGTGTGTATACAGTGTGTACAGTGTGTACAACAGTGGAAGAGACGGTGTTATCTAGCACAGATAGGGCCAGGCTGCTGTGTCACGACACATTAAGGCACTTCATCCATCTAACCCGAGCTGAGGCTGGCCATCAGCTATGGTAACACTCACGCTCAGACACGTGCAATCAAGGGTGCACAAATGCCGACATGTGCTGACAAGAACACATACACACACACATACACCTCTAGCCTAACAAAAAGCAATGGGGGAAGGTGTAAAAGGTAGGGAGAAACAGAGAGAGTGCCAAGGGCAGAGGGAGGGAGATTTGGCTGGTGTGTTGTGGCCATGCAGCAGCAGATAGAGAAGGGATAGGGTATCACTCCCTAACCCCAAACACATTTACAGCTGACACCATGATTAATGAGCTTGGTGCAGCGCTACAGGGCCTGTTCCTGGACCCATTACACCCCCTCCCAATTGCCCAGCTACCTCTGGCTCCACCTCCCCCTCCCCACCAATGCTGGACCCCTTCAATCTGGACAAAGCCCACCTGGGGATACCCACGGATGGGATGTTCGGACAACACGTATATGTGCGAATACAGATCTCGTAGAACATATGCAACTTTAATGCTTGTATGTCTTTGGATATGCCAGCATTAACACAACGCCACACAAACACACACCTTTGGCTAGTCAAGATTGGTTTGTCCCTACACTCACCCTTTTCCAAAGTCACCCAAAACCGCAGACGTAGTTTGTAATGATTTATTGTTACGTTATTTTTTAAGGGAGAACAGGGACAGCAAAAATGAATGTCCTTCCTGTGTTATTATAAAAGTCATTGTGTGCATAAATATGTGAGCTGAGTATTATTGCAATTTCCTGTAGCAATTTAATTTCTCCAAAAAAGATTAAGCTTACTCGAAAAGCGATAGAATGATGCACCAAATTATGTTCTTCCCATCATTTCGAAATGGAACAATTCTCATGCTACACGCATCTGTACGTAAAAAGTAAACAAAATCACATGATGGACATACATTTGGTGACCACGCCCTCAAGGTGAATGATGTTGGGGTGGTCAAACTGGCCCATGATGCTGGCCTCAGACAGGAAGTCCCTCCTCTGCTTGTCGGTGTAGCCGGCCTTTAGCGTCTTGATGGCCACGCAGATCTCCCTCTTGCCTGGCATCTTCAGGCGGCCGCTGCAGACCTCGCCGAACTCCCCTGAAAACACACGCTCGGGTTAAAAATGTGGAAATGATGATACACAAGCACTCCGATAGTACAGTGCGAGGACTATAAATCACATTGAGAAGGGAGTGGGTGATGGTGCGTGCCTATGTGTGTGTTTTTGTGTGTGTGCAGGTTAGAAAGGGTCCACTTTAAACATTGATCAGGGTCTCTAATCCCTTACTCCCCTCCATCCCATCACCCACTGGAGCAGAGAGAGAGAGAGAGAGAGAGAGAGGAAATGGGTATTGATTCTTTATCTTTATTATTTTGTCATTGGTTGACTTTTCTCTGGCCACAGGAATAGAACAGACAACATATTTAGCCTCCTCTGAGTTTTTATTTTTTTACTCATTGAACTCTCTAGAGGCAGACCAAATGATATTGTCTGAGAAAACAATGTTTTCTTTGTTCACAAGCAGTGCATATGTTAGCATACACAGAGAAACAACGACATGAATCACTGAGAAAGATATGCTGGCTGCAGAATATTTGCATGAAACGAATACCAAATATACTATTATCCCATTAGGTGGATGCTTTTATCCAAAGTGGGTTACAATATTACCGTTACTGCAAAGGCTGTCCATAATAATGCGTTTATAATAATTAATGAAAAATGGCAGAATGTACTGAAGTTGCTGGATTGAAAGCAAAACTCCTCACCAATGCCAATAACTTTTTCAATCTTGATACAGGAGGCGTCAATCTCTTTGGCGAACTCGCGGACGGCTTGGTTTGGGTCCTCATAGGTAAAGGGGTCAACGTAGATCCTCACTCCTGAGGAAAGAAGTTTGCAAAGAAAAATAAAGAAGGGAGTGAAAAATGAAGGTTAATTCATTCTGGCAAGTACACTCCATCTGTTCTTTATTTCCATCATGCTGCAGGCTATACACCGCCTTCCTCTGTGGAACCTCCTCCTCCTTTCTTCTCTCCATACCTCGCTTCACACTCTGACTCCCTTGCTTTTCATGTCACTATGGCTGACTCCAATAAAGATGGAGCTCATTAACTTGAAATGTTTGTTGGATGCAAAAAAAACAATGCTGATGACCTGGTAATGAGGAGTTTGGAGCATGTTAGGATGCAAGTACATTATTTCAAAAATAGTTTGTTTTTCCCCCCATTTTATGGGCTTCATTTGCGGTTTAGAGTGCATCCACATGAAAACACCTGACAGCGTTAACGTTTTATTTTAATTATAGAGTGTGTAGGTGGAGTGTTAACTCTGATTTACCTTGATGTAAGTGCTTCTCTTCGTCAGAGTCCTGCTTGGCCTTGCTGTACTTACTCCTTCTGGGGGCAAAAACAGCAGGACGGTCAGTCACAGTGACAGCAAAAGTTTCAAACGTCAGAGAGAATGTGTCACAATAAAAAGCAGAGCATCTCATGTAAAAACAAAAAATAATACTAAATAATAATAATGGAACACAAGTGTCAATTCGGTAAACACTTAAACCGAGACTCCAAACCCACTTACCCCCCTAAACCACACATACAGTAAACTAAGTGGCAATACAATCCCTGATTGCTGATCAGACATTGATATTCTTGTTATTCATTAAAGGGAGCTCATTAGACAGAAAGGCAGAAACTGCTTTTGAATGCTAGCCTAACGTGATTTTTAGAGTTGGTTTGTCTCAGTTAATAATTGTTTTTAGTTATGAGGATGTTGGATGAAAATACTTTGATACGATTTTATCTCTGTCTGTTAAATATGAAGCTACAACCGGGGGGTAGCTTAGCTTAGCATAAAGACTGTAAGCAGGGAGAAACGGCTAGCCTGGCTCTGTCCTCCTACAAGCACCTCTGATGCTCACTAATTAACAAGGTATATTTGATCTGTTTAACTGAGCACAAAAATGTAAAAAGCGTAGTTGAGCATTTTGCCCAAAGTGTCGAATTATTCCCTTAAGTATAAATTAAGGGAATATACTGTTTATAATTAATGTATTCATTTAAATTAGCTCCTCATTTACCATCATTTCTCTAAAAACAGTCAGCAGTATTCATTTTGCCATGTTTTTAGGAATAAAAAAAATAAATACAGCTATGAGTGATATATGAACAAATCCCTCAGTACAAACCTTCAGAATAAAATAAATATACGTATTGTAAAATTCCATACATTTTTATTGGAAACCCCATTTTACATACACAATATCTAATCGAATCCTTAGCATCCTATACCTTGTATAATATACATAAAACACGCAAATGGAGAAAGTACCGTAAATGTTTTCTTTCCACTAGTCTAAAAGAAGGCTTGTTATGGACAAAAAAAAATTATTCTGTCTTTCTGCCTGACGTAACTGGCTTTAAGTATATTTTGCATAAATAATTCAGTACTTACATTAAAGTAAACTTAACAAATGTTACTCGTAATCGACTATTTTCACATTGTGCTATTACTACTTTAAGTCAAAAGTATCCTGCTGCACTGACGGTTTCTGAAGGGCATTGGGCATATAGCAGCAAATCAATCCGAGAGAAGATGCACTTAAATCCCTCTGAATCCCTCAGGCAGCCTGACACCTGTGCTTATATTGATGTGTTGGGTCAGTGGTGGAAATGACCAGATGTGCGGGACATTGTTCTCCTCTATGATTGTGTAATGATGGTAAACGGCTACGTGATTACAGTCCCTCCCCACAATCACAGGATGGCCGCAGCAGCACAATGACAGTGGCCGTCACATTGCATATAAAAAAGGCTGAGACAACCACCTGCTTGGCTGGGGAGAGAAGCAATCACATGGAAAGAGAGGACACACACACACACACACACACACACACACACAATCAACAGCCCCCTTCACTCCCCATTATTCTCAACACCAATACACACATGCAAACAATGATTTGCTTTCCATATAAAGAGGCACACTCACACAAAAAAGGATCAACGAATGCCCATAAAAAGGTACTTACACACACGCGCAGGAATCAACACACAAACAATTAACACTCCCCTTCCCACAGTGCTACCACACACATAAAAACAATACTTTTTTCACATAAGGATGTGCATACACATACACCCCCAACACATCCACACACACACACACACAGATAGGGGGAGTGTGGTTAACACCCTGAGGTGAGGCAGCCCCATCTGCATGTAATCCCATCTGTGTGACGGTGCTTTGTCCTGCTCACTGGTTAACACCCTGAGATTGGGTCACTGCAAATCCACCTGATGCCTCTCTGTCTCACTCTCTCCGTATTCTATCTCCTACTTTTCATTGCCCGCTTATCTCATTGTCCACCCTCCTATCCCTCTCCCTCTATTCATTTCTCCTCTCTCTCTCTCTCTCTCTCTCTCTCTCTCTCTCTCTCTCTCTCTCTCTCTCTCTCGTTCTCTTTGCAGCCATCAGCAAGGCATAGCGGGAGAAAATAACTGGTGGCCAGGATTACAGCCGCTAGCTGAGAGATAGAGGGATGGAGGGATGGGAGGAGCGGGGATGGATGCAGAGGACAGGGAGCGAGGGGTCGCTGATTACATCTTTTCAGCTGTCGGAGCTGTCAATCACGTCTCCGGTGTGGCGAGTCATCACTCATCTCATCTGTCTGGCTCAATGTGTGTGTGTGTGTGTGTGTGGTGTGTGTGTGTGTGTGTGTCTGTTTGCGAGTGTGTTTTCGAGTGACATCCATCTCCTGACAGCTATACTTTTACCCCGGCGCTAAAGCAAGACATCCCTCATCTGGGAGGAAAGAAGGACAGACAGAAAGCAGAAGGGACAGCGGGATGAAGCTCACCTTCGGCTGATGACGAAAGCACTGATGAGGATGATGAGGAGGACCACGCTGCCCACCACTGACACCAGTAACACTGTGGAGTTGGCCCCATCGCCGATAATGGGAGCTGGAACTGAGGAAAAATAGAAGAAAGATGGGGGAAAGAAAAGGAGAGGAGCAGAGGGAGGGAAATTAAAGAGAAAGGGAGGGCGGTTGGACAGAGACAAAGAGCAAAGTCAATATCACTGCGCGCGATCGAGTCGCCGCACATGAAAGAGCCTGTGTACATTCTGTGTTTGTCAAAGTCATTGACCCCCCCCCCCCCACACTTCATGCCTGTGTCTCTCTTCCTATTCCATTGAGACAATGCTGGCCCATTAGCATGTGTGCTTGACCATGTCATTATCATGCGCTGCTGTCTCTATCTGCATTACAAACAGGACACCTGGGCTAACAGTGGAACTCTGTAACCCTCTAGTCTACGCCATAATTTCCCATTAAAAGTTAATATCATACAGCATAATATTTACTAGAGGAAATCAGATATGTAAAAAAAAAAAAAAAAGTTTAGTAAGCTTAGGTTTGTTTGATGACATATTATTGAAATTGTCTAGGCTCTTCAGTCAAAATAATTCAAACTCTTTGGCTGCACTGCACGAGTCTATAATAACTGGAGGGTCAGTGCGGTATAAGAAGCTAATTTAAAATTTTCAGATCACAGTCCACTTGCTGCTACTGTTATCTTAGGGTTTTATAAAGTGTTAGTGTCTGGTGGAAACACAGAACACCAAAATAAATTATAGCATTCATGGCTACTAACAGTAAGCCAAAAGTCCCTTTCAGCAGTTCCAACTACAAATACCAGAAATGGTATCATTCTTCAATACACATAGAAGTTGAACCCTACAGTAGCTGGCACATTCACTGAGACTCATTGAAACTTGAATAATGTAACCTACTCAAGTTGCTAGTCAGGTGCTGGAGCACAATATCATTTATCTTTTATAGACGTCAGCTATTTTGATTAATGACTACAATGAAAGAGACAAACTCGTAAAAGATGCTATCATTGCAGGATTTCGCAGAGCTGGCATCGAGCCTCTCTGGATCTGCAGTGCACTGATGTCATCATGGCAGGCTGAGCAGGAGTGGCGTGGCTGAACTCACCCGAGTTAGTCATGAACTCAAACGGGCCGCTGAATTCCCCATAGCCGGCCGCGGTGCGAGCGCGCACATGGAACACATAGGAAGTGAGGGGGGTGAGACCTTTAATGTCGGTGTTCCTCGACGAGGTTTTTATGATTCTGTAGCTTCTTTCATTTTGGTCCTGAGGATGACAGATGGTGAGACAGAGACAGAAACAAAGAGAGAACAATCAGATGCGGTGTGATGTTCATACAGTCTTTTGAAACGCATTGCTATTCTTTTGGAAATTCTTTCATCAGCAGAAACTCCCATAGGACCCTCACCTTCTCATAGTACTTGACCTCATACTCCAGGATGACCCCGTTGGCTCTATCCGGTGGCTGCCAGGCCAGTGAGATGGTGTGTCTTGTGATATCCTTCGCCTGGATGGAAGTCACTGGAGAAGGAGCTAGTGAGATGATCAAAGAAAGACAGAAAAAGCTATTTTAGCCCATGCTTTCTCCCAGTCCTCCATGTTATTTCAGCCTTTGAGACACCATGTCTGTTTTGTGTTGCTCTCCTAAATCCCCCACTCTTTGCTCCTGCTGGGAAAGTCAAACAGTGGGCCAGGCCACAAGGCAATCACTTCCATTTGTCTTTGAATTTGGCTTCCATTCAAAGTCGGAGGCGTTACAGAGCTGTATGGCCACAAAGCTGAATTGCCAACGCTAGAGTGTATGGCAACACTCTACTTTTGAACTAATGGTTGGCATCAATAAAAGTGATCCAATTTCCTTTCGGCTGATGCTAGCGTCTCAGCCACTTTTCCTACAAGCTGGCAAAATAATGTCTAACTTCATTTTCTGCAGATACTCAGGTCACCCTGGGAAACCTTGTGCTGCTACAAAGTACGCCTCAGAAAGCTCAAAATGAGCTTAACGCCTTTGCTTTTTTTGTCTTCAAGAGTGCAAATCAATTGGTTTTCATTAAAGCTCCAGTGAGCGATCTTATCTCAAGCCCTTTCTGCTGCGGCTGATAATGAGGCCATATTTCAAGCAGCCGCGCTATCTGCGTTCAGACGCCTTTAACATGTGAAGGTTAAAGCACAGATAATGGCTTACACTCATCTCCTCCCTCCAGTGTGTCACTGCTGCACAAATCAAACCTATCTTCAGGGAGTGTGACAACGCTAAAATTGGGTCATACACACTCTTGACGCTACAAAGAAAAATCCATAGGCGTAGGAGAGATAGTGTTGTAAACAGCGAAAGACTCATGCACAGATTGAGTTTTGACCAGAGAAGAGCATATATGGTCGGGCAGGTGGAGTTATAGACTAAGGAACAACAGGTGACACGGATGAACACACAACTCAGGTATGAAAAGAGCTCAGACACAAACACACACACACACACACACACACACACACACACACACACACACACACACACACGCACACACACAACACACACACACACATCTCCAGCACTTCCTTTGGGAGATTAAACCCCCTCTCGCATTAACAACTAGTATCCTCAACAACCAAACAACCTCAGTCATCTATTCTCCACAGAGCCAGAACAAAGCACCACCAAAAAAAAAAAAATACATTTCCACTGATGTCCAGGTAGCGCTTCATTGTGGCTTCTGCACTTACAAGTTCACAAGGAGTGAATCTTTGACCTCTGGTCCTCAGTGATATTGTAACCTTACTCGTTCCAGACCATCTGTCTTTTAAAAAATTACAGTGGGATGATTAATGAGGGGTTCACGGTCCACCGATTATGATTGCATTATCTATGACATTATATGCATTCTCATCACTTTGAGCAGGGCCTCCAGGGAACCAAACCTTTAAGCTAACGCTAACAAAACCCTGCTTTTAGCTGGGGATTGAGTTCAAACAGGCCTGGAATTCAAGCACCAGTCTCGGATTGAATTTCAGCAGGGTGAAGAAGCAGTTGTGGGAGGGGGGGGGGTTGTGACTGGTAGGGGTTGAGATGGAGAGGGATGGGATTGCAGACATCTCTTGGTAAATAGATTAACCGAAGGTTGTGTAATCCTGTTGGCCTAATGTGTTGCGTCTCCGTTAAACAATTAGATGGTGGCCATTTGTATCCCTCCGATCAATCTTACCCAGCAGCGAGAGCCAATTTGAAGGCCCTCCTGGGGCTGACCGGGGACGCATTGACTCAGAAAGAAAACCACTAGGAGGTCACAGGCCTTTGTGCCCCCGAGGTAATCCACACATCCATCTTTCCTCCAAAGATGACAGATATGGCGATTTAATCGTGTTCGCCTCCTGTTGTTGCATTTTTATTTTTCCCCCGACTAATATGAGGATAAAGATGAGAGATTTCCTGAGTGGTCCCTTCTGAGATTCCCGAAGCAAGAGGCAAGCCAGACACACGATGGGTGATCCATCAAGGCCGAGTTTTCTTTTCTTTTTTTAAGATAAATTATGAACGAGGAATGCCTAAAATGCAATGTTATGTAAAATATTGTCAAACCATGCATGCACCAAGTGTACAGAGCTGATGCAATACTTAACCTGACATGTCTATCTTGAATAAAGACAAGACTAACCTGAAACTGTGACTTGGGCAGGCCATGCTAGGCAAGCTGGCACCTCTGTCGATGAATTTAAATATGTGGGACAGATCTGTAATTTCTTACTGCCTCCTGAGCGCGTGGGCAAAAAACGCTGGTGGAATAATAAGTGTTAGACGCAATGAATATTCAGATCTCATTTCTGAATTGTGCGCTCCAAAAAAACACTTTCATAGCTTGCAACACTTGTACACACACACACACACATACAGCACACACACACACACACACACCCAGCAACATAAAGGACCTCATTACACAAACAGAAAGATAGAAATGCACATAGAAAAACACCTAGTACCATTATCTCACACAGACAGCAAAAAACTCTATCATGTCACCCAGTGACGGACTGGCCATTTGGAATTTGGGCAAATGCCAGACCCCTATGGACCGCTGTGGGCCACTACTGATAATATGTCTTTGGTTAATTTTGATAAGTTATTTTATGCATGCAGCCACAGATATTCAAGATTGCGAGGTGTGTGGAAAGAGTCACTCGGAAGGCAGAGTTACTAATTTCCAAGTTAGGTTATTGACAAAAATAAGGCCGGTGTGTTGCAAATGCCAGGGCCGGCAATGATGTCACCTAAAAACCTGGCAGAGGCACATAGAGTTCTGGGTTTGGTTTGGTCCCTCGGGACAAATTGGAGGTTGTGCGTCAGTTTTTTTGCAGACATTTGTGGGGTTTTGTCTCTGCATGGAACACAGTTTGTTAAGTGGGCAAGTTTGTCCCTGCGAGTATGTTCATCACAAAGTATTTGTGTTGAGAAGAGCAGCTGTGGTCGGCACAAGCAGTTGCGCGAATATGTGGTCGATTAGAGTTTGACATTAAAAGAGACAGGGGCAGGGGTGCACATGTGGTTGCCAGACTGGATCCTGGTTGCCAGATTGGAGCTGTCGTTTTTGCCGCCGCTGGGGAAAAATAGCTGAGGAGGGAGCCGTTTTTCAGGGTGTCGAGAAAACGGCTCCTGCGTACAAGATCCTTTCCCCCGCCTATAAAGCCTGCTTCCACCTCCCCAAACACATTTCCACATGTACGTCTGTCCGATTTGCCAGAGAGATGGAAACTCACACACATGTGCGCTGACAGACGTGCCCACACACACACTCTCTCATGCACTAATTCACTTTTAGTCACCTAAGCCTGCCAAGTATTTTGTATCGAGACATAAACACCTCTCTTTCTGACTCTCTCTTTCCCTCTTTCTCACACATACACACACGAACAAAGTGCTTGATCCCATGAAGGGGGGAAAAAACATCAATTTACAGCCAGGGGTCAGTTCAAAGCCTGGACATCCCCCCTCTCTCCCCTCCCTTTCCTCATGCAGTCCGGGAGAAAGGGTTACACCCCGGCTGATTTACAACAGTGGAATTGTTCATGGCGAGACACACGGAATCTGACCTCTTCGTACACACACACAAATGTATGCCTGGTCACAGATGCATGGGCATGCAATCAGCAACACTCATGTCTTAATTTTTGTCTCCAGGCATATTTCTCGATTTTCCTCACACGCAAAAATACATAAGCGCTCCTCCCTTCCAACTTGCCTACCTCACTTCTTCCTCTCTAGCCGAAATCTGAACTTTTATGGAAAGGCAGTGGCAGGGGTGTCTTTTCCACAGCGCTTATAAATCCTAATAAAGCTATCATAATAAATGTGTAATCCACGGTGTCTGGATGAGGGGAGGCGATACAGAGAGAGGGACAGCCACAGATGACTGGCTGGATTACCAGCGGCTGAAACCAGAGCTTCCAAAGCCCCTACTGAGCATTAGCAGGAAGAAATCCAATCAGTCTGGAGCTATTCTCTTTAACACGCACACACATGCACACATACACAAATTAAAAGAGACACACACACCCGGAGACACATAGCACATTGTTTGAGAGGCAAATGTAGATCCATAAGCGTACAAACATTCTGTATAACACATTTTCTCACTTTCAGCCAAGCATGCAGTCAGTTCTGCACATGTGCAAACTCACACACACAAACACACACCATAATAGAGCTTCCAGCTGCAGTCTTCATACAGCTAATCCTGGGGAACAGTTGTGAAACATGCACCAGTGACGAGCCAAAGGCAATATCATCTATATCTTACAACTTGAAGTCAGCAGATTACCCTGGAGCAATCTCAGGGGGACGTCACTGTGTGTGTTACTATGTCTTTGTTTGAATCCATGTGTGAGAGTGTGCACTTTGGAGTTTTAGCGCAACTCTGCTCCAGTGTGACCATACTGACATGCTATCACGAGCCCTCGGCCTGGACTCCAGGGTGTGCTCCATTACAGCTCCCACACATGCCTGTCTGGCAGGACTCGCAGCTCTCCCACAGGCAGCACATCCATTCATCTCCATCTTCCTGACCCCAGCTGATAAATCAAGCCACTGTGTCCTTAGATTGCCAGTCAGAGCCCCATTCAAGATATTCACTTTTCCCAGGAATGGAAATTAGTGATAAAAAAAACGACACAAAAAGGCACTTAGCTTGCCACCCAAGAGCAGAGCAGTAAAGAAGACGAAGGTAATGATCGGCTATAAGTGGAGGAGAGCAGGGAGGGATGAAGAGAAAGGGCCAGGGTCGTAAAATCCATTTGCACAACAACCGGTTACAAAATGGCTAAATGGCAAAACAACGGGAGGCTTTGAACGCACCCCCAGGCTAGAGGGCTCTTCTCTAGCTCTGAAGGAGAGGCTGTATTCATAGGTGTGTTCTACTAGAATATTTACACACACACACACACACACACACAATCCAACAACATTTGTAATGAAGCCTCCACAGATCAATACAACTTATCTAATTCATTAGCTTGAGAGCTAAAAATAGCACATTTCCCCTATCTTCAGCTTAGGCTTCTCATGCCTAATTATGCAAAACTCAAGTGAAATATTGCAGAATATCATTTCCCACTGCAGAGAATCCATCATCCTCCTCGGCAATCATCCAGCCTTAACCCAAATTATTAACAGCTTTAATAAACATGTTTTGACATGCAGATTGCCCCCAAAAAAGTACTTCAAGCGCTCAGTCTAACAAACTTGTGCTCTGTATCAAATATAAACCCCCAAACTACAAAGCTTCTCTGACTGCATACACTTACACTTTCCATTGCATGCTCACACAGACAAGTCAAGTTACTGACTTGGCTAGCAAATCCATGTCTGGGTTTCTCTCACTTACAAGAGTTGACTAGTCTCATTAGCAACAGGTAACCATAATTACTATGGTTACATATAGTGTTAAATACATTGTGCACTAATGTAGAACTGTTGACTAAAAATGGTGATGTGATGTGGTGTCCTAATAAACAATTCTTATAGGCACACGCTACCCAATCAGAAACACCTACTTTCTGTGGACTATTTTTCTATGGTAACTTTCCCAATAACTTTCATTGTACCTAATTGTAGCCTAATTGTTGGCCTGGTCTGAAGATCCCGGCAAATAAATAGTCCATAAATCTTGCATATGTTCAATAGGGTTAAAAATATATATTGGTATGTCAATGTATCGGGCCAATCAGTGTTGCCCACTTTCAGTCAGATCGACATAGCACTTATTTATCGTTGAATTAATCAATGCTTTACTGGTCACTTATGCAAAGCCTTTAACACTTTCAGTAGCTATTGAATTCTTGCAACAACAAAAAAACATTAGCTACCTAAAGCTACACCTCAGGGCAAAGCTGTCCAAATCAGTATTCTTCCTGATGGCTACACACATCCACTTTTTCCCAGTCTTTTCAGACCCACTCACTCAAACCATCATTGGTCATCTTACCAGCCTGGTTGGTGGTGACGGTCACGGACACAGCCTGTTCCGGCCCAGGGCTCTGAGGCGACACCCCGTTCACCGCCCACACCTCAAAGGTGTAGTTGGTGTGGGCCTGCAGCTCGTTGATGGACACCCTGGTTCCCTTCAGGCTCAGCTGCTGGGGGCTGAAGTGAATGCCGTTGCCGCAGGGCTGACAGCGCCGGCCGTCGGGCCCGCAGCGCTTACACACCACGTTGTACGTCAAGTCCTGGCGTCCTCCTGAGCTGAGGGGCGGGCTCCACTCCAGGTTTACCGAGGTTTCGTTCACATTGGAGATGAGGTGGGCGGGTGCCGACGGAGGGCCTGTGGAGGAGAGTTGATGTTATTACCGGTAGTGGCAAGAGGCCAAAGCAGGTCCAGAGTTGCACTAATATTTATTATGGTTGTAGAAAGAGACACATTATGTATGTGATCACAAGAAACAATACAAAGAAAAAAATTTGAACAAACTGGTGATAGTAATTTTAACAATAAACTGATTCCTTCCCCACATACATAAGAATGATGTAGATGTACATGTATAATTGACTGAGTTGTTCCTTTATTGAGAGCTGAGTCTTCTTGAATTCCCTTTTAATGTCCTGTCCATTACAGCGAGGGAGGATCCAATTTCACCTCAGTTAATTCAGCATGTTAACTGAAATCCAATAGGCCGCCAGCTTTCTTTCCCATTCATATGTCGAATCAGCTGGAGGTGGTAGAGCGCCCGAGCCTGCTGCTAACAGTGGGGCTTCATGGCACCCACTCAATAACTTTCGACAAAGTTTGCTTTGGACCCTGTTATTAAGTTCCTGCTTTGATGTACCACTGTGGTTTTATATAAGGAGCAGCTCTATATGTGACACAAACTCCCCTGCTCCCCATCAGTTTCAATTAACATGTCAGTACTATTGTAATTAATGTGTTTTTCTGCATTGCTTTCAAACATAAGCGACGGTAATTGACTTAACTCTCCCCCTTTTTCTCTCTCTCTCTCTCTCCCTGTCTCTGTTTTGCCTGTCTCGCCCGCTCTCTCTCTGACTAATGAAGCGCACGCGAGCGGGCTGGGGGGGATCAATGCAGGGTGAAATATGAAAGCTAGTCAGCCCACAGACAAATCATTTCACAACGGAAATTAATTATCAGTGTTATTTTTGGCGGAGCCGAGTGGCAATGAGTGATTTCACAGAGACACAGAGAGCAGCGGAGGGGACAGTGTGTGGGAGTGTGTGCACACCGTCACCCTAAGGAGGAATAAGTACGCTTTGTTGCCACATTATTGGAGACATGAAGTACAATTTTACCTGTGATGCACAAAACACTCATGCTGTATGTGTATGAACTGTATGCCAGCATTAATCTGGCAGATAGTGGTAAATGTTTAGGGGAAGCTAAGGCTGTGAAAAGAGATGGAGAAGGACAGAAGGAGAAGACAAACACCGTCTGTTCATCCAGGAAGCAGAAAGCTACTGATTAGTATGGAAGGAGTAGGGTCTGGAACGATGGAGGGAGGATGGTGGCGGGTGTGGAGGAGTGTCTGTTTAACTGAAAATGACCTTAAGGGTCACTAACAGCACAAAGATGAGAGGATGAAGAGTACACTGTGTTAATATTAGCATCGCTTAACTTCTCCTTACCAACCGCAGCCGCTACTATTAATAAATTCTCATTAAAAATGATGATAAAGCTCTGCCTCCCCGCCTTTCCCCCGATTTTTCTCCTCCGCAGCCACTTTTACTCCCTCACTCTTTTACCTCATTCTCTCCGTTTGCTTCTCAGACAATGAGAACAAGTTACAGATGGGGTTTCTAAATTAAGGTGCCTACACCCAACCGTCATTATAATAGTGCCTTTGTCAGTGTGCAAGGTTCAACTAACCTCTACTCACTTTCAACCCTCAATAACGCACCATCTGAGTTGAACAATAAAGCCCGAGTAATGGCTGTTATCTAGACTTATGGCATGATAAACTTAGCAGTACAAAGGTAATATGAATGTGAATGTTTCCAGTCGATGTCTAAGAAGGCATGTGGCAAGAGGCAAGGCTCTTGTTCTTCTGTTCTTGTCCGCGAAGGGATGAAAAAATTAAAATGTCCTCCCAACTGAAGAGATTTGTTATTTCTCACTTACAGACCTGAATAAAGGAGGTTTAGGGAATTAAAGGGATAATTTGGATTTTTCCGATTTGGAAATGGGGTTGTATGATGTTCTTATCCATATTCAGTGTAATACCTACAGTAGATGGCGGTTGGCAAACCCCCAGTTTGGGGATTAAGCAGGAGTACCGATACGGGAGCTAAGGAACATACTGCTGTGGACGGGGGAAGCAGCAAGACATATTTAAGCCACCAAAAAAGGCTGACCTAAGAAAATCAATACATACAGTATATATATACAGTATATAGTTAAGTGTACGCTATATTTAAAATATTTTCACCACTTTACCTTGCTGTCAGACAGCCCTTTCGGATGGGAAACAAAGCCGTTATATCCATCTATGCTCTCTTTGTAATTTTACCTCGCAGAACATGGGAGTTGCTGTGTGTTTTTGTGTGAATTTGTTAAATTTAACTCTTTAAAAACAGTTATGTGTTAATAAGTGAGTTTTAGAGGAGTTGGTAGGCAGATTTTTATTTCCTTTGGACAGAGCCAGGCTTATGCTAAGCCAAGCGTATCGTCTCCTGGCTCTGGCTGCATAGTTAGCATACAGACATGAGAGTGTTATTCATTTTCTCATCTAACTCTTGACAAGAAAGCAAATAAATTGTATTTCTAAATATGCAGAAGTATTTCTTTCATGTGACAGTAATGTCCTTTAAGATGTACAAAGATATGTGTGTCGGCAAGTGTGTGTTTAATCCCCTCAGAAAGATTATTTTGTTTGATTGTTGCTATGAGTGTGTGTATATATGTATATTTGTATTTTATGAGAATTAGCTGTCTCGGTGTAGGATTGTTTGTTTATTCATGTTATGTGTTATGTGTGGACCCCAGGAAGAGTAGCGGATGCATTTGTTGCATCAGCTAATGGGGATCCTAATAAAGATAAGAAAAGATAAGAATGACGAGAGTTGCAACAGCGCTATCTAACTTTATGACTGTATAAAGTATTAAACTGTCAGTATTCCCCACTGCATTCCACACACACACACACACACACACACACACACACACACACACACACACACACACACACACACACACACACACACACACAGCAACATAAAGGACCTCATTACACGAACAGAAAGATAGAAATTCACATAGAAAAACACCTAGTACCATTATCTCACACAGACAGCAAAAAACTCTATCATGTCACCCAGTGACGGACTGGCCATCTGGAATTTGGGCAAATGCCAGAAGGGCCGCACCCCTATGGACCGCTATGGGACACTACTGGTAATATGTCTTTGGTTCATTTTGATAAGTTATTTTATGCACGCAGCCACAGATATTCAAGATTGTACTGTGGCGAGGTGTGTGGAAAGAGTCACTCGGAAGGCAGAGTTACTAATTTCCAAGTTAGGTTATTGACAAAAATAAGGCCGGTGTGTTGCAAATGCCAGGGCCGTCACTGATGTCACCTATGCATACATTATAATGAGTATAATGTTACAGATTAAATAAGTTATTTTATCTGTAACACACACACACATACACAAAGTACCTTTGGCTGTACCTGTTGCTCTCCCAGAATGCACCGGTGGGAGCAAGGAAGCGTGGGAGAGCCGTCAGCTGTGACTGACACCCGGTAATTAATCCTGAGAGAGAGAACGGTGGGGGGAGATGGGAGCGAAACGCTCACACAACCTTCATACAACGTTAGCTCAACATAGCCTTAAAATCCACACTCATTATGGGTGGATTCCAGAGGGAGACTTTGACGTTTCTCCTGAAGAAAGTTGGTGATTTTGTTTTCCCTCCTCTCTTTTTCTGTTCAATTGTGGCCTTGCAATTGGCTCCGAGCCTTGTTTCTTTATTTCCTGTCGCTCCTTTGCTTCCATCTCTCCCTTCTTTAAACCTTGTCGTTTTTACTCCACTCCCATACTCCATCTTTTCTCTCGGCATGCTTCTACCCTCTTCCGCTCCTCTGTCATTTCATCCCTCTTTTCTTCTGTTTCTTTCTATCAGTAACTGTTAGCAAAGTGTTGTGCAGGGCCGAGGTAGAGAGCAGGCTAAATTGGCCAGAACATCGACCCTGCTATTACCATCCGGCTGGGATTCATTCAGTGCCCCCCTCGAGTCCTCTCCGACCTGCCTTCATTCCTGACTCCATCCCTCCCTCTTCCTCTACCAAACCGCCGCTAAGAAAACTGAGCAAAATCTGAGAAACACATCAAGGGCCAACAGAAACCCCAACATGGAGAACACCCCCTCCTTATAGCCTGAACGCAGTGGAGCAGCCAGCTCCCACGGGTGTCTGTCCCTGGTCCTCATTACTGCCCTTAGGTGTATGTATTTATACTCACCCACGTTTATTCATGTGCATTGCCTTTTTGCCCTGAACATATTGTAATATTGTATACTAAACTGTACTCTTTTGAACTGATTGAGCTGTAGGGGGATGTATGTTCTAGAAATATACCTAGAAACTAAAAATAAAAGTTCTTTGTACAGTTGCCTATGGATCTCATGGCATACGCAACAATTGAAAAATTGAAATATCTTCATCTGTATTTTCTTACAGCATGCAAAGGTGGTCTACAAAGAAGTGTAAAGGCACCAACAACAAACGTAAGATAAAATTGATAGCAAAAGCAATGGACACAAGCCAGGACACACAAAAGCAAGACAAGAAACATAAAAAAAAAACACAAAAAAGTGGTCAAAAAAGATTGTTACAGCAAAAAAGAAATCTGTTTTTAAAAAGTAATAAAACACATTTATATTGCCAGTTTCGCAGGCAGATTGGTCCAACGTGTGGGAGGTAAGTGTGTCTTGTTTCTAATCTGGAAAGCAAGTGTTTCGATTAAATGTAGCACACAATAATCGCCAATCAAAAGAACAATTGTCGCAAACGAGAAAAGATACAAGACAGGCGCTGAAGGATGGAATACAGCAGGAGTAACAGGCCAGCACACAAACAGTCACTGACGAAATCACACAACATCCAGTTTTAATCATCATCTTGCATCGCTAGACTCCGAGCTAAGAGAGAGGAAAAGCGTTTTCAATTACCCCCCTCCCCCGCCCCCACAGACTCACACACACACACACACACACACACACACACACACACACACACATAGACCCAATTACCAGATATGCTGGCTCTTTCCCAGCCTGACCTTCAGCAAGGCAAAATGGGAAATAACTTTAAGAGTTTTTTTTTTCCTTCATCTGCTCTGTTCGTGTCTCTGAGTGGGTTTTGAGCGAAAGAGAGAGAGTGAAAACAAGATGCGGATGAGGAGGGATGTGTGAGTGACAGCTCTAATTACAGAGCTCTAACATGTGGGTGAGAAAAAAATGCATGAGGAAGGAAAACAGCAGACGACAGACAGGGTGAGAGTTCAAAGATCAAATGTTGACCGGCTGACGAGGCAGAGAACAAAGGTCGGTGAGGGAGTCCAGCTAATGTTCAGTTCCTAACTGTGGAGTTGGGAACGTAGTAGAGACGGCATAGTGTGGTTATGTAAAAAAAAAAAGCCAAGTAATGAGCTTTGACAGCTGTTGCTTGCAGCAGCCATATAATGCCACGCTGACTAACAGGACAATAGGGACGAGCTTGAAGATTGTGCATTAAAAGAGGGTTAGTAACTATATCGATTAGTAACGTGTTTCTTTACAAAAGTTTGTGATGTTTATACTTTTTTGTAACCTCTATGTTTCATGTTCTATGTGCAGTCTCTTGTAGAATAGATTTTTAATCTCAGAAAGGCATTGGAAGATGTATATCAAAAACAGGTAAAAATTGTATAAAAGAATAAACATTATAAAAATCCTGGTTAAAATGAGACAAATGACAATTGTCTGCAATGTTGCCGCTCCATCACGTTTCTGGAACAAATTTTTTCTACTTTCTATTGCCAGTTTATATAAGTTACAACAGATTCATAAAAGCTTTTCTACTTACTGGTATAAATAAACGCTTTTAGTGTTTAGTGACACTAGGAAAAAGAAAGTGCAAAAATAGCTCAGTAATCAGCACCGAAGATGTAGCCAACATGTAACAATCAAGGATGTTGCAGACTGCCATCTTGTTATAAGTATAACTTATATCCTTAATCATGAAAATATTTAACAATAGTACGTTGTTTATGATGTTGCATAGATGCAGTGCAGAAGGGGAATAATTAGAGGCTGCTCAGTGACAGTGACGTGTTGTGCAGGAGGGGTTCACCTGCTCGTCTGATTCCATAAACTGTTTCGCCGAGTGATGAATCCACAGGAACTTGACAGATCATTTGGGCCAAAACGCAAGCCAACTATGAGCTAAGCCACTAAACAGATGTTTTGGTTGTTAAAATTGTTTTTATGACACATACACTCTCAAACACAAACGTCTGTCATAAGTACGCTTTTATTGTCCTGGGAAATGAGAGTGTAGGGCTGTGTGTGTTATGTGGTTTTTTCTGTTGGTTCTCTGTGGATATTTCTACCATGAACTCCCAGTTTCGTGGCTCAGAGAGCGAATGCCTAAAAAGAGAAGAGCCATCATTAGGCAGCAGGATTGTTAACAATATGTGTTAGTCAGGGGTAATTCACCAGTGGTTGACTCATACAGCCCGAATGGAGCAAAGCGCAGACACACTGAGAAATTAAAAAGCTCTGCTTTTAGCTTGATGCATTCCTGTATTTGGTCCTCGTTTCTTTCTCCTTGGCACCTTACCCTCTTTCTCTTTCACATCTTACTCATTCTCTGCATACATGTCCAGCTTTCCGTCTGCCCCTTGTTTTTATCCAACATTTTTGTCACCTCCCTGCGTCGCTGCTAATGTCTTATCACTATTTGTCTTTCTCTATCATTCTCGCCCTACTCTGTTGTTTTGCTGCCTCTCTGTGAAAGAATCTGGGATGCAGCGGTTTATATCCTCATTAGTTCTCTGTCACCGTGACTGATTACTAAGTACCACCTGGAATCAAAAGACACCTATTAAACCAGCAGCCGCCTGCTTTATGTGTGTCTCTGTGTGTGTGAGGGGGTAATTCAGGTTGACATTGCAAGAGAGAGCGAGAGAGAGAGAATCCATGGTGATCTTTATGCAAAAGCAATCACTCTGTGTGTGTGTGTGTGTGTGTGTGGGGGGGTGAGTGTGTGTGTGGGTGTGTGTGTGTGTTAAGTTGTTCTTTTCCATAACAGTATTTTGTTACTAATACAGTACACAGCACCAAGCAAAAACAAATATCTGAAACACTGTAAATCACAGCTTGTCATGGCTTACCAATCAAATAATAACTGCATGCTAGGTATTGCTATGCATTACAACAATGTACACGTTACATGTGGGTGTACTTACGGCTGCAGGGCATGGATGCCGGGTCCGTTTCAGAGCGGAAGTATCCCTTGTCGCAGACACAGGAGGTGGATCCCTCCCTGACGGAGTAGCTGTGGAGTGGACACTTGGCACAGGAGCCATCCGTGGCCAGAGCACGGTAGTAACCGATCTTACAGGCTGAAAGACAAGGACACAGAGGAGGGTTTTAGATGTGACGTCAAGATGAAATACAAGTATATCATGTACAGTGGAGCTATCTTCAGGCCCGACTCCACATTAACCTGCATAGTTACCGTCCAAGCCCGACCCAAGCAAGAACCACGGCAGCAGTTTTCGGCTCGACCCTGATTAAACACCTGACTTTCCACTGTAAACTAAACTATAGGTAAAATAGGTATATAAACAAATGCATTACAAGCTAAAGTCAACTACAGTCTTTTCAGTGTGGTAACAGAGATTTGTTACACAATCTCCTAAATGCACCTTGTCGAATGTTGAGCTCAGCCCAAACACTCGTGCCATATAAAATAGTGATTGTATAACATTTCTCCTCATTAATGAGCATGGCAAGTTGTTGAGATTATAATATTGACTGGCTGACAATTCTAATGAAAATCCCCAGAAATGAATTTGGAAGCTACATCCAGGATATGCGTCACACATAAAGTTAACATACAGTAAGTGGCTGTCTGAGGTTTTGGTAATAAGGCGATATTTTCCAGTGAAAGACAAGAAGAGATCTTTGTGCTCTTGCTCATTTTCACCCAATTAGCAACAAGAAAACAATGTGTTGGCCAGAGGCTTCTATCCTCCCTCCCTTTGTCTTCATTTTCCATCTTTTCTCCCCTTTCTCCTTTCTCACGAACCTACAGATCTGTTATCAAAAGCATCAGAACAGGAGTAAAGGGTGCTATTTCCTCTGACAAAAAGAGAAGATCAAATAACTACCTCTAGTCTTTTTCACAAATTTAAGCTATGCTCAATTGGCAAGATTCAGAGCCACAATGAAACCAGAGCCATTGGCATTTCAGACCATTTAACAAATGAATGCCACCACACTTGGCACACCAGGAGCTCTGTTACTCTCACAGGGCTGTTTTCGCCTAACACACATACAGCTACACACACCTCAGTCTGAAATGGTAACCGAAGTGACACTTTTCCTACTTTTGGCGACAGTACTCACCTTTCTTTTAAGTGACAGTTTGATTAGAGGGCTCGTGTTTCAAGGAGTTTCTCCCTCGTCTAACGGTTTCTATAATGGCCAGGGAAGCATAGCAGGGTTGTGTTTCACCCTCTGAGCACTGAACCAGAAGAGGACAAAAGAACAATTCTCTGAGAGGTGCGGCTCACACAGTCACAACACCGATTGGACCAAATAACCTGTCAGTCAATGAGGCTGCCATGTGCTCGGCAGTGGGCGGCGAATGGTATTGGGGCCGGAGGGTCGGTGGTTTGAGTTTTGGTAGTGTGTGTGAATGTGTACATATGTGTGTCTGTCTGTCTTGTTATAATGTAAAGACCCATTGGAGACAGATGGGTATTTTCATACCCAATATAAATCAGATATAGTCTACAGGGGTAAAGCGACCTCCACCCCTGCGCGCACACACACAAAGTCTTGCTGTCTTCACAAGCACAGTAACAAGTACAAACGAGAAAATGAAATCAACAAACAAATGTCGTGAAATCCCTCTCTTGGAGGTGTAATAAAGTCAGGCTCTTTGCCCCGCAGCCGCTCTTCTCCAGCAGCTGGATTAGGGTAGTGCGGCTTTAACCGGGCTAGCTGCTACCTGCGGAGCCATTCTTTGCCCGTTCGCACTCAGTCAATCAGGGCTAAATCCCTGCCGCTTCACTCGCCGACGCTAAGCTAAGGGTCTCTTTGATTGTAGCCTGCAGGGGTGCGTGAAGCCTCCATTTCTTTTCTTCATGGTTGCAAAAAAATAAAAAGGAGGGATTAGTCGGGAGGTGCTTTGTGTTATCTCTCTATCTTTAAAGCAATCTTTTAACGGCCAGTCTCATCACTCGAGACAGAAGGACACTGGGATTTGTGGGTATTGTTTAAGAGGTCGTGAACGCTTCAGGTGACAAAACACAAAGTTGCTGTTCAGGTTTGTACATGTGCGCTGACCAGGAAAGTGTCCAGAGTTGAAAGTGGGGTCAACCAGCTGTTTTGGGACGATGCCCCCTTGCTAAAAGCTGTAGGGAGAGTTAATTGAGTCCCATGCTTCACAGCCTTTGGGCCTGAGCCTCTTTAAAGTCACACAATCTAAGAGCGGGCTACCTCAAACTGTGAACGGTTGATGAGTTTTTCGCTCGTCAATTATTAAGCTGTCACAGACTGACCCCAGAGTCCCCACAGGATGTCCCAGAATTCTTTGCCCAAACTCCAAATCCCCGTTTGCCATAGACAAGCTCTAGCATCTTCATCTGTGGTTTAAAACTGAGTTTGAAAATGTGATGTCAACATATAAGGGCTTGTTTATAGCAGTGACTGCCCTACAGAAAGGAACAGTCAAGGGAAAAGAGAGGTTGATATCCATGTAAAGCTGGAGAATTTGCTTCCTATTAGCAGTGTGATTGTGTGTGTGTGAGGGAAGAGACCGCAGTAGTGGGTGGTCTGAGGGACCGTGGCTTCAGAGAGGAATCTCCCTTAAGACTTGCTGGATTTATCACTGTCCGGGCCAGCCCTGGCAAACCCACACACAGACGCAAAAACAGACTCACATGAACACACACATGTATTTAGTTTTTATGGGATGTGAGCTGAGAAGACCTCATCATATCCTCTCATATAGCTCTCAAACCCAATTTTTCCCCACCATCTTTTTTATACTGTCTCCTTTTTTGCCCCGTCGCTCTCTATTATTTTTTTCTAGCTCTCATTCACCCTCTATCTCTCTCTCCCACTCTCCTAGGCTTTCTCTCGGCAGGCCTCCTTTCAGACAGAGAGGGGTTTGTCAGGTGCCAAATCCCTGAGCTGAGAGATCAAAGGCAGACAAAGAGACTGGTGACTTACTGTTCTATTCTGGAAAGGCAAAAAATGGAATCCCTTATAGACCGGGACATCACATTCTTCCGCCTTTTCTCCCCCAGTAGCTCTTTCACTCATTCAATCCTCCTCTCTGGCTTTAGTCTTTTTTTCCCTTTTGTCAGTCTTTCCCCCGCCCCTTCCCCATCCCTGTTGTCAGCTAAGCTAAAGCACGTTTGTAGGAAAGGGGGTAACGAGGGTGGAGGGAGAGGGCTGTGGGAGTTAATGAGTAGTTTTGTGGTGGGGATTCTGCTGGCTGAATTGGATGCACCGCGTGAGGGGAGGGCAAAACGGAAAATCGTCGACGCAGCCATCTGCAAAAAATAGGAGTGCACAAAAGCTAATGATACAATGATAGCTACCCACACGCGAGCTAACTAAAGCCCAGCTAAGTTTTCCACTGAGTGGCAACAACCTACACACAAGGCTTTAAACAGCCGTGGATGCTCCCTACACTGCTGCCAAATAAAACCACATCTACCCACACACCCACCCGCTGTAGCCCACCTTAAGTGACCCGCATGCAAAGCCTGATAGGCAAGCTATTCTGCAGCCTACACAACAAAGTATCCAATACACCGGGGATTGAATGCAAACTTGGGCTACAATAGCCGTCCAAAAAAAAACAGGAATATAACACCCAGCACACGGCACACAATAACTAGGCCTGCCCAGGCAGAACAATTGCCTCTCTTATAATGAAAAAAAAGAATTAAGTTCGAACTACATCATTTTCCCTCCTTTCAAGCCTGCGCTTTATCTTCTTTGGGTGATGAAAACTCGGCCACTCTTTTTTAGTCATAACAAACAGTGAGCACTCTTCAGAAGAGCAGTCAGAGGCATCCTTACAAAGGCGCTCTTTCAAAAAACGAAGCGATCAGCTTTCAAGACCTGAGGGCAAGGAAAGTCTCTCCTTCTCCTGCACCTTGAAGAGCCAGGGATCTCTATTCAACCTGCCTTTCTGACATATCCCTCTGCCTTTGTGTCTCTTCTATCTCCTTTTTCTCCCTGTAGAAGGCAGTGTGTTGCTCAGGTGAGACTCCTGCTAGAAAGGATTACTATTCCAAGAGTGCTTTGTTTACCTCCCAGCTGCAGTCCCTCAGCTGGATTTAGTCTTAGATGTATAGACTGTCTATTCCTACCCATACACACATATAGATAATAAAAGACCAGCCACATCAATACACCTGAGCCACTGGCATATTAGCATGGATAACTAGCTGCTGGCCGTTAGCATCTGTCACTGGAACAGCAGGAGAGTGGAGCAGGTTAACTCATTAATTCCGTCACTGGGGGTTGTTAATTACCTCCGGCCCTGACGGCGACACGCAGCCACACGGCCAGCGAAACCCATCAGCATGATGGATGAGGGACACACGGCCACCGAAACTGATCACAATGATTGATGACATACACTCGTGACACATCTTGACCTTGACCTAGAGAGAAAAGGTCCCTATCTTAGTGGTACCGTCCTTTAAAATGTAAAACCAAAAAGGGTCGGGTAGTGACATCTGGGTTGACATCCTTACTAGTGTTAATGAAGGCCAAGAACAAAAGCCAGCGAGGCTAACAATGTTAATAACACACAAGCCAACCTTGCTGACAATCACTGCAGCTTTGCTAACGTTGGCCAGTGCCAGGGGGTGCAAGAGTTGCCAGCAGTTTGTCTGTCAAATGATTTATAACTGTATTTTCAGCAGCACCGATCCATCACACAAGAGCCACCCACGACACTGCCCTAATTAAAATGTCTGTACCTGACACATAGGAGCACCAGTCAAAGAAGCAAATGAGCAAAGCATGTTGTAAAAATGAAAATTACAGCAAAAGTAGATCCAGAGAGCAGACATTTGTTATATTCAGTATCATTTTAAAGCCATCAAAACGTTTGAGCAACCAACTGTTCCTGTACGCTGATTTCTTGCTATTTTGATACAAATTTAACAATTTTAACAATTTCCTGCTCCAATTTTTTAAGAGTGAACTGTGTTGCCACCAATATTGTCACTGTTTGGATTGCGTAACTAAGAAAATTGTAATATTGTTCTGAAGACTTCCTGCAGACTAAGGTCTCCACGTTCTTATTGACACGTAGGCCTCAACTTCCTCCCTAATTCCTCTAGCTTGGCCTTAAGAAGGAATATTAGTACAATGGTTATATCGCAGAAATCTAAAGTATTCCACCCAGCCACTTTAGAACGGACAAGACCACTCCTTAAAAAAAAAAGAGGCCAGGGTACTGAAGGTGATTGTAGTGAAAAGAATGAGACAGTAAAAGAAAGCTAAAGAAATGGACAGAACAGGGGGAGGTACAGGCAGCAAACACATCCATCGTTGTTTGGTAAAACCCTGTTTAATTTGGCGAAGTTGGGTGGGGGCCACTCAGATTCCAACTTTGCACCCATGCCAGGTCCTCAAAGGTGGCACCATCTAAAGCCGGGCATGGCACCAACCCACTATAAGGACCTTTTGTGACTTAAGATTTGCAAAGCAGGTGGATAATGAACTATAATTCAAGGCAAACAAGACAGAGATATATATACACAAAGACAGACTCACAAACCTCTGCACACCTGCACACTCTTATGTATGCACACAAAGCCCTTCAATGGCCCTCTGGACTACACAGATGCACTTTGCAATGACATGCATGCATGCAAACATACACAAAGACACACAAACACACACACACCAAATGTGGTTTGTGTTAGCAGGGTAAGCACAGGGACATGAGCACAGCAGCAGCGACAATGGGAGGTAAACAAACTCAGTCAAGGTATTGTCTTGGTCCTTTTTCCCCAAGGTCTCCAGGGGCTCGAGTCTCATGTTGGACATGTTGGTGCGTCTGCATGTGTGTGCGCGTGAGCAGGCAGTGTATCTAGCATGTTTTCCTGACATTGTTTACAATGAAAAGAGCTGCATTTCAATTCAATTATGGAAAAAGAGGCAGAGAGGTGGGAGGTGGGGGAGTATGCTAATGTTGTGCAAGGGGACACTCACATCGGCACACACCGCTAAACAATTGGGAGAGCTGAACTATTCTACTTGCAGCGAGTCAAGGAGAATGGGGCAGGAAAGTGGAGGATGTGTGAGGGAAAACACACACACTAAGAATAGGTGAGGAAGAGGAAGCGATAGGGAAGCATGGGGCCTCATATCCAATTTTGTAAACAACTATAAACCACATGTCCCACTGTAGAACATAACGAATCATTGAAATCCCCAAAAATGCAACCCAAAATAGTTTACAAAAGTTAATGTGTTAAGTTTAATTTAATTGTAAAGTAGGTCTGGACAATATGATTTAAAATCTGCATCATGATTAGGGCTACAACTAATGTCATATCAAATATAGAAAAATGACAAAGGAAATATCCTAATGGCCAAAGGGATGTCATCAAATTGAAGACAAAAAAACTATTTTGTTTTTACTAACAATAATACTGTATGTTAAGAAAAGTATTTATTCATTTAAAAATAATTATTGATTATTTTAAGCGATTGAAGCCCGTTTTCCCAAAATGACTTTTCTCTCATAGTCCAAGTCCGAAATCTCCACTTCTGTAGCACCTATATACACCAATCTTTCCAGTCATGTACCTAGTTATATTATGAAGACATGTACAGAGGGATTTGTAAATATATTATTCCTAGCCTGATTTATATAACATTTTATTCCAAAGAACATGGCGAAAATCAATTTTTTAAGGCTATTGACAGTATATTCTGATTTACAGGATAACAAAAGTAGATATCCATAAATCCCTCTATAATTCTTTTCCCATCTAATATGTGAACACAATGAAAAAATAATTTTTAACCTGGCTTTATCCAATACTCAGATTTCGTTTTTTTTAAATATATGCAAATTATTCACCTGTAGTGTCTTGGCTTAATCGACTTATCCGTTTTTATCATGATAAGCAACCAACCAGGGCTGGGTGATAATGACGATACATATCGTCCAAACGATATAAAAATGTCTCCTGTATATTTTTCTGTATCGTTTCCATCGTGATGCTGAAAAGCCAGCGGCCGAACTGCACTACATCAAAATATACATCATTTGGACGACATTAGAATTACAATATATTCTGATCCTTGCACCTTTTGTTTATTTTGTGCTGAAAATACACTTATTTTCTTAATACTATTTAGTATACTAAATACTACCTTTCATTTTAATTTACACAGGAGTATACAAAAATAGACATTATTTGGTTATTTCAGAAAGACTATTTATTTATTGAATAACCACAAAAAAGTGATATATATCGCTACCCAGATATGTAATGAACTACAGGTATATTGGGATTGAAGATTTTGGCCATATAGCCCAGCCCCATGACCAACTAAACAGTTCTGGCAACTTAATATGTATACATACATTTTTATGCTTCATTTCTATTTTCATGTTGCCTCACTTAATTGTAGAATGACCTGTTAATGATATTGGGCTGTTTTGCTGAACAGTGTCAGTTTATTGATATTTATTTAAAATTTAGATGAGTAATAATAAATACAATTTAATTTTGGTTGATTCATAATTATTTTTCAATTGAATAAAAAGTGTAGTTTATTATCCAGCTCTAAAACGCCTTTTTGTATGTCATTACCACAAAGCCATATCACATTAAGGGAAATTAAAACTTTGCTTCCATATCACATAGCCTGGTATCCAGAAAAATGTGGAAACAAAAGGGTAAACCATTGCCTGCAGATGGGGATTTTCAAAAGACAACCAGTTTGGAGAGCATGCCTGCTGGTCAAAGTCAGTTTTGGTGTAGCTGCTACATCCCTGTAGTCAATGAAATAATAAATTCAAAACACATTCAAACAGACCTCACATACAGGTGAGATACGGCACGTCAAATTGCGGTGCACACACGTGTCAACATTCAAGTGTGCAGAAACACACAACTTTAATTACTATTAGTTGGCTGTAGTCTCGGGGGCAAGGTTAACATCCATCTTGCCGGTTTCTTAGAAGTTGCTTAGTGGGTTATGAGGAGGGGTTGGAAAGGCTTGACTTATGGGTGAAAAGGAAGGTATTTTTAGGTTGTTTGTTTAGGTAATCTACTTGTAGCTCCCAGTCGACAGCCTGTCTGGGGCCTCAAAGCACCTTCTATTGTGCATGTGTGTGTGCGTGAGGGTGTGTGTACCAAGGAACACTGCACATACCATCGTGTCTCTGCATTGTGTGTGAATACATGCAGTTATATGAACTGTGTGTGTGCGTGTGTGTGTGTGTGTGTGTGTGTGTGTGTGTGTGTGTGTGTGTGTGTGTGTGTGTGTGTGCGTGTGTGTGTGTGTGTGTGTGTGTGAATATATGCAGCTATATGCACTGTTTGTGTGTGTGTGTGTGTGTGTGTGTGTGTGTGTGTGTGTGTGTGTGTGTGCTCAGTCAGGGAACATAAAAACTTTCCTGGGTCACTAGCTTTTCAACAGCTAATGTCAGCCCAATTACGGTCTGCTGGTCTCCACTGTGGCTGTCACTGCTTTAACCTTTGACCTCTCCTGGTGTCACTCAGGCCTCACTCTCTCCAGACCACTTTCCCCTCCTCTCTCTTGCTCTCTCGCTCTCTCTCAAAACAGAATCCAGGTCATTGCTGTCATGGAAGTGATACCCCCTCTGACTTGAAACTGCGTCAGCTCCTGTTCGCACGGTATGGCTTTGCATGATGTGTGTGTGCATTCCAAAGTTAGTAGAATATATACGTGTCCACAAACTTTGCAGTTGGGTGTATGCTTTGCCCTCCCTAACCCCAGGCTAGTTGAACCTGGCCTTGCATAGGGGGGCTACAGGGAGTGTAACAGGAGCCTGGGGTTAATGGCTGCTGCTTAGACAGGGTTACTCTGCTAATGTGTAACGTTTTAGCCATTAGCTTTGATGTGAGGACAGACACACAGGCACAGCGATGATAGGAAGAGGCAAACAGAGGGCACAGAGATTCAAATGCAAAGCAAGCTTTGAAGTAAGTGTGTGGGCACCACCAGAGTCGAGTTTCTGGGTTATGTTTTGTATTTCTTGGACTCCTCGCCTTCTTTCACGCCAAGTATGTCTACTGCTCTCTTCCTGACTTATCTGTTATCTCTCCTTATCTTTATGGTGTCCTTCACCACTTAGTGATGCTCCATACTTGGCAGCAGCTTTGTCAGTGATTCGAGCAGCATACGATGCCCTGCAGAGCTGCCAAAAACAGGTTTCTGACTTCCTGTATTCTCTTGCTTAACACTGCCAATAATGTATCTTTACACACTAAGGGTCAACATTACACCAGCGCTCTTTTTGACATTTAAATTGCTCATTCATAGGGGCTATTTCTTCAGTAGAAAGTAGCTCCAATGAAAACAGTTCAAATTCAGGTGGAACAACCCTACAATACACACAGGTAATGATATTGAAGGTAACATCAACCGCAGCTGCCAGAGGTCGCGACAGTACCACGCTAGGCCTGTTCAAAGAGCGATCACCGTCTGTACCCGTAACCCCCCACTTCACCTTTCACATCTCCAGCCGTTTATCAGGACCACTAGACAGGAGTCAATTCATCTTCCTCTCTGCTCTACTCTACACACACACTCCCTCTGTCACACACATTCACCCTCTACTTGGATATCTACGCACCTTCTCTTCATTTCAATCACTGTCATATCTGTCTTTCTTTGTTTTGTCTCTCCTCCTGTTTCTTCATCCCCTCACATTGTGAGCCTTCAAGGGATTGCATCTCTTTTTTTTTTCTTCCCCTCCTTCTAGCAGTATTTGACAGCTCGCCGCGGATAAGGGGAGATCAAGGTTTCTAATCCCAGAGACGTGCCCCAGCATGGACACACCTCCGCCTTTGGCTTTAGATCTGCAGCTTCAGATCCCTGGTGCTGCGAGACCTCCACATGCCCAAATTACCTTTCAGCTCTCCCACAGAGAGGCTACACCTCCCAGGCAACCCCATGGTGTGCTTGATACATTTGTAGTTTGCATGCCAGTGTGCATACACATGTATTCACAGCAAGAGGTCAGCTACCTGATCTTAAAATTCTTGGCTGAAACCCAGTATAGGTACATGTATGTTAGAGTTTATGTAAAATGAAAAATAGAGTTGCCAAGCAGTTTCCACTGTAAATTCCCATTTCAAAGACGTCGTTTAAGGGAATATTTCAAACTCTTGTCTGTATGCTAAATGGAGAGGTTTTTGGCCATTTAATCCATGGAAGTGCTGCAAACTCATCTAACACTGTCATGGAGGTAATGAACAGGACGTTTCTTCTAGAACCCTGGATACCCAAAATATCTCCTCCTACTTCACAGCTCTATTGAACTGACAGATGTTGTCGACAAAACTATGGGTGTTTGCAACAACATGCCTATATTTGCAATCTTCTTCCTGCATACAATTCACACATTCAAAGTGTGTGTGTGTGTGTGTGTGTGTGTGTGTGTGTGTGTGTGTGTGTGTTTTTCCAGGGAGAATGAGCCTGTGTGCCATTTCCTCCACCACCGTGATTAGAAAAGGGGATCTCAGCTCATTAAAATGGGCACTGTGTCCAGTCTCAGGGCACATCAGATTACATAGTGGCCCTTTATTGCAAGGCTTTTTTGTCATAACCCCTAACTGATTGCCACGGAGCACCCTTTGATTTGGACACTGAACTCTGTGGCCCCTGAGAAAAAGGATGACGAGAAAAGAGAAGAGACGACCACCTACTATGGACCTGGCAGGATAGAGAGAGAGATAGAAATCAGCAGGAGAGAGAGAATGGGAGAGATAAAACATTTGCAAGGTGTTTGCAATCAGCCTCTCATTGTCGGATACCGAGAGAGAGTTGGCCGTTCATCTGTAGAGCTGCTGGGCTGCTGTGTCTCCGGGCGCAGATTGTGCAACGCGATTGGAACGTTAATGGAAGTTTATGATACAGCATGTGATATGTCTGCCACGACAGATGCATAGAATAAATATAGGACAGATAGTGGTTTAGACAAACACTCACACACACCCTGTCTGTCTACACACACACACACTCCCATCTATTTCTGTCCGCACACACACACACAGTCCTTGCGATCAGTAACACATTGCCCAAGATCAAAGAGATTTCCGTGTAATGGTGAACTGACCGATGAAGTGTAGAAAAAGCACGGTTGCCAGACTGGAACTAAATCTCTTTCCACTTCACTTCTCCCCATGTTTTTTGTGTCTTTTTCTCTCTCTACCTCCCTCCCTGCCTCCTCATCTCCATCTCCTCCTCTCTTCTTGGCGAGAGAGGTCTGTTCTCCCTCTCTGTCAGCACAAAGACGGTGGCAGAGGCCCTCTTTCGCTTTCATATCCTCTCTCTCTGAAACAGTCCACCCATGCCCACTTGATCGCTGTCCACTTCTCCCTCTGCCTGTCTTTCTCTGCCTATACATCCGTCTATCTCTCTTTACAAACTCTGCCTCTTCTCTCGGTCCGTCAGCTGAGGGAGAAAACAAGGAGTTTTGGAGGAAGAGGGGGAAGAAAAATTTTAAGTGAGCGGTAGAGAAAGAGAGGGGCAAGAGAGCAAGAGGGAGAGTGTGCATGAGTGCAGGAGAAAATGGAGGGAGAAGAAGGGAAACAGCCGGCAGAATGGGGGAACGTCAGGGATGGATAGAATGAAGGGGGGTGGGTGAAAGGACTACAGGGTTGTATTGGTAGAGAGCTGGGGTATTGATTCAGGGCCTTTTGACATGCTAATTTGCTTGCTGACTGCTTTAATCGCTCCCTCTTCCCATCGCAGGCTTCAAAGAGAGGATGCTTTTTCAAAAAGATGAGAGAGGAGAGGAGAGGAGAGGAGAGGAGAGGAGAGGAGAGGAGAGGAGAGGAGAGGAGAGGAGAGGAGAGGAGAGGAGAGGGACATTTTATCATCCCTTTAACCACTTTCAGACACTTCCACTGCTATACAGTATGTTCCTGATGCCAGTTGACAACCATGTTTGCAGCACTATAACAGATCACATAAGCTGTCCTTACTCCACATAACCAAATTATAGTAGACTAACTTTTGCGATTATCTGCATATTATACTGGTGAGAATGTAATGTATCCACACTGTTCATATTACCAATTTTTGTGATGTTGGAATTTTTAAGATAAGCTTTACATTTGGAAACAGAAAGAACAATATCACCGATATAATATTTAACTATTAGTTTTTTGATTTTTTAAGATGGTATTGGTGCTTTCCCACCACTTTTCAAATGTGTTGTTTGTTTTTTTCCAGCTCCATCACTGTAAACCCAGATTTAGTTGTAATTCAACTTTTTAGTGGCCACTACTTATTTGTTCATGTTTTGTTAAAAACCATATTCATTACTAAATCCTGTTAGTTGTTTGTAATTATCATCTTAAGTAAGCAGTACAGATCGTATTAAGCAGAGATAACTAAGGATTTTAAGTTTCTGTATGGGGGGGGCGGGGTCGTTTGAACTGTTCTGTGATGAAGCAGTGCAAAGGCTCATGGGTAAAAGTTATACGTATGTTCTGAACGGTTTCTGTCCTAGTTAAAGTGTGTTTTGTTAATGTTTTGGGTGTGCATTCATGTTACCTGGGTTTTAGTTGTGCATCGTTGATTTAGTGTACATGTTCATCTAAATTAATTGTTGTACAATGACCAGGACTGATGGCCTCTAGGTAGCGAAAAAATATTTACACAGATTGGGAATTAATAACTCTGTCTCCTGAGTTAAACTTTCCACTCAGAATAATACATTGGAAAACTTCAATGTTTAGTAATCGGTGTTTTCCTTTCTGTGTTTTTGGAACAAATGTATTGAATACATTGTTCTTGAAGTCATACTGTTTTTTTATATTTACAAATTGTTACTTTAAAGGTGCTCTAAGCAATGTTGGGTGACGTCACTTCTTGTTGACGTTCAAAGTATTGTCAAACAAAACGGAGGCTAGCTCATTTGCATACTGGCATCTTTGAGTATGTTTCATTTTCCCAATAACCTATATAAACTAAAAAACGGTTTTGTAGGGGGAGTAGAAGCTGGATTTGTATTCTCTTTTAAAAAAACAAAAGCCAACTTTAATTAAGACATTTTATTTAAGATCATTCACAATCTATTTCAAGAATTTAAATAACACTTGTTGCCATTTAACTCCTTCTAAAACCAGTGAAATGGTCTCACGCCACTCAGAGTTCGGTCATTTAGGAGACAAATTACTATTTTCGGATATTCGTGACAGCGTATACCTACACGCTGGCGCTGTGGGAGCACTGCGGCCGTCAGCCCCGGGTCATGCGCGATCACCGGTGGCTTCCTGCCCGCGAGGGGAAAGAGAGTTGGGTGATGAGTGTAGAGAACTGTGAAAGGAGCAAACACTGAAGCGGGATGGCAGCCCAAGCAGGAAAAGTATTTCAGCACCTCAGCTAATGACGGCTGAATTACCACTACCCCCCTCCCCCCGACCTCCTTCCTCCATTCGGTCAAGGGAGGATTTGTGTGTGTTGAGAGTACTTTTTTTCATCATTTGAGGAGCAAAACAAGAACAGAATATTTTAAAAATGCTTTAAGCTATTATTTCAGCAGGAAGAGAGGGTGGCGGAGGATTGCTCATGAGACATTTTGAGAGATTGAGTCCTCTCGTTCTCTTTCTAGCTGTTGTTCTTTCCTGCTCTCCGTTGGTAATAGATTCCTCGTCTCTATTCAGCAGTACAAAATGAACCTCTCTGGTGGCAGGGAGAGTGATGAGTGCATTCACCTCTATTCTGCTGCGCTCTGCTCAGCTCTGAGTGTGTGTGTGTGTGTGTGTGTGTGTGTGTGTGTGTGTGTGTGTGTGTGTGTGTGTGTGTGTGCATCTGCTATACATATTTATGAATGTGTCTGTGTGTACTTCAGTCTATTACTTAACATGTCCTTTTATACATGAGTGTGTGCCTGGATTGCCTGGTTAGTTTGTATAAGCGTGAGCATGCGTGCACGGCTGTACACGTGGGGTGTACTCATGCAAATATTGGTTCCTGTCACCTAAGACATCCTTCCATGCATGTGTCTGGATTTTTATTATTCAGGATTGTGCTCACACTCACACACTTGTGCATGTGAGTGAGTGTGCATGTGTGTGGGAACAAAGGTGATGATGTTCTGTGTGCTGCTCCTAGCTGCCTTCCTTCCCCAACAGTGAAGGTAATCTCATTATTCAGCCCACTTCCTGCTGCTGCCACCAGAGACAGGCTGACGAACACTAACCACCTCGACGGACGAGCAGAGGGAGGGAGAAATAAAGAAAGGAGGATAAAAAAGACAAGAAAATTGCTAACAGAAACACAGTGGGAAAATAGAGGGAAAGAGATAGAGAAAAAAGATGTAGTCATAAAGAGACATTAAAGCAACAGGAAGTGTGAAGAGACAGAAGACATGGACAGAAAAAACAAGCAAACGAACGAGTCGGCCCAGAAGAAGATGCAAACACTTAATTTGTATGTGTGCAGAAGTGAGGGAGGAGAAGGACGAGGGGGAAGAGGAGGAGTAAGGGACCGAGTCTGTGTATTTAAAGCCATCGGGGACTGGCAGGCTAAATAGAATTACGTGGTGAATTTAGAATGATGCTCCCAAGTGAAAAATATTCAACACTGTCAACAGAGGGAGAGAAAGAGAATGGAAAACCCAGATACACACACACAATGAGTGACGCACAGGAGAGAAACTTCATCTCTAAAACCTCTTAATCCAATATGAATGAGTTTCCAGCTCAGCAAAGACTGCTGGGAATAGAGGTTGGTGGTGGGGGTCTCAGGTGAGAAAATGCTCCGATCACACACTGACATCGCAACCGGGACCCTAAGCCCATACACACACACACACACACACACACACACACACACATATGCAAACAGATTTAGGGAACACACAAAGTGGTGAAAATGAAGTTTAAGATAATGTAGTCAATTGTAGATCTTGCACTTCTCAGTGTTGCCTCAATCAGTCCCTCCAGAAAAACGTGATTATGCGATCGCATAATTCAATGCATAATCAGCCAAAGTCCGCATATTTATGCGGGAGCCGCGTTTTTTCAAATACGCCGCACTTTCGCCGCAAAAATTATCGATTTCCGCGCAAAATATGCGGGGCTTGCATGATTTCATAATCCCCGCATTTTAGTTGCAAAAAAGTCACATATATCTTAGCAGAAAGTTGAAAAATGTTGCGTTTACTTCACACAAGAGCAGCCATTTTCCCCTGTTGCCATGGGAACGTTATGAAGTGACGTAATTACGCAACGTGAACATTATCAAAAAGCAGGGTGTTGGGGGAATCACTTTTTTTTCTCTTTTTCATCAAACCGCAATTTTTGCAAGTTCCCGCAATTTCATAGCATAAAATTGTATAAATATCCCGCACATTCCATCGCATTTTTTAAGAAAACGTGCCGCATAATCAAGGATTTTTGCCTCTGCAACACTCACAAAAAAACTCCGCATTTTTCTGGAAGGACTGCTTAATACAGCATTTATCGGAAAGAAGAGATGCATTTTGTCTTTGTAATAAAGTAATAGGAGCAGAACAAAAATGAAAAAATAAAATGTGCAAAAGCCCATAAGAAATCCATTTGAATTTAAAAAGTGATTATAAATGTAAAGGTGTTAACCTAATTCCTGTGTGTGTGTGTGTGTGTGTGTGTGTGTGTGTGTGTGTGTGTGTGTGTGTGTGTGTGTGTGTGTGTGTGTGTGTGTGTGTGTGTGTGTGTGTTGTGTGTGTGCGTGTGTGTGACTGCTGATGGGGTTGATAGGTTGCAGGGTGCCGGTTAACAGCTCAACCGTGAACTTGCATTCGTCAGTGTGAAAAGTGTCTGTCACCTTCACGCCTCAAACAAGCCATATCCTCAACAACCACGCAAGCCAACAAATATAACTTGAAGGGAACAAACACACAACTTGAGATTTGCTGATTTTCCTGAAAACACATATGATTGCTCTGCAGGAAAAACTGTTGCCAGAGCACACCGCCGTTCAAAGTTTCTCGACAAAAAAAAAACAACAGTTAAGGTAATTATCATTTACCCATAATGACATACGTAGTTCTCACTAATCTCTCCCTACCACGTCCTGATCAACATCCCCCCCTCCTCTAACAGTAGGGACCCCCTCACCAGATGAGGAGCGAGGGGACTCCCTGATCCCCACCCTTCATCAACAGAGTGTGGGGGGGGGGGAGTTGGTTAACAGGGAAAGAGATCCCAAATACAAACAGACAGAGTCCCCTCTCCTTAGATCAGGGGGCCCCTTGGCCCTCAGTGCCCTGGTTGGCCCTCTTGCCTTGGCCCTTGGTGTACACCCTGGCCACCCTTGGCCCACATCGAGAACAGACACACATACACACACACACCCTGCCACAGCTGTCAAAATCCTGACGTCTTAATCAATCCTAAATCCACGACCCTGTCAGACGCAGCAGTAAGATGGATGCAGAAGGGGGTGACCCCCGACCTTTGACAGGGGTGGAGAATACAATTCCAACGTGCCCCATCGGCCCCCCCTCTACCACTTTTCCCCCCCAAACATCGCCCGCCTCAGTCGGCTCCGCTGCTGCCCCAAACAATGATGGAGGAGAGCCCATTCATCCTGGGCTGGGAACCAGGGGCCAAGGTGCCCTTGTAACCCTGCACGTACTCAAGACACGCACAGACACACAAGTATGCGAACACACACACACACACCCTTACAATTGGGCTTGTGTGCACCATAGAACAGCTTTAAAAAGAAAGGTTTTAAACCAAATCAAGCCATATAGTGTGACCAAAGGCTGACATACTCGCATACACTTTTTAATATGACTGAAAAAAACTAACAACACACACACCTTACCCCACGACTCTACCTCAATATCCACCCTCCCTCCCCCAAAACCAGCTCCTGTCTAATTCCCTTGGTCAACATGGTCATATAGGAGAGAAACCTCTCTCCCACAGAGCCTGTCACATTGGGGAATATTAACCAGCTCATCAGTGCACTTGAAGAGTGACAGTGGCCAGCACCTTTTAACCCTTCAGTCTCTGGATCTGTTATGCATGATGCATGTTATCCAGTTTCCAGAAAAAAAGGTTTTCAAACAGTGTAATTGAAGCTTAAAGTGAAAAGAGTGAATGTATTGGCACTGTAAACTTAAACAACCTAAAGCAGATGCAATGATATGTGAACTAAATGGATTTATTGGCTTGAAAAGCAATACTGCCAGCTCAGAGGCTGGCAGACACTACGAGACTGCATTAGTCATATAAAATCAAAGTTTCAAAATCCTTTATTGCGTTCTTTAGAGAGTAACAGCTGTTTATTTCAACTGAAATTAAAGAGAAGAGATAAGTAGTCCATTTCAATGTTGCAGGATAATGAAAGTTATGATATACAGTATGAGATCAGGGTCTCATTCTGATTTGAAACAAGAGTTAATTATAGTAAATTGCATGATAAAAAGCAAATCCAAGGCAGATTTACATAAGGCCTGTAACTTACTACTTTCTGGTCTCCTTCTCTCAACCCCTCAGCTCAGTTGTAACCCTTAGTCTTCCCACCCAAGCAGCCAACAGTACCCCTAAATCACCAGACCTGTTTGCCATGCAATTAGTCCTCCAAGATAAAGGCTCCCTCATAAATTAGGAGAGGTGTAGTGGTCCGTTCCCCTTGTTAATCACCCATGCCCAGCCTTTGACCCCTCACTGCTGTGACTCGCTGCTTTTTTTGTGTAATGGTGGTGGGTGGCGGGTGGGGTATACCAATAAACCATTGTGGCAGAATTGGCATACGTTCGTCTGGCCAGCTGATAACTGGGCCTCGGCTTGGCAAAATGCTGCATATGGTCCAAAAAACAGCTACTGAATACTACTAGATGCTAACCACAATACACTGTATACCATAAACTACAATCTACTGTGTGCAATGAAACAAGCAAGTTAAATTAGGGAAGAGTCAAAAAAGCCATTTCTCGTAAGAGCTAAATTCAAAGTTCAATTGGCAATGTTAAATGGGCATTTCTAGGCCATGGTCAGAATTCAGCAACATGCTAAAAGCTCTATCTTGCTTCCGATTTATTTTTTTATTTTTTTATCTGAAAGGATGCACTCTACACTGACCTTAAAACCTCATCAAACAACATGGTATAGGATCACTGCAAGCTAAGACTACAATAATCCCCCATGAAGGGCTGTTCGCCCCCTACCAAATAGCACTATTTCAACCCCATCTCACTGCTGTTTATTTTCACTCTTCTCATACCTGCTCGGAATGATAAACTCTTTTTCTCTACTTCCCTCCCTCTAAAGCTGTCTATCTCTTTTTCCCAGCTTCGAGCTCCATTGGGAATAAAAGAACGAACAGGTGGGGGTGAAAGACACAGCGGTAGTGCGAACCTCCTCTCCCGGTGTCACCAATTCTCCTGGGATGCATCCCATTGCACAACACCTCCCAGTGGGCCTGCTAATTACTCCATATCCAATCATCATTGTTTCTATCTCCCAACGAGACACTGGAAAGAAGAGTCAAAAATATCCAACAGAGTGCGAGGTGGGTGAAGTGAGGGAAGGACAAAGAGAACGAACACTGGGGATAAAGACAAAGAGGCAGAGCAAGAGGATGGGGAGAAATTATAGAGGTGGGTCACTGAAGGGACTGGCAGAGTTAGAAGGCAGAAAGGGATCTACTGTATAAATAGTGAGAAAAAACAGCCAGCCCCAGAAAACACAAGACAAATGTCAGTTCTTTACCTTGGCATTCTGCATTGCGCTCCTCGTATCCAGGGTTACACAGGCAATTCCCGATGGGCACCAGCCACTCTCCATCAGCCCCGCAGTACATCTTTGGAACCTCTTTCTCCTCTGAATTATCCACGCATGATCCACGAATTTCCACGAGTGAGGAGGTATCGGCTCCAGTGATGGTATCAGGAAACTGGGCCAAGTTACGCACTGCTAAAGGACATTTCTTGTAGAAGACCCTGACGGACACAAGCGCAATGCACGCTCCAACATCCTGGAAGGCCAAATAGAAGCCCTTGCGGGTCAAGGCGCCCACATCACGGACCTCTGTGTTCAGCTTCATGATGCGATCGCCGATGTCCACCTGAGTGAAGCTCTCATCCGCAGCGATGGTATCGATCTTCCCAAACTGGTTCTCGCGGATGTAGCGCTCCTTGTCGTTGTTGGACTCGTAGTAGTAAAGATTGAAGGTTTCCTTGCAGGTTCCCATGACACCCGGGAGGCTGTTGCAGTCCCGGAGGGTGAACTTGATCTCAATGTAGACACGCTGGGCACCGCCTCGGGGGATCCAGTCAGTGCGGAGCCAGTTGTTCTGGTTTGGCTCCATGACGTTACACACCTGATACGTCCGGATGGGAATGTTCTTTTCATCCATAATGCTCACTTCCTCCCACTGGGGAAAGAACAAAACAATAACATTATTACAAAGGTGTTCTTAAAACTCTTAGTTTCAATCTGCAAATGAATTACTAATGATGAGTTCCGAACCATAGTTTAAGACAATTAAAAAAACAGTAGTAAAATGCTATAACGTTATCATGGCAGAATTGTTAAAGGTTAAGAACATCAGAGAAATATAAAAACTAAATTGTCTCCTAATTAAAATGGACTATGTAAGTATTGCACATGACTGGAGTCAAGTGCCAAGAATGAGAGATACTGTGCAAAAGAACATGCAAGAAAGATTAGTCAATATTAGAGTCTCAGCAGCGCAATTAATTGATGGCTAAACTTAATGCATATTTTATGAATGGCACCTAATAGACTTGTTAGGTCCTAATATAGAATCATACAGATATTAATATTCATGGCTTCCCCTCAACTGTGAGAAAGGAAATGTGTTATTAGTTATATGCCTCTGTAATGCCTACACTTCAATAACAGCTTAAATAAAGAAAAAATAACTTGGGGAGTGGTATACAAAATTGTCTTCACACACACACACACAAACACACACACACACACACACACACACACACACAAACACAAACACACACAGACACAGAGACACACACACACACACACACACACACACTGAGAGACCTGTATGACTCAGGCTATCAGAAAAAAAGGAAAACGGGATTATGTGAATTCAAAAACTAAGGGTCTGGAATCAATGCTAATGATCTAATGTGCGCCTGCTTTACATCAGCATACATTATAGGGACTAGGAGACAAAGGCACACATGTTCACCACTGTGTTGTTAGTATAAACTCATAGAATAGAGAGAGACGCTGACGTGGGGCGCATGGATTACGTTATCCAAGCTTATTTTTGCCAGGAGGGAATGTTTGTTTTACTTATGATAAAGTTTCTCTCTCGACAGATCACCGTTGAGCAAATACGAGCATGTCTTGAGAGGCTGAAAGCGGTGTGTTCCCTTTGGTTTTTCACCGTGTGTTTTAAATAGTCTTTGACTGAGCTGGGCTGTAAACAAGAGCAGACAGGTCTTTGGCTGCCGTTGCTTCAACCATTTAGAAAACTGTATAAAAAAAAAGTCTTAATGGAACAATGGAAGATATGGGTTATGCTGCCAGATTTGATTTGACGCCTTATCATAAACAATCTGGTTTAAAGCCTTATTACCCTGGAGGAGGGTGGGATAATGCTAAACATAGCTGTGGCTGTATGATTTGAGAAAATGTCTATCATTTCCTGCTGTTCCATTCCACACTGCTCTCTTCCTTTAGCCCCCTTTTGTTGTGGAAATTAAGCGGCACTGAGATAAGGGTGCACCTTTCGCTGATAGCAGGGAAGAGGGAGAATAAGGCCAATTGGTCATAATGAGAGGGTGAATGCAGGCTTGCCGGGGGCTGCCAGGACCCTGTCAATCACTTGTTTGTGATAAACTGGCTGAGGGGAGGATCTGAGCGCAGCAAGTTTACTGAGAAAAGCTTGCGAGCAGAGCGTGCAACAGCTGCACTAGGTGAAATTCTGTTCCCGTGGGTGGCTATTCATTAGTTAACATGATTGTTGCTGATGTGTATTAATTTTCATAAAACATTCTAGCATGTGCTCATTATCACATTTCTAAGTAGAACAAATGGAGGAGTTACTGCTGACTCACAAAACACTGTAATTTGTTTAATGTGAACAATTAGGTCATCACTGATATTCAAAGATATGCCAGTGAAATACATTTTTGGCCATTTCTGTATAATGAAATTGAGACTCTGTTAAGTTATGGTATGCGCCTTACCTTTCCTTAACCATCTAATGCCCTTGGCACGCCGTGGCCACTGTGTGGCCCCTATTCTTTCTCTTATCAGTTATCAGAGCCACTGTAGATATCCCAGTTAGACTGAGGGATCACGCATTTGGTCGACCCTATTCCCCGTTGCTCTATAGTGAGATCCAGTCATCCTGCGGCAAGAGCTAAACCCCTTTGCACTTTCCCCCTTATTCATCCATTCCAGAGGACCCTCTCTCAGCTGCCAAGTTCATCTCTCTCTCTCTCTCTCTCTCTCTCTCTCTCTCTCTCTCTCTCTCTCTCTCTCTCTCTTCTCGACTCAATGGTGGAAAGGGATATAAAGTTTCTCCACAAAGACCGATTCAATCCACCGTCTATTCAGGAAACCTGACGCCCGCTGCAGTATCGGCCCCTGCATCTGACCATTACAGAGTGGTTAGAGAGAAGGGAAGCGAGGAGAAAGGGGAGCAGGGGATGAGGGGGGGTGCCTATAGACCGGTATTTCTCAAAGTGGATTCCGGGGACCCCATGGGGGCCTGGAGGTTGTTCCTAAGGGTCTTTATACACAACAAAATGGCAAATTCTAATTTACCAATATTTAGTGTAAGATACTGAAAATGATGCCTTGATCTCACCCTGAGCCTAATATCCCTACAGCACAGATAGCTGCACAATAAATCATCAACAATGATATTTCCACAAAGGGCTCACCAGGACTGAATCTTATCAAAGAGGGCTGTGTATCTGTTTGGCGGTCCACTCCAGAGCTCCTGCCAATAATGGATATTATCTCTCCATTTTTGCTCAATAGGGGACCGTGCGCCTAACAAGGGGACACTTCTTTGCAGTACTTACCCCTCCTTCTGTCGGGTTGGCGACCCATCCCAGCTCCCCCTGTACAGATCTGGAGTCCAATAACGTGACTGGAAAACAAGAATAGGCGAAGTGATCTTAAAGTCTCAGTCCGTCCATACAGCATCAGCATAATCCACTACGGTCTGAAGAACGAAAATGGGTATTTAAAAAAGGCTTAATGAATAGAAATAACTGTTAAAGCGAAGTGATATTTTCATGATGAATGTCAGTACACAGAGAGAATAAAAACTGTAGACCAACGAGTCTTGTAAATGTTATGTTATGCGTAAGTCCCTTCTGTGCTTAACGCATGTCGTTATGATTGATTTTCGTTAAGATAAAGCTTTTCTACAAACGACAAATGTATTTCCCCAGTGTCTTTAAAGTAATACTATCTAATTCTGCTCATGCAGCGTCGGCCCGAAGCATGTTTGATGATTGGAATCAATTAAGGAGCCGTGTGCATAAACTTGGTCGTTGAAGAACAAAACGCATTTAAAATGCCTCCGACGGACAGAGAGGCTTTCTTGCGCGACATTTTCTCGAGAAAAAAGTACAACAGTATGTCTGTGAAGCATTCATTTAAAAAAATATGTTCGATTGAATTAAATGGCAGAGTAGAACTATTTATTTTTAAGGGTTCTGAATTTTGTGTGAGTAAAATTCTTAATCCGCTGCTCAGTATATATTAATAAATAAGTCCGTTATTTAAGTCCGCGGTGTAAATTATTAGGTACAATACAGACTGATCAATTTTAAATGTTAAACATTTTGTTTCATATTTAACTTCCCGGAGCCCGGGACGCATCGCTGTGGACTTGTGTCAAACAGATCTGCTCTGCCGAGCAGGTCTGATATGGAAACATAATTCTGCAGGACAGACTCGATCCGATGGGATGGTCTAAAATAAAACAAAGTACATCATTTATTAGTGTTTGGAGTGGAATGTAGGCTAGAATCTGTATTGGGCCAAACATTTTGAAACGCTGCGCACCGGGACCCCTAGCAGGCAATTGCCCCGAAACCTTCCGAGCTCTTGTTTTGTGTCGGATACACCATGCTCAATTCTTGCACTTCGATGTTTAGTAAACGTAAACCTGTAAGAGCCGAATAATCGAATACCTCTTATTAATCGCTGGGAACTATTCGACATGTAGGTTATAATAAACCGAGCAGCGACACAGTTTAACTTTTACAATTGGTTTTCTTGTCATTCCCATGTTCACCTTCCACCCAAATCCACTGTTACAGCAGGAGCGATCACTGTGAGCGACTCTGAAATGGATAAATAAGGAGCTGCCTGGCCGGTCGGATGTGTGCAGGATTTTGCGAGTCTCCCACTGACTCGTTAATAGTCTACTTCGTTTATGTTCTACAAGACATGTCCGTTCACGAGATGCTTCGCTAAATTAAACTTCGTTTTAAGCAGAGAGCGGCTTGACCTCTCTTAACAGAGAATAGCACGTATCGGGGCTGCAAGTGTTCCTGCTCGCAGGCTTTCAGCAGCTGGCACGACCCAAGACCGAGCGAAGACAGCCGATGCGCATTTGGACAGCAACTCCTCATTCCAGTTGCGTTCTCACAAAACCCAGCAAAAGTCGCTGCGTAAAGGTGACCGTCGGTGTTTCCCACCATTAAACTCATCGCGGCTCCACGCACTCGCAACTAGGGGCCACGAAGTAAGGGCTCCGCAGCGCAAACACACAGGGAGACGGAGCGGGGATAAAGTCAGAAGTCCCCGGCAGTTATTTTCTCCCAAACAACCTTACCTTCATTTGGGGGGTATATCCGTGCAGGCGAAACAAATGTAGAAATCCCAAAAACAAGAAAGACGGCCGTGAACAAAATCCCTGCCATGAGTGCCATTTGTGTCGTTGTTCCGTTTTTCTCTCCTGTTTTTCTTTCGTTGCTCTTCTCCCAGGTCCTGCGCTCTCTCTCTCTCTCTCTCTCTCTCTCTCTACCTCTCTCTCTCTCTCTGTCTGTCTCTCTCTCTCTCTCTCTCTCTCTCTCGCTCTCTCTCTGTCTCTCTCTCCCAGTGGAATATGGGTTTGAAGCGGACAGGGCGAAAGAGACGCAACGAGCGCACCAAAGCCAGGAGGCGGGTCTACTCTGTGCGGTCTGACGCGGACCCCGTCAATCCATAGGAAACTTAGTGGACTGTGGTGGGGGGGTGTTATGGGGAGAATAATCATTAACCACCCCCACTGCACACCCCAAACAACTCACTCTCTCATTTGCCAGTGGGCAATCTAGTCAGAGATACGAGGAGATGGTGATAGTGTGAGGTGGGCATTTCTCCACGACATTTGCCATGCAGGTACAAAGGCCCATTAAAGGTCCTTATGACTCTGTAAGTCACCGATTGACATTACACGAATAAACTGCGGGGGGAAAGTCATTTTGGCCAACAGTTAAAACAAATGATTAGTGTGTCTGTGTGTGCGCGCTGCCTTGATTTCAGACAGAGCATTGAGTTCGTTTAGGAAATGAAGTTGAAGTCTGCTTCAATCCCTGCTTCCTTAACTTTAAATGAAAAAGAGAAACTGCTCCTCATTTATATATTAATATGAGTATAATGCGATGCGTCAGTTTTTGTCCTCAGTGTTCCTCAGCACTCACACTGTGCTGCTGCTGATCCTGCATGTAGTCTGGCTCCAGTCAAGCGCAGCGCTGTCCGAGGTGAGCCGCATCAGACCAAGGTCGCCACCTAGCGGACATAGTGACGCCTGTTCTGCCTCCAAAATTGGATTAAAGAACAAGCATGAGCATGACCTCCCTACCATTACATGGTATTGCACTTTGTGATATTGACAATGCCTGTTTTGTGATAAGTGGCAAGCTTGTATTGGATTATTGTTGCCATTATTCGAATATTACCAAGGCTTTATGGGCATTTATGATGAAATGTGCACAGGGATTCATCCATCAGTACAGGGTACATAGCAGACATGGTGTTGTGGTGCTGCAAAGTTAAATGTGCAGGAATTGATGTATCTTCTGCAGTTTTTCTTCAAACAAAGGCTGCATTGTTCATGTTTGAGAAAAAGCCAACTGTGTCCAGGTTTGGGGTTTTGCCTAGGGTGCTCTCACTCTTTTATGCCCTCCTACACAGGTCTTCTATTGCTCCCATGAGATGTGCCCGTTGCAGCGACAGGCAGGCAACCTTTTAATGATCAGCAGAGGAGATTGTCATCGTGTGGGCAGGTTGGGGCGTTCTGCATCACCACACACTGCAGCCAGTGAATACATAGCTCTCCACAACCACAACCAGCACCTTTATAATAGTATCTTCTTTATAGTCCCATAGGGCACTGCTTCCTGCTCATTTCTAAATGGTTGTAAGTCAAAACAGAACTCCATTGCCCATTTTCTTCTTCTCATCTCATTACAGAGTCATACATATACTGTATACAAAGACAAACATGAATGTGTCTTTGTGTGGAAATATTGTCTGTAGCCTCTAGCATCCATGTTTGGCAGATCCCAAGTGCTCTAGTTCCCATGCCTTTTGTAGCTGTCAAACCAACCTTCCAAGACTTGGCTACTATATATTTATTTCTGCCCATACAAGGAAGCATCTAGGAGTTTTCTCATAGGGGTGATCTCACTGTAAATAGACCTGCCATTGTCTCAAATGCTTCTACAGACATAGTGTGGCTTTGTTTGTGTATTCTTGCAGATGCCATTCAAAGAAAGAGAGTATAGTGTTTTTATGTAGGCTCTAACTAGAGAGGGCAGCTACAAAGTCCGGATCTTGGATTGCTCAAAGACATTATGTTAGGTCAAAAAAAATGAGATTGATTTGGGAAATAGATGTAGATGTGTGTGTGGGTTTATGAGAGTCTCCTGGGGATGGGATACTGTGCCTGTGCCTTGGGGGTCTCTCCTGCAGAAGTATCTCACCCGGCGTAATGAAGCAGATAAAGCAACTGGTGCACCACCGAAATTGGCTAATTAACCTCTGAACATTGATTGTGCAATACCACATCCCCAGATGAAGGGCACTTTCCCCTGTTTTCTCCCATGACAACAAGCCTGGCAACCTTAACAAGCCAGAGAGGCACCTGGAAGGCTGCTTTTGATCTTTTCAAGCAATGGCAAAAAAAAAGTTTTGCAGACCGACAATGGCGGACTGTGAAGGTGGTCGGGACAGGGTGCGAGTGGGCGGATTGTGTCTCTTGTCTTCCTTTATTTGTGTCACAGTGTTTTTGATTGATTACACTCCCATCGTTTCCTTTATCTTCCTGTCAAACCATCAGCTTTTTTTCCAAGGGGGAAGTGGTGGAACAACCCCCCCCCCCCCAACACCACCCCCATTCCCTTCCTCTACCAGCCCACTCTGCTATCTCCAGATGGCATCTGCTGCCCACACATCTGCATTGTGTGCCAATCATGCACACCGACTCCAAAGCTTTTGCTTGTGCATGCAAACACACACACAAGCTCACTAGGATACACTCACACAAACTTCTGTTATAAACCGATTTGCTGATATTTTCTGACTTCTATATGTCCTGCTCTGACATGGCGGACGTTCTAACTTTTGCACTCATAGTATCAGTCTGTGAAGTATTGCTGCTTTTGATCACCTTTCGTTTGCGCTTTAGCAAATATTTGACCAATTTTATAATGTTTAGCGTTGAGGACTGCTAGCTGAAGGAAAGTGAGAGGCTTTCTTTCCACAGCAGCCCTACAATCATCCACTGCTATTAGAAGTTGTTGCTGTGCTAATTAGATCAGTTCTCCAGATCAGAAAGTCCAGTTATTATAGTTAATAGTCATGGTGACTAGCCATAATGTGATATTATTTGTGTTTTTCTAATGTGTGTATACTGTGTATTCGCTCCATAACCAGCGCAGCCCAGTGGCGGTGCATTTCAGGGGGGTCCAGGGGAGTCCTCCCTGAGGGACACTGGCATTGAACATTTTAGAACAAGAACAGGAGGTGACATTAATACCCTTCTTCTCCAAAAGGGAGAGTTTTTACACCTTTACACTTCAGACTATGACACTAAGAAGACTAATTCAGGAATATGAAATAAAAATGATTGTAAACTGAGATTTTGCAAATAGACGTAGTGTTGACAATATCATTCAATATAAGAATATTCCATCAATATAACTTGATTTAGCCTATTTGAAAAAAAATGCACGTCCACATTCCTGGGATTGATGTAATTGTATACTCAGTGAATTGTTAATTGTATATACAGTGGTGAAATGTAACTAAGTATCTTATACAAGTATAAGGATATTACTCAAGTACTGATCTTAAGTACAAATTTGAGGTACTTGAACTTTGTTTAAGTATTTCCATTATATGCAACATAAGTTAAGTGTCAGTGCACTTGATGACAGAACCATCAAGCTAAAGATTGTTTGTTTACTCCCATGTCTGTGGTGGAAGTGCAGGTGTCGTTGCATGTTTTCCCAACTTCGATACATTTATGATGGGCTATTGGAACCAATCAGGGCAGAGACTTTTGGCTTGTGTTTACAGTACCTTGCGATGGCGACTGGAAGTTTAGAGACAAACATAATTTGAATATCAGCACACATTATTGTCAAAACCCCATCAGACCGTTCAGGCAACCATGCTCAATCTGTCACATCTCTTCAGGAAGTGCAGCACTCATTTATTGTCAACAAAGCAAAAAAACTCTGACCCCTGTCCCCATCTCATCTTCTCCCACCTCCCTGACTACAGTTCGGGCCATTGTTTCAACTAAAGCCCCTAAAGTCCCTCCTGCTGGCCTGTGACCCCCCCAGGCTACAGGCCCTGCCCACCACCTTCGGATCCCCAGCTTCATGCAGTGTTCCTCGGCCCTGCGGTCAGGAAGACAGTCCCCGGAGGTCAGAATGAGTGGGAGTCGGAGGAGACCAGAGCAGAAAGGGAAGAGGAGATCAAAGGAGCAGCAGGAGAGCAGCTCTGAACAGGAATGTCAGAGATGAGATAAAATCCACTGGACTGGAAATATTGCTCACACAAACACACGGATGCACTTGTGCACACAAGCAATATGCACTTATTTTGTGTGTTGCAACATGATGGGACTTGTTTTTATCTTTGCCAATGATCTTCAGAATCTCCTGAGGATGTTTTGCAGTCACAGAAATCACCTGTTAATTCTGCCACCTAATTCAAAGTCCATAAATGACAACAGGAATTGTGGATGTTCAATTTAAAACATTTAAATCAGTGTAACTATATTATCTCCAGAATTCTCTATCAATTGCATGCAGTTCTATATCCTCATCTCCATGGCAATACATACCTTACATTGTACTATTTTTAGCATTTATTTTTACGCTCTGTCAACTATTTTACAGTTACAGCACTCATAACTTTAGTCCACTGTCTACTCTTTATCTCCACGGGACAGCCGTTGGAAATGGTCCCGAAACATAAAGTCTGACTCTCATCATGTCTGTGTAGCTACTGAACTGCATCACTTTCCTTTTCTATTTACATTTACATTTAAATGTAAGGCATTTGGCGGACACTGTCACCCACAGCGATTTACAAACCTGCTCATGATTAAGACACCATCAGTTCAACTAAAGGTAGACATTTGGTGGCAATCAGAGTACTGCTCTCTGAGTATACCGTGTGCTGTTTGGACTTGAAGATAAAGAAATATGTCTAATATGTTTCTTCTTTCACTCCAGTCTCTTCCTGTGACATTTCTAATAAACTAATACAGTAGGCATGGCTGTCTGAGCAGGGGGGACAACAACCGACCGCTCGATATGCTTAGTTACTGTTGCTGTAGCTTTCCCTTCTCACACGGCACATAATGATACAATAATAACGGTGGCAAATTTATCATTTAAGATTTACGTTCTGTTTCTTGTTGATGTTTGTAGTTTAAATCAGATAATCACACAGTTTAAGCCATTCCTTACACATTTGCTCTTCTGTTTTTGCCTTTCAAATGGTGATAAAGAAAAGACACCACCCTCCAAACTCTGTACCAAGTATCGCTCTTACTAGAGCACTGTGTACACCGCCTCAACATAATCCAAAAGCTTGACAGGCCTACTCTGTAGTTATAGTTGCTAAGCTATGATTCGGGGCAAGGATTAGTGAATGGTCAGTTGGCACTCTGAATAATGTTGCCATTTACAGATATAGTGAAGACGTTTTACATGAAGCACCACACAAGCAATGTTTCTGCCAGTGTGATACAACTGAATAAAAAGTCAAAAGAATACCACCACTCAAAAGGAAAAGCATTCTTCAGCATAGCCATGTTAACTCTGAAACCCTCCACCTTCCGTCCACCATGCTGACTCTATCTCTATGCCCCGCACCACGTCGCTGGCTGTTATTTGACCTATTTGTGCCCCTGCCACCCAGCTCTTTACCCCCTGATGCTAGTGTGTCAGTCAATAAGCATCACGGCAGTTCCGCCAGTGGAGCCCAGCAGGTGCGAGCTCTCTCTGTGGTAGTAGAAAAGGAACCAAGCTGCAAGAGACCCTTTGTCTCATTTCAGAATTACCTGTGGGTTTTCAAAGCGGACCGTTGCTGTGTCTACCCTGTTGTTTACCACCCTTCATTTTCCAGTCCTGAGTTGTTATTCTGGGAAATGCCACTGGTTTGAGACTTGACAGCAGGAGGTATGTGCTCACACAGAGAGAGTTTCTCTAATGCCACACTGTAATATTACTTCCCTGATCAAGACATATCGAGATTGCATGGCTTTCTCTGGCAAGTCTAAAAGAAATGAATAGAAAGGGCAACTAAAATGTACATTTTATGGAAACCTTTATTTTGCAGGCTGTGACTAAGGTGTATGATTTACAAGTTACTGTTGTTTTTTTTATGAGGCGTAAAGGTAGCGAAGTTATATCAAAGTCACAAATTACACTTTGTAACCACATGAAAACTCGCTTATCCCACTGTTTTTTTGTAGAAGCATCATTTTCAGTTGTTACAGGGCTGGGTAACGATCCAGCAAACTCTCATCTGGCTGCCAGATTAAGCTGCTGCCGTTAGATGCATTTACTGTAGATGTCTGTGGCAGCACAGTCACTCAACGCTTAAAGCATCAACACAAGCTACAAATCAGCTCCAACTTTAGGCAGCTTTAGAATTTGTTATGTAAAAGATTACACACGAAAGACATTTGGCAGCAGCAAAAGGGAATAAGCACTCGAGGGGAGATGATTTAAGGTGTCTCGAAGTTAATTTATGGTGTGGTGTCAAGCACTTCGGAGTGCCTCCTAATCATCATACTTAGAGGAAGACAACTGAGGTGGTGCAGTGACGACAAGCATACATACTGTAAGTATGAGGGACATTACCTTAAACCTTGGTGTGTTACTAATGGCGTATGTGTATAAATGCACATGTGCGAATGCAAATATGGATTATTTATGTACTTACTTGCATACATTTAGGTCACATTGCATTAAACAAAGCTGTGCACAGACATTCCCTCTCTGAGTCTGAGATACCATTTTAATTGTGAGTTTACGATTCAGAGCACAGATGTAGACACAAGCGTCACAGTCACACACAAGCTGACATTTGGCTGAACCATCGAACTTGTGAGTTGAGGACGGAGTTTGTTTTCCAACTGATCTCATCTCCTAACTTAGTGAGAATCAAGAGAAGGAACAGAAGGTAGTGGGAGTTTATCAGCACCCAATGAACATTTAGCCCTTTAGCTGTTATTACTTTCAGACAAACTGGTACAAATAACTGTGGTTATAATATGTGATTATCGTAAACAAATCAAATCATGGTCAGTTAGTCGATTTATCTCATACCTATGGCACTGTTGGTATTAAACTAGTGGTTTACAAGACCACATTTTCCAGTGGCGTACAGACATTGTTGCTAACCAAAAATCTAACTTTACTGCCAGATAGAACCCAGTGTCACAACAAGTAGCGAGCAAAACTGGCAAGAGGCCAGCAAATGAATCAGGTAATGATTTAGTGATGTTAAATGGTGACACATACTGTGCTGTCTTTAACTGATTGAATTCATAAATCTGCTTATTCATTACATAGATTGATGCCAATGATGGAAAAAAAATAAAGGTGACAGAAATGTGAGGGATGGAAAGACATTTCATCCACAACCTGAGACCACAACAGCAACACTGTGGTATGTTTGGATGTATGGATTAACACAACTGATTTGTGGTTGTGATGTTTGATGTTTTTTTATATGACTCCCACCCTTCTTAGTCTTTAAGCAAACCAATAAATGACAACAAAAAGGAAATAAATATGTACTTCAGTGTTATCACTGGTAATGATCATGCTTTATCATTAATTAATAAATCACACATATCCATCTGTGTGTTGGACTATATTGAAAACTTTACTATTGTTAGAGAACACAACATAAGGCATCTCTGTACTTTACTATTAGTATTACTTTTACACCTCTGGACACCTGGTCAATCGCTGCATAAAGAGAACATGATTGTGGGATTATTCTTTCAGATAGTTAAAAAAATTATTGGACGCAGACCCCATCAAGACCGCCACACTATGTGCTTGCTTTTGGTAGTGTTTGTTGTGCTTAGAGCATCACATTATACTAAATATAGCTACCTCTGGGCTCATGTTCAATAAAATATTATGCTCTGTTTTGGGTAACACCCTCCCTACAGCTTTTAATAACTCCTTTTTACAACCGTGCCATATGATTAGAATTTATTTATTGTCAAATGTGTATAATATCCTTTAACTGAGATTACCTGCAACAGTGAGTCAATGCTACAACCTCTGCTATTTACCAAGATAAGCCAATTAAATGTTCTCTATTAGTTCACTACAATGGGATTCATGCACTTTGCAGACTTACAGATTTACGCTCGCTATTTTCCAGTGAAAGCAGAAGAATCATTAAATCTTACAAGGTATCAGCCACATTGCAAGAGCCTCTCTAATCTTCTACAGAGATGGAGCAATGCTAAAGTGAAATATGTTTGTTTAGACCAGCTATTCTTTTCCTCTCCTCACTCCCCCTCCTCCTCTTTCGCCTCCTGGGGTTGGGCTGTATTTGCACCATGGGTGTTGATGGAGGTGGTGGGTGAGGTAGGGTTGAGCATGGTAATCACCTAAAGGTGGGCTGGTTGCTATGGCGTCCTGCCGCTGAACAGCGACAGCAGCGAGAGCTTATTGAGTTGCGCAGAGGAGGCCAGAGGAGGCCAGAGCTGTCGAGCTGTCGAGACCACTGAGGATTACGCACACACATATTCACACACACATACACACAGTTTGACTTACTATAGCAGTGAAGACCTTCTATTAGTTTGAATACTCTTCCGACATGACTTCTAACCCTAAACCTAATAATTAGTCCCTTGAATTACTTCACAATATGTATCTTTTCTTAAAAATGTCTATTAGTGTTTAAATCAAAATGGTTCTCATAAGGATAGAAGCACAATAATGACACATACACACACTTTCATAAACACTGAGAATGTGCACACTAAGTAGAAGTAGACACGCAAGGCACACTGTCCAAAAAACGCATCAAAGACAAAAGCAAACTTATTCAAAATAAACATACTCACCGAGAAACAGAGTCATCCAGAGCAACTGACAGCTGCTCACATATTTGCTTGAAATAAGCATATTCAAACACACAGACGGGTAGAGGGAGAAAGTGAACAAGCGAGGGAGGAAGTCAGATCCAGTCACACTAACCATCTAAAACACACAGCAGCACACTTGCAGCATGGGACAATATGTGCTGATAACAAACTGCGCCAGCCCAACCCCAAATATCAAGCTGAGGAGCTGTGGGCTGCCGATGCAGCCTGCTGTCTCCCACTGGACCCAAACTAACACAAACAGTCATCCAGACATGTGCTGCAAATAAAAAGAGAAGAAGAAGAGGTTTATTCTGTCAGAATCCAAATATGCACGTTTGCAAACATTCACACAGAAATCCCTAATAAATTCACCACTCTTACTTTGATTCTTATTCAGATAATCCCTCCTTGCAAATACACGCATACACGCATACACGCATACACGCACGCACGCACGCACGCAAGCACGCACACACACACACACACACACAAACACACACATACAGTCACACTTAAGCACACACACAGGTAGCACCTCTGTGCCAAAATAGCAATTACCCATCCTGTGCTGTGAGATAGGAGCTGCAGGCCCCCGGAGCAGCCGCCTGTTATTACTTATGTAAATATCGCATGGTAGTGTCTCTATCCAATTTGGAAAAGAATGACAGTATGTATGTGTGTGCCAGGGTGGTTTATCTGCACAGGGATGTATGCGCATTTGTGAAGACAGAAGGTATTTCAAGTCATTTCAGTCTTGTGGAATTGGGAGGCAGAAAGACTACAGTAGATGTGTTGAAGGAGATCATGGAGGGGAGATCCATACATTTAGTAGAAAAATTAGGGTTTTGTTTTTGAAAATTGTGCTTTTCACACTTCCGTTAGGAATGGCTTAATAAAATGAAGAGAAAGTGAGGAGAGATTATATTTCAAGAGATGATCTCCATAAAATAATTTATTTTTTTATAACTGTTATGTGAAAGAATATCTCTGATGTTAATATTGACAAACAGCAGCGGTACCATCTACATATGATCAGGATTTTTTGGTTCTTTTGCAGTCAGATTTTTTGATTCAACACGTGTCTATTAACCTTTCAAATGTGCAAAAACAATTAAAGTGGCACTAAATGAGGCTTTTACAGATTAAATAATTTAGGACATAACCCTAACTCAATGTAGAAGATTGTGGAAATGATAGATGCAGTATAACAAGACTAAGAGTCTGCATGGCCAAATCCTCATCACAGTTTAGCGTGTTAGCATGCTAACAGTCGATTAACACAAAGTACAACTGAGGCTGATGGGAATGCTATTAGTTTTTCATTATTTGTTCATACAGCAAAGTTTTGGACGAAATACAATTTTGACGTGATGTTGGCGCTAGATGAAAAGTTGAAGTAAAGTCTTTTTTCAATTCTGTCACGTCAAACTCATCAGGTTCACGACTTGAGTCTGACTTGAGTCCTTGTCGTGTTACTGCATGACACTAATAGTTGACTGAAATGTGACACTGTTTCATATTCTACATAAAAGCAAGAACAACATGTTCTGTAGGGTAACACGCAACATGTGCAATAAACAATAAAGTTCAATAAATTAAACTTTTTTTCTGTTTCATCCTGTCTAAAGGTATATCACCCCAGTCCTATTATTAGTATCCTTGTATAGCCCGGTGCACAATCCTGCCGTCTCTCTTTGAACAACAGTGAGTACGTGCTGCATTACAGTAAGCCACTTGAGCCACACTGAATCCACTTACAGCTAAAAGCAGGTGGGCTTCCACCCATCCCACCACTATATGTACGGATATACCTTTGGAGTGGAATCCCCTGTGTCCCCCTCGCAACCTAACCTCCGCAATAAAACACCCTGTCCTCCTCTACAGTTCCCCCTCAAAGGTTGCAGGTAAATGGGGTAATCTCCTGGCCCATCGCCCCCTCTCTCTGGGTGGATGAAACTCAACCCCCCCCATCGCAGCGTTTAGACCCCCATCCCACTCCCAACAAGGCCCACCTCTTGTCTCTCTCTCTTTCCCTCTCCTTCTCTCTCTCCCTCTCCTTCTATCTAATCACAGTCCATTAGCCGCCCCATTAAAATTCTTTTGTCCAATTTGGGAGGAATGCTACCCTCGTGGAAAAACAGAATGAAGCCACAATAGGGCCTTTTCAAATCGCGCTCGACTTTTATTACTGAGAGTGGCTGAGGAGTGCCACCCACCTCCAAGCACCACTATGTCTTCCAGTCCCCTCCTGTTTGCTCTTGTGTCGTGTGTGTGTTTGTGTGTGTGTGTGAAAAATACAACCTCTGCAGTGTATTATATTCATTGCAAAGGGAATACAATGTAGAAGCCAATAAAGTATGTTCCAAAATATTGCTAATTTGCCTATAATCTTCAGTGTTTTAGATGCTGAAAGTGAATGCCCAAACATTCCTGGGCTACCAGGCGACCTTCAGTACGTTGCTGCATCTGTTCCATGGCCTTACATTCTGCCTCCTTGATTACTAAAACTGACTCCTCACTATATTTCGATGACACAGACTCAACAACAAAAAGCATGCTGCCCAAAATCACCCTTCATCTTGCCCTGTAACAAGTAGATGTTTGAATTGTCTGGCCTTATTTCATGCTCAGTTATGCCATCAAACACTGCACTGAATTGATGTCACGGTTAAGTAAGCATCTTGTCTCAGTGCTACAACTATTTCTGTAATGTGACATCTTACAGTGTGTATTTGTGCTAGTATTTATTAGCGTGTGGTCATGTTCGCATCCATATGACAGTGATATGATGTGTGCATTTGTGGATTGGAATATGGAATATAGTGTGAGTGGTTGGTCTAATAGTTGACCAGTTGACTGAAATACAACTAGTGTGGGACTGAGATTAC